>NC_059203.1:7839248-8170915 GCF_020615455.1 Coregonus clupeaformis
AATTCTTTGTCATGCCTCATTTTAGGAGGATCAAATGGTGACAGGGGTCTCAGCAGTCAGGCAGCCAGGGAAGACCAGGCTGTGACAGAGGTGAGGTGAAATGTCTCTCTGTCCAGCAAACAATGGACAAGCCAGATGTTATTTTAAGGCAGTCTGACAAACCTCCAAAGTTGATTTCCAAACTGTACAAGGGTTGATAGAGGCTTTTCCCGATGACACAAAACATGTAAAACAAAAATGTGAGGAAGACCTGGGAGACGCTATTGATGACGATGAATGGATACAGATATGTTAGAATGCCCAGTCATGTTCATATAATCTCAGACATAAATTACTGAAGTTTAAGATCATCCATAGAATGTACTATATGCCAGTGAAACGGAATATCATGCACTCAGAAATGTTATTATTTTGCTGGAGGTGTAAAACACAAAAGGGGACATATTTGCATATGTTGTGGTCTTGTGAAGGATGGCAAAGAGTATGTTCTTTTATTTGAGCATGTCTACAGATTCTCCCTTCCCCCTGTTTTTGTTTGCTTGGAAATGTTGATACTGGAGACTGTTATCAGAAGAAACTGTGTAACCTAGCATTTATAGAGGCTAATAAATGCATTGCCATTATTTGGAAGGTTGGTTATCCTCCCACAATGTATGGCAGAAATGTCAAGTTATGTTCAGTATCACTAGATTTGTTTTAAGATTAAGGGTATACTGTGCAGCTTTCATAAGGTCTGGATGCCTTATTTGGAATACTGTACGATAAAATGAGTCTATATTGGAAACATGCCCACGCCAGGGGAGATTTAGGCAATCCCTAGCTGCTGGGTGGCTCAGTCCTGGCCCTGCTGTACTGTTGTCACTCTGGCCTTGGCCTAACACACTTGAAACCAATAATGAATGTTTCACTAAGATCCTAAAGCTGTGAGTGGTGTGTTGGGTTGGGGCATCAAAACTATGAAATAACACATATGGAATCATGTAGTACCCAAAAAAGTGTTAAACAAATCAAAATATATTTTATATTTGAGGTTCTTCAAAGTAGCCACCCTTTGCCTTGGATGACAGCTTTGCACACTCTTGGCATTCTCTCAACCAGCTTCATGAGGTAGTCACCTGGAATGCATTTCAATTAACAGGTGTGCCTTGTTAAAAGTTAATTTGTGGAATTCCTTTCCTTCTTAATGCGTTTGAGCCAATCAGTTGTGTTGTTACAAGGTAGGTGGGGTATACAGAAGATAGCCTTATTTGGTTAAAGACCAAGTCCATATTATGGCAAGAACAGCTCAGATAAGCAAAGAGAAATGACGGTCCATAATTACTTTAAAGAAATGAAGGTCAGTCAATCCGAAAAATTTCAAAAAGGTTGAAAGTTTCTTCAAGTGCTGTCGCAAAAACTATCAAGCGCTATGATGAAACTGGCTCTCATGAGGACCGCCACAGGAAAGAAAGACCCAGAGTTACCTCTGCTGCAGAGGATAAGTTCATCAGAGTTAACTGCACTTCAGATTGCAGCCCAAATAAATGCTTCACAGAGTTCATGTAACAGTAACATATCAACATCAACTGTTCAGAGGAGACTGCGTGAATCAGGCCTTCATGGTCGAATTGAAACACGAGCGATGGACATTAGACCATTGGAAATCTGTCCTTTGGTCTGATGAGTCCAAATTTGACATTTTTGGTTCCAACCGCCGTGTCTTTGTGAGACGCAGAGTAGTTGAACGGATGATGTCCGCATGTGTGGTTCCCACCGTGAAGCATGGAGGAGGAGGTGTGATGGTGTGGGGGTGCTTTGCTGGTGACACTGTCAGTGATTTATTTATTATTCAAGGCACACTTGACCAGCATGGCTACCACAGCATTCTGCAGCGATACGCCATCCCATCTGGTTTGTGCTTAGTGGGACTATCATTTGTTTTTCAACAGGACAATGACCCAAAACACACCTCCAGGCTGTGTAAGGGCTATTTGACCAAGAAGGAGAGTGATGGAGTGCTGCATCAGATGACCTGGCCTCCACAATCACCCGACCTCAACCCAATTGAGATGGTTTGGGATGAGTTGGACCGCAGAGTGAAGGAAAAGCAGCCAACAAGTGCTCAACATATGTGGGATCTCCTTCAAGACTGTTGAAAAAGCATTCCTCATGAAGCTGGTTGAGAGAATGCCAAGAGTGGGCAAAGCAATCATCAAGGCAAAGGGTGGCTACTTTGAAGAATCTAAAATCTAAAATATATTTTGATTTGTTTAACACTTGATTGGTTACTACATGATTCCATGTGTGTTATTTCATAGTTTTGATGTCTTCACTATTATTCTAAAACGTAGAAAATAGTAAAAATTAAGAAAAACCCTTGAATGAGTAGGTGTGTCCAAACTTTTGACTGGTACTGTATATATAAATTATTGCGGACCTTGGGCATGCAAGAACCCGGATACAGCAGAAGTCGGAAGTTTACATACACTTAGGTTGGAGTCATTAAAAGTCGCTTTTCAACTACTCCACAAATGTCTTGTTAACAAACTATAGTTTTGGCAAGTCGGTTAGGACATCTACTTTGTGCATGACACAAGTAATTTTTCCAACAATTGCTTACAGACAGATTATTTCACTTATAATTTATTGTATCACAATTCCAGTGGGTCAGAAGTTTACATACACTAAGTTGACTGTGCCTTTAAACAGCTTGGAAAATTCCAGAAGATGATGTCATGGCTTTAGAAGCTTCTGATAGGCTAATTGACAGTCAATTGGAGGTGTACCTGTGGATGTATTTCAATGCCTAACTTCAAACTCAGTGCCTGTTTGCTTGACATCATGGGAAAATCAAAAGAAATCAGCCAAGACCTCAGAAAAAAAATGTAGACATCCACAAGTCTGGTTCATCCTTGGGAGAAATTTCCAAACGCCAGAAGGTACCACACTCATCTGTACCAATAATAGTACGCAAGTATAAATACCATGGGACCACGCAGCCGTCATCCCGCTCAGGAAGGAGACACGTTCTGTCTCCTAGAGATGAACGTACTTTGGTGCGAAAAGTGCAAATCAATCCCAGAACAACAGCAATGGACCTTCTGAAGATGCTGGATGAAACAGGTACAAAAGTATCTATATCCACAGTAAAACGAGTCCTATATCGACATAACCTGAAAGGCCGCTCAGCAAGGAAGAAGCCACTGCTCCAAAACCGCCATAAAAAAGTCAGACTACGGTTTGCAACTGCACAAAAGGGACAAAGATCGTACTTTATGGAGAAATGTCCTCTGGTCTGAAGAAATAAAAATAGAACTGTTTGGCCCTAATGACCATCATTATGTTTGGAGGAAAATGGGGGAGCTTGCAAGCCAAGGAACACCATCCGAACCGTTAAGCACGGGGGTGGCAGCATCATGCTGTGGGGGTGCTTTGCTTCAGGAGGGACTGGTGCACTTCACAAAATAGATGGCATCATGAGGAAGGAAAATTATGTGGATATATTGAAGCAACATCTCAAGACATCAGTCAGGAAGTTAAAGCTTGGTCGCAAATGGGTCTTCCAAATGGACAATGACCCCAAGCATACTTCCAAAGTTGTGGCAAAATGGCTTAAGGACAACAAAGTCAAGGTATTGGAGTGGCCATCACAAAGCCCTGACCTCAATCTCATAGAAAATGTGTGGGCAGAACTGAAAAAGCGTGTGCGAGCAAGGAGGCCTACAAACCTGACTCAGTTACACCAGCTCTGTCAGGAGGAATGGGACAAAATTCACCCAACTTATTGTGGGAAGCTTGTGGAAGGCTACCTGAAACGTTTGACCGAAGTTAAACAATTTAAAGGCAATGCTACCGAATTCTAATTGCGTGTATGTAAACTTCTGTCCCACTGGGAATGTGATGAAAGAAATAAAAGCTGAAATAAATCATTCTCTATACTATTATTCTGACATTTCACATTCTTAAAATAAAGTGGTGATCCTAACTGACCTAAAACAGGGAATTAATTAATACAAGGATTAAATGTCAGGAATTGTGAAAAACTGAGTTTAAATGTATTTGGCTAAGGTGTATGTAAACTTCCGATTAAAACTGTATGTATATATTTGCTGCTGCTCGACTAAAGAAATCTCAGTCAACCAACAGCCTATGGACTAGTCGACTAATTGGGGTCAGCCCTAGGTTAGACCTTAAGCATGCAAGGACCCAGAGTGTTAAGCCTGTTGCATTCAATTTAATGGAGGAGAAAACGTCCCTCTGTTCAAAAAAGAACCTGCAAGAAGCACAAAACCTTGGATACAGAGCAAAGGCAAGGAATTATCTATATATTGGTAACACCACTCCTCAAACACGCATCACTTGTAATAATACAGTGATTGTGTAGAGTGGGCTAAGGCATTTGATCCTCAAAGATTTAGATTGGCAAGCCTGTACCGTTCAGATCCATTCTCTCACGGGCCATGCCCATAGGACCATGGTTTCTGTGGTGTTGGTGGAAGATCTCCTGATTCGCTTGGGTCAAGAGATCCAGCATAACGATCGCCCGGGATGGTGGTAATGTAGGAGAGTGACATGATATTAGAGGGATAGCCAGTACAAACGTGTAGTGCACACCACAAGGTGTAATAATGCTGCAAGGGACAGAGATTGCGTCCCAGCAACTGGGGTACCTTGTAATGTGTCCAAGGCGAATGTGCATTGTTCTTGTAACGACATGATTGAACCTCTTGGACTGTGCCTTTAGTGAGTGGCGACAGGTATGGCCATACATTCTGGCCGAGTGTGGGGCTGTCTGCCAGAGAGCAGCCGACGGAATGACGCAAGCCGCCAGACAGTATAGCGAAGAGGAAAAAGGAAACTTACTGGTTACCCAGATTTCCTAATCCTAAACAGTAGAGCAACTATGTGTCTGGTCTGTCTTGGCCCAACTCTGAGGAGGAAGGGTTATCAAGAGCAGAATATTTCCCCAACCGCTTGCTCCCGTAGAGGGGAGGTAGAGTGGTCAGTGGCCGGACTGCGTGAACCAAACGCAGGTGTAGGGACGAGGAAGACGCCTAAGCGTTGTAGACTCGCGAGTACCAAATAGGTGAATGGGGCTCTGGCGCCTGAAAAGGGCGCAGTTTCCCCCTCCCCTTTCTTGAACCAAAAAGTATGCATAATTAAATACTGGGCTAAGGGAGTCTCGTAGTGAGACAGAAAAAGGCTGTTCCTAGGTTTCATTCCCTGCCCCGCTCACCTAGAGTGATGGCACCCCCTGATGGATAACCAAGGGGGTGCACTCGTGAGTCTGTTCTATTGCGTTCGCTTGTGCATAATTGAGTCAAAGTGCATGGGAAGACGGCCATGATAGACGGCAAATGGCAATCAGTCATCCTGCTCTGTTTGTCATAAGCGACCAGAGGGAGAGTGTAGCTGACTTCTACCCCTGGCTGGAACCTGAAAAGGTGCCGAGGGTAGAGCCTAAGGGAGAATAGCACTTGGGGTTAGGGAGACCACATGTTACATGAAATCCAAATAAAAATCAATTTAAATTACAGGTTGTAATGCAACATAATAGGAAAAACGCAAAGGGGGATGAATACTTTTGCAAGGCACTGTAGGCCTATACTGTATTCTATACTAGACGTCCAAAACACAAAAAAGCAGATCCCAACTACAGTGAGGGAAAAAAGTATTTGATCCCCTGCTGATTTTGTACGTTTGCCCACTGACAAAGAAATTATCAGTCTATAATTTTAATGGTAGGTTTATTTGAACAGTGAGAGACAGAATAACAACAAATAAATCAAGAAAAACGCATGTCAAAAATGTTATAAATTGATTTTCATTTTAATGAGGGGAATAAGTATTTGACCCCTCTGCAAAACATGACTAAGTACTTGGTGGCAAAACCCTTGTTGGCAATCACAGAGGTCAGACCTTTCTTGTAGTTGGCCACCAGGTTTGCACACATCTCAGGAGGGATTTTGTCCCACTCCTCTTTGCAGAGCTTCTCCAAGTCATTAAGGTTTCGAGCCTGACGTTTGGCAACTCGAACCTTCAGCTCCCTCCACAGATTTTCTATGGGATTAAGGTCTGGAGACTGGCTAGGCCACTCCAGGACCTTAATGTGCTTCTTCTTGAGCCACTCCTTTGTTGCCTTGGCCGTGTGTTTTGGGTCATTGTCATGCTGGAATACCCATCCACGACCCATTTTCAATGCCCTGGCTGAGGGAAGGAGGTTCTCACCCAAGATTTGACTGTACATGGCCCCATCCATCGTCCCTTTGATGCGGTGAAGTTGTCCTGTCCCCTTAGCAGAAAAACACCCCCAAAGCATAATGTTTCCACCTCCATGTTTGACGGTGGGGATGGTGTTCTTGGGGTCATAGGCAGCATTCCTCCTCCTCCAAACACGGCGAGTTGAGTTGATGCCAAAGAGCTCGATTTTGGTCTCATCTGACTACAACACTTTCACCCAGTTCTCCTCTGAATCATTCAGATGTTCATTGGCGGCAGGTAGCTTAGTGGTTAAGAGCGTTGTGCCAGTAACCGAAAGGCCGCTGGTTCTAATCCCCGAGCCGACTAGGTGAAACATCTGCCGATGTGCCCTTGAGCAAGGCACTTAACCCTAATTGCTCATGTAAGTGGCTCTGGATAAGAGCGTCTGCTAAATGACTCATTTATTCAGACGGCCCTGTATATGTGCTTTCTTGAGCAGGGGGACCTTGTGGGCGCTGCAGGATTTCAGTCCTTCACGGCATAGTGTGTTACCAATTGTTTTCTTGGTGACTATGGTCCCAGCTGCCTTGAGGTCATTGACAAGATCCTCCCGTATAGTTCTGGGCTGATTCCTCACCGTTCTCATGATCATTGCAACTCCACGAGGTGAGATCTTGCATGGAGCCCCAGGCCGAGGGAGATTGACAGTACTTTTGTGTTTCTTCCATTTGCGAATAATCGCACCAACTGTTGTCACCTTCTCACCAAGCTGCTTGGCGATGGTCTTGTAGCCCATTCCAGCCTTGTGTAGGTCTACAATCTTGTCCCTGACATCCTTGGAGAGCTCTTTGGTCTTGGCCATGGTGGAGAGTTTGGAATCTGATTGATTGATTGCTTCTGTGGACAGGTGTCTTTTATACAGGTAACAAACTGAGATTAGGAGCACTCCCTTTAAGAGTGTGCTCCTAATCTCAGCACGTTACCTGTATAAAAGATACCTGGCAGCCAGAAATCTTTCTGATTGAGAGGGGGTCAAATACTTATTTCCCTCATTAAAATGCAAATCAATTTATAACATTTTTTACATGTGTTTTTCTGGATTTTTTGTTGTTATTCTGTCTCTCACTGTTCAAATAAACCTACCATTACAATTATAGACTGATAATTTCTTTGTCAGTGGGCAAACGTACAAAATCAGCAGGGGATCAAATACTTTTTTCCCTCACTGTATATAACAAAACAACATTGCTGTAATGTAAAAGCAATATACTAGCCTATGCAAAGCAAACAGTGGGACACAGGTAGCCTACCTTTAGAGACAAAGTAACAACGGCCATAACAGATAGCACTACTGGGTGATCTGAAAAGTCATTGTCAATCGATCAATAATATAATAATACTTTTAGCAAAAAATGTATTTTCAATTTACAATCTGTAGAAACAATGAGAAAATAAGCGTTCAGAACTTTTGTGAAACATCACAGTACAGTTGAAAAATATATGGTAAATAGAAATCCAATGTGGATGGTGTTAAGAGATAGATGGGAGGGGTTGAATGGAGCTGAAGGTTGGGACTAGTAACAACTAATCACAACAAGATAACTAATGTAAAAACATACTGCGTCCATAATAAGTATATAGGTTATAGGTTAAGAACTTTTGTGAAAGAGCACAGTTTGAATGATATGGCATATAGAAGCAAACCGGATGGATATCATAAAAATAATTGGAGAGGTTCAGGGTAGAGGAAGTTCAGGAGTAAAAACATACAAAATATAACTATTGTAAAATTGACTGTGTCCATAAAATGTATATAGTATGTATAAGCTGGAAGTAGAGGCCTAAGCGTTGTTGTTCACTAGTTTACTCCAATTAGGGGAGGGGTGGAGGGAATGGAAAGTAATAAAGAAAAATATAAATATTTTTAAAGGATGTGTATGTGTATGTATATGTATATATGTGTATATATATATATATATGTGTGTATGTGTATGTATGTATGTATGTATGTATGTATGTATGTATGTATATATATATATAATATATATATATATATAATATATATATATATATATATATATATATATATATATATATATATATATATATATATATATATTTGCGGGAAAAAATTAATGGCGGATTGGAAGTGATGCAGACAATTACATTGATGGAAGTTACAATCTATCTGCAATATTAAAGCTGATCTACCCCCTAAATATTAATTTTTAAAAACAAAGAAAAAAACAACAATGGCCATGACAATTTGCTGGCCTCTCCAAAGTTACACAGAATATATCCAACTTCCGTCCAGCCAGACCTACCAATCTGGCCGGTTGGCCAGACCTAGCTATCTGGCAGGCCGGCCCGGACCTGCCTATCTGGCCGGCTGGCTGGACCTCCCTATATGGCCTGCCGGTCGGCCCTACCTATCTGTCCAGCCGGTCTGACCTATCTATCTGGCTGGCCAGCCGGACCTGCTTGACCTGTCTATCTGGTTGGCCGACCGGACCTACCTATCTGGACGGCCGGACCTATCTATCTGGCTTGCCGACCTGCTTGACGTGTCTATCTTGCAGGCTGGCTGGACCTAGCTACCTGGCCGGCCGGACCAAGCTATCTGGCTGGTCGGCCGGACCTACCTTTCCGGACCAACCTATCTTTCCGGCCGTACCTACCTTTCTGGCAGGCCGGGTCTACCTATCTGGCCGGACGTTCCTACCTATCTGGCCGGCCAACCAGCCGAACTAGCTATCTAGTGGGCGGGACCTACCTTTCTGGCTGGCCTAGGCCCATTAGTTCCAGTGATGGGAAATCATAACGCTACAGCATACAATGACATTCTAGACAATTCTGTACTTCTAACTTTGTGGTAACAGTTTGGGGTATCCCCTTTCCTGTTTCGGCATGACAATGCCCCCGTGCACAAAGCGAGGTCCATACAGAAATGGTTTGTCGAGATTGGTGTAGAAGAATAGCTTGACTAGCCTGCACAGAGCCCTGACCTTAACAGACCCCTGCAGAAGGCCTTATGTTCTAGCCTATAAATAGTTAACCCTGACCCTGAGCTTGTCCATGGAGGAGTCACACATAGGGTTTCCCTGAATAAAACAACGGTGTGGAAGCATGGGGCATCGGGTTTATGAACTGATATACAAAGCAACAACTGACGCATCAATACGTTCTTTTCAATTTAAGCTATTATATACAATTCTCGCTACAAAAAGAATCCTCAGTATATGGGGCATTGAACAGCCAGCCCTGTGCAGACTCTGACACGCAGAAACAGAATCAATAGAGCATCTCTTTTGGTACTGTCCATCGGTGGCTTGTTTTTGGAGTCAGGTCCAGGAATGGTTGTTATGTCATAAAATCAGGGAGCGGTTGGACCATCATCACCAGCATTTCGTCCGATCCGAAATTGGTTTAGACATGATTCTGCCGCCCCCTGGCTGAGTATAGAGAGAAATATGGTGTCTCATATTGCCCTGGATGAGGTGGTCTTCACTTATATACCCATTAAACAATGTAAACTACGCTTTGGTCCTATTATTGCTCACAAAATGTATATTTAGCGCAAAATTGTATGCCCATATATTTCACAGTAATGCCTTGCGATCTCGAGGGTGGCCTTTTGGAACCCCCGAATGGTCCAAATGTGGAATCTGTACCCTTGTCTATATCATGAACAGTAATAGTTTGAGAACATTCCAAGATTTGAAAGACACATACACTAGCAGGCAACTCCTTTTTTCTATATCTACAACTTAGGTCAGCTATGCTGGCCTATGGAGTCCCTTGGGAAACCCAACTACCAAACCATCCAATGATGGGATTTATACATAAATTATCTGGGCTCCCGAAAGGACTGATCTCTATAATATATAAACAACTTTTGGAAAGCTCATATTATGAGCTAGCCATTAAAAAAGTATGGTCCATTCAGTATGAATCTGAACAACCCTTTAACTGGAACAAAATATGGAAAAATATGATCTTGGCATCCCATAATCTGAACCATCAATTGATACCTTTTAAGTTTGTTCACAGACTATTTAACACCAAGGAAAAGTTTTATGATGAAATTGGCTCCAACTCCCAAATGTTCACTGTGTCTCCTAAATCAGGTAGGCACATTCCTTCATATGATGTGGGAGTGAGCTGCAGTTAAATGCTTCTGGGACAAAGTTACAAAATTCATTTTGAAGTGCATGAATGTAAATATTCAATGCATTCCCTCTACTATGTTACTTAATGATGATAGGACCTTGAATCTCTCAATCAATCAGAGACGATTACTAAAAGCATCCTCGGTTGGGGGGCGGTTGGGCAGATAGAGATATGGAGGGTAGGGCTGACAACCAACCTGTGTTGCTAGGTGGGGTGAGAAGGGGTGGGGGAGTATGGGGGATTGGACGGAGACATGTTGGGTTGGGAGTTGGTGTTATAGGCCCACCTCTTTTTGTTTCTTTTTCTTTACATACCAATTTTACTATTACAAATTATTTTTTATCAATATTATCATTTCTCTGTATGTATTTCTTACTTTTGTTTTTCTTTTGAGTGGCAGCCCTTGGGTACATGTTATATAAACTGAATATGTGAATTGTAATTGATATTGTACCTGTAAACCCCCAACAAACAATGACAAAACAAATAAAACCTTGGTCGAAAATAATAATATAAAATAAACTGTAGCCTACTTTTAAATGTCTAACCTACCACCACTTATGTCCCAGTTCTCATGAATGTAATGTTTCACATTTTCAAAGTAGGTGATATCTTACCTAGCTATCATTGTAATTCTTCATCAAGATACACACCGAATGACCAATTAAAAAAATATATATTTAAAAGGGAAAGCCTGCCTTTGTCAGAGCCTTTTTTCAGATCTCTCTGTGTGGGTGAGTGACATGCTGAAAGACGATTCGAGAGCAGGCTGAGTTAAGCCGGTGGAGCACAGAGTAGTGTTGCTCTCTCTGGGTGTGGATGGAGTAGACAGCACAGAGTAGTGTTGCTGTCTCTGGGTGTGGATGGAGTAGACAGCACAGAGTAGTGTTGCTCTCTCTGGGTGTGGATGGAGTAGACAGCACAGAGTAGTGTTGCTCTCTCTGGGTGTGGATGGAGTAGACAGCACAGAGTAGTGTTGCTCTCTCTGGGTGTGGATGGAGAAGAAAGCACAGAGTAGTGTTGCTCTCTCTGGGTGTGGATGGAGTAGACAGCACAGCGACACTGAGAACAATTATCATTCTTCTCCTCCGTTTAAGCCTCTTTCATACAGTATCTCGCCTAGCGGAGGAATTATAGCAGCCGGAGTTGGCCAGTCCCTTATCCACCTCCTACTGTAGGAAAATGCCAGTGGAACTCTCAGAGCAATTACTGTACAACTGGTAGGCGTCCCAGAGCACATCCAACGTTTACAATATGGCATAGTCTGTCTATCGTTTTCCATGGTGAGCTTGGGGTCAAAAGTATATTTTAATGGCAATCTGAGGAGTATTTGATTGTGTCTCTCTGCTTTTCTCAGTCCCTCTTCCATTTTCTATTCTGTGTGAAACCACAGTTTTTTCCTCTCTTCCTTTCATAGGTATTCAGCAGGTTCTGTGCCTTGCCTTGGGGTGTGTTAATGGTCCATATAGTAGTGTTTGATGGACTAGTATCTGAACACCTGTGTGCTTTGCTGTTTAACACTCTCACTCCATTTTCTTCATAGGAGGAATGGGAGATATTTGGTCCTGACAGGCTTCACATGAATTTGGTTATTTTCTGCAGTGAAATGTCATGGCTCAGTAATTTTGGACACCATCACATTTTTCACAATTGGTTATCAATTAAACCTATAATGCGCCTTCAAAAACACAAAGAAATGAAACACGATTAGACACTAATACAAAGCGTTTGGAAATATGTCTGGTTAAATGGCTTTAGCCCTAGTCTCATTCTGCACCAGTTACACAGCCTAAATAATCAGGATTAATGTTAGCACGATAGGGGAAAGAGAGAAAAGGGGGGAGGGGGGAGGGAGAGAAAGAAAGAGAGAAAGAGAGAGAGAGGGAGAGGAAGAGGAGCTGCAGCATAATGATGACAAACTGGTAATATGCCAACCTGGTCTCAGGGCAAATCATAGGATTTGGTATGTACAATTATTTCCCTCCATTTAGTATGATGTATTATGTGACGTTGGGTTACATTATGAATGGAACAGCGGTTGGACAATATCATAAGAATTAGAGCACGTATAGTATAATACGTCTTACCCGTTCATGCAATATCAAACGAATTGGAGGATGCATACCCTTCAAACTCAACTCTGGACCTCGAAGCCAGTTCCCCTGCATTTTTTCATTGTTCCCCTCTAATCAGGGACTGATTTAGACCTGAGACTCAAGGTGTGTGCAATTAATTATCAGGTACAACAGAAAACCAGCAGGCTCCAGACTGCGTAGGGTATGAGTTGAATAACCCTGACATATAATATTATAGATCTTTCTCTGAGACCAGGCTGCATTGTAATGACAAAGGTTAGAATAATTTTGGTTAAGGATAGGAAAAGGGTTAGGGGAAGGGTTAGCTAAAACGCTACAGCTGTCCCCGATGCGACTCGAACATGCAACCTTTGGATTGTTAGACAGTTGCGGTATATCTTTAGTTTCTGTCTAAAGTAACCAGACCCTTTGACATATCATATGTCTTGGAGGTCCACAAAAATAAGGCCATCCTGGATACGCACAGTGGCGGACTTACCATTAGCTAGAAGAGGCAATTGCCTCAGGACTCACATCATCAAGGGGCATAATTTAAGAAAAATAATACTAGTATTTAAAAATACAAATAAATCTCAGCTTGAGGCTCGGCTTCTGCCTGGGGCCTCCAAATCACTAAGTCCACCCCTGGATACGCAGCAACACATGCATGACATTCTCATAAACAAACATGTGCATTCAGGCACAAACATACACACATCTCTGTCTTTATCTTATACAGTCATGGTCGAAAGTTTTGAGAATGACACAAATACTAATTTTCTCAAAGTCTGCTGCCTCAGTTTTGATGATGGCAATTTGCATATACCCCAGAATGTCATGAAGAGTGACCAGAAAATGGCATGATTTGCCATGAAAATGAACTTAATCCCCCCAAAACATTTCCACTGCATTTCAGCCCTGCCACAAAAGGACCAGCTGCCATCATGTCAGTGATTCTCTCGTTAACACAGGTGAGAGTGTTGACGAGGACAAGGCTGGAGATCACTCTGTCATGCTGACTGAGTTAGAATAACAGACTGGAAGCTTTGAAAGGAGGGTAGTGCTTGAAATCATTGTTTTCCTCTGTTAACCATGGTTACCTGCAAGGAAACATGTGCTGTCATCATTGCTTTGCATAAAAGGGCTTCACAGGCAAGGATATTGCTGCTAGTAAAATTGCACCTAAATCAACCATTTATCGGATCATCAAGAACTTCAAGGAGAGAGGTTCAATTGTTGTGAAGAAGGCATCAGGGCGCCCAAGAAAGTCCAGCAAGCGCCAGGACCGTCTCCTAAAGTTGATTCAGCTGCGGGATCGGGGCACCACCAGTGCAGAGTTTGCTCAGGAATGGCAGCAGGCAGGTGTGAGTTCATCTGCACGCACAGTGAGGCGAATACTTTTGGAGGATGGCCTGGTGTCAAGAAGGGCAGCAAAGAAGCCACTTCTCTCCAAGAAAAACATCAGGGATAGACTGATATTCTGCAATAGGTACAGGTATTGGACTGCTGAGGACTGGGGTAAAGTCATTTTCTCTGATGAATCCCCTTTCCGATTGTTTGGGGCATCCGGAAAACACCTTGTCCGGAGAAGACAAGGTGAGCGCTACCATCAGTCCTGTGTCATGCCAACAGTAAAGCATCCTGAGACCATTCATGTGTGGGGTTGCTTCTCAGCCTAAGAACACAGCCATGAATAAAGAATGGTACCAACACATCCTCCGAGAGCAACTTCTCCCAATCATCCAAGAACAGTTTGGTGATGACCAATGCCTTTTCCAGCATGATGGAGCACCTTGCCATGAGGCAAAAATGATAACTAAGTGGCTCGGGGAACAAAACATCGACATTTTGGGTCCATGGCCAGGAAACTTCTCAGACCTTAATCCCATTGAGAACTTGTGGTCGATCCTCAAGAGGTGGGTGGACAAACAAAAACCCACAAATTCTGACAAACTCCAAGCATTGATTATGCAAGAATGGACTGCCATCAGTCAGGATGTGGCCCAGAAGTTAATTGACAGCATGCCAGGGCGGATTGCAGAGGTCTTGAAAAAGAAGGGTCAACACTGCAAATATTGACTCTTTGCATAAACTTAATGTAATTGTCAATAAAAGCCTTTGACACTTATGGAATGCTTGTAATTATACTTCAGTATACCATAGTAACATCTGACAAAAATATCTCATAACACTGAAGCAGCGAACATTGTGAAGACCAATACTTGTGTCATTCTCAAAACGTTTGACCACGACTGTACACATGCACACACAGCTTTCAACTACAGCCTTGGTAAACACATAATTAAACCATATCACATAACTGTCCAATCAGTAAAAGCCTGTCTCTGTGTACAATCAGGTTCAGCACATACAAGAAGATAACATAGGCACTTTATTACATTAGACCCAGAGCCATTTACAGTGCCTTCAGAAAGTATTCACACCTCTTGACTTTTTCCACATTTAGTTGTATTTCAAGGTGGGATTAAAATTGATTTAATTGTAATTTTTTGTCAACTATCTACACAGAATCATTTGTAATGTCAAAGCGGAAGAGAAATTCTAACATTTGTAAAAAAAAAAATATGAAAAATAAAACACTAATCTCTCTTTTTACGAACATATCAATAATATTTAAAGGACAGCTTTTTTCCATCTTCGTAACATTGCAAAAATCTAAAACTTTTTGTTCAAAAATTATGCAGAAAAGCTAATCCATGCTTTTGTCACTTCTAGATTAGACTACTGCAATGCTCTACTCTCCGGCTACCCGGATAAAGCACTAAATAAACTTCAATTAGTGCTAAACACGGCTGCTAGAATCTTGACTAGAACCAACATTTGTTATCATATTACTCCAGTGCTAGCCTCTCTACACTGGCTTCCTGTTAAGGCTAGGGCTGATTTCAAGGTTTTACTGCTAACCTACAAAGCATTACATGGGCTTGTTCCTACCTATTTCTCCGATTTGGTCCTGCCGTACATACCTACATGTACGCAACGGTTACAAGACGCAGGCCTCCTTATTGTCCCTAGAATTTCTAAGCAAACAGCTGGAGGCAGTGCTTTCTCCTATAGAGCAAAATTTTTATGGATTGGTCTGCCTATCAATGTGAGAGACGCAGACTCGGTCTCGACCTTTAAGACTTTACTGAAGACTCATCTCTTCAGTAGGTCCTATGACTGAGTGTAGTCTGGCCCAGGGATGCGAAGGTGAACGGAAAGGCACTGGAGCGACAAACCACCCTTGCTGTCTCTGCCTGGCCGGTTCCCGTCTCTCCATTGGGATTCCCTGCCTCTGACCCTATTACGGGGACTGAGTCACTGGCTTACTGGTGCTTTCCATGCCGTCTCTAGGAGGGGTGCGTCACTTGAGTGGGTTGAGTCACTGACGTGATCTTCCTGTCCGGTTTGTCGCCCCCTCTGGCTCGTGCAGTGGAGGAGATCTTCGTGGGCTATACTCAGCCTTGTCTCAGGGTAGTAGGTTGGTGGTCTGTTGATATCCCAAAGTGGGTGGGGTTATATCCTGCCTGGTTGGCCCTGTCCGGGGGTATCGTCGGACGGGGCCACAGTGTCTCCGACCCCCCATGTCTCAGCCTCCAGTATCTATGCTGCAATAGTCTATGTGCCGGGGGGCTAGGGTCAGTCTGTTATATCTGGTGTTATTCTCCTGTCTTATCCGGTGTCCTGTGTGAATTTAAGTATGCTCCCTCTAATTCTCTCTCTCTCCCTCTCTCCCCTCCCGGAGGACATGAGCCCTAGGACCATGCCTCCTTGCTGTCCCCAGTCCACCTGGTCGTGCTGCTGCTCCAGTTTCAACTCTTCTGCCTGCGGCTATGGAACCCTGACCTGTTCAACGGACGTGCTACGTTGTCCCAGACCTGCTGTTTTCAACTCTCTATCTCTACCGCACATGCTATTTCAACCTCTAAATGCCCGGCTATGAAATGCCAAGTGACATTTACTCCTGATGTACTGACCTGTTGCAACCTCTACAACCACTGTGATTATTATTTGACCCTGCTGGTCATCTATGAACGTTTGAACATCTTGGAGAAAAATCTACTGTTATAATCTCCACCTGGCACAGCCAGAAGGGAACTTGCCACCCCTCATAGCCTGGTTCCTCTCTAGGTTTCTTCCTAGGTTTCTGCCTTTCTAGGGAGTTGTTCCTAGCCACCGTGCTTCTACATCTGCATTGCTTGCTGTTTGGGGTTTTAGGCTGGGTTTCTGTATAGCACTTTGTGACATCTGCTGATATAAAAAGGTCTTTATAAATAAATATTATTGATTGATTGATTAATATACCATATCTTGATTAAATAACTATTCTACCCCCTTAGTCAATACATGTTAGAATAACCTTTGGCAGTGATTACAGCTGTGAGTATTTCTGGGTAAGTCTCTAATAGCTTTACACACCTGGATTGTACAATATTTGCACATTATTCTTTAAAAAAGTCTTCAAGCTCTGTCACGTTGGTTTTGATCATTGCTAGAAAGTGATTTTCAAGTCTTGCCATAGATGTTAAAACTGTAACTAGGCCACTCAGCAACAGTCAATGTTGTCTTGTTAAACAACTCAAGTGCCTTGTGTTTTAGGTTATTGTTGAAAGGCGAATTTGTCTCCCAGTGTTTGTTGAAAAGCAGACTGAACCAGGTTTTCCTCAAGGAGTTTGCCTGTGCTTAGCTCTATTCTGTTTCTTTTTATCTAAAGAAAACTCCCTAGTCCTTACCGATGACAAGCATACCCATAACATGATGCTGCCACCACCATGCTTGAAAATATGAAGAGTGGTACTGGATTTGCCCAAAACATAACGCTTTGTATTCAGGACATAATGTTCCTTTCTTTGCCACATTTTTTGCAGTTTTACTTTAGTGCCTTATTGCAAACAGGATGCATGTTTTGGAATATTTTTTATTCTGTACAAGCTTCCTTCTTTTCACTCTGTCCTTTAGGTTATTATTGTGGAGTAACTACAATGTTGTTGATCCATCCTCAGTTTTCCTATCACAGCCATTAAACTTAGTAACTGTTTTAAAGTCACCATTGGCCTCATGGTGAAATCCCTGAGCGGTTTCCTTCCTCTCCGACAACTCAGTTAGGAAGGACACTTGTATCTTTGTAGTGACTGGGTGTATTGATACACCATCCAAAATGTAATTAAAAACTTCACCATGCTCAAATAGATATTCAATGTCTGCTTTTTATATTTTTACTCCTGAACTTATTTAGGCTTGCCATAACAAAGGGGTTGAACACTTATTGATTGACTCAAGACATTTCAGCTTTTCATTTTTAATTAATTTGTACACATTTCTAAAAACATAATTCCACTTTGACATTATGGGGTCAGTGACACAAAATCTAAATTTAATCAATTTTAAATTCAGGCTGTAACTAAACAAAATGTGGAAAAACTCAAGGGCTATGAATACTTTCTGAAGGCACTGTACATACCGCTCTGAGTAGACCTACACACTTCATTTGAGCTCTTGCCACAAATTGAAATGCAGTGAAAACAGTCTGTTTCAAACATCTGAGTCACTCACCCAGGTGCCTCTGATAGACAGAGCTCCTACCACGTCTGTCATTGGTCAGTAGACCGCTTCAGACTCCATGACAACAGGCTTAGCCCATGCGTTGCTTGGCAACTAATCCGGTGGTCACGGAGTGGGTCAATGATGGTCAATTATCGGATGCTTATCTCTTTGCAGAGGTTAACCATTACACTAAATTCATTTTTCCAAACACTATTTTGTAACTGACAATGTGCACTTTTTCATGTCACAGAACATTTGATTATGTGCTTTCAGTTATTGATAAACCGAAAATGGCTTTTGGGCTTTCTGCATTATAAACAAGCATGCACCCAGCCATCTCTAACACAGGGAATTAATGTGGCAAAATGACTATGGCCACTTCTAATAATATACCTTAATATACCTACAGTACATCAGGGTCAGAGAGAAGTACAGTGCCTTGCAAAAGTATTCATCCCCCTTGGCGTTTTTCCTATTTTGTTGCATTACAACCTGTAATTTAAATAGATTTTTATTTGGATTTCATGTAATACACAAAATAGTCCAAAAAAAATAACTTGTTCCAAACAATTCTAAAAAATAAATAACGGAAAAGTGGTGCGTGCAAATGTATTCACCCCCTTTGCTATGAAGCCCCTAAATAAGATCTGGTGCAACCAATTACCTTCAGAAATCACATAATCTCAGTATATATACACCTGTTCTGAAAGGCCTCAGAGTCTGCAACACCACTAAGCAAGGGGCACCACCAAGCAAGCGGCACCATGAAGACCAAGGAGCTCTCCAAACAGGTCAGGGACAAAGTTGTGGAGATGTACAGATCAGGGTTGGGTTATAAAAAAATATCTGAAACATTGAACATCCCAAGGAGCACCATTAAATCCATTACTAAAAAATTGAAAGAATATGGCACCACAACAAACCTGCTAAGAGAGGGCCGCCCACCAAAACTCAAGGACCAGTTAAGGAGGGCATTAATCTGAGAGGCAACAAAGAGACCAAAGATAACCCTGAAGGAGCTGCAAAGCTCCACAGCGGAGATTGGAGTATCTGTCCATAGGACCACTTTAAGCCGTACACTCCACAGAGCTGGGCTTTACAGTATGAAAAAAGCCATTGCTTAATGAAAAAAATAAGCAAACACATTTGGTGTTCGCCAAAAGGCATGTGGGAGACTCCCCAAACATATGGAAGAAGGTACTCTGGTCAGAACTTTTTGGCCATCAAGGAAAACGTTATGTCTGGTGCAAACCCAACACCTCTCATCACCCCGAGAACACCATCCAACACCATGGAGGTTCACCTTCCAGCAGGACAATGACCCTAAGCATACTGCTAAAGCAACACTTGAGTGGTTTAAGGGGAAACATTTAAATGTCTTGGAATGGCCTAGTCAAAGCCCAGACCTCAATCCAATTGAGAATCTGTGGTATGACTTAAAGATTGCTTTACACCAGCGGAACACATCCAACTTGAAGGAGCTAGAGCAGTTTTGCCTTGAAGAATGGGAAAAAATCCCAGTGGCTAGATGTGCCAAGCTTATAGAGACATACCCCAAGAGACTGTAATTGCTACAAAAGGTGGCTCTACAAAGTATTGACTTTGGGGGGAGTGAATAGTTATGAACGCTCAAGTTTTCAGTTTCAGTTTTGTCTTATTTATTTTTTGTTTCACAAGAAAAAATATTTTGCATCTTCAAAGTGGTAGGCATGTTGTGTAAATCAAATGATACAAACCCCCCAAAAATCCATTTTAATTCCAGGTTGTAAGGCAACAAAATAGGAAAAATGCCAAGGGGGGTGAATACTTTCGCAAGCCATTGTAAGCTCTATAGTGGGAATGACACTTGTTTGGATTTTCAGTGATTGTTTGCTATATTTGGGTGACATCAAATGGAGGAGCAGAATCTTCTGAAGCCGTAGTTATAAATTGTAATTGAAACTCTGGTGCCCTCTGTGGTTTAATTGGTTTGATGTCATATTCTTATTTTCGAATGCACAAGGCTTACCGGTATGTCTGGACTAGGCTGTCTGCATAGTTGTCATCCAGCCATGTGTCTGCACTCTGAATGGATTTACACATGACATGATGCATTTGTAGGCTCAGTACCAAAGGGGTTATGAAGCCAGCTGGGTGAATCCTACTGCCAGTGTACAACTGCATCTCAGCTAACTATCACATCGTTTTATGTATCCGCCAATGCATTGTTCAACCACATCGTGGGATAAGAAATATCCCTATATCTTCAGAAATAAATCAACTAGATGTTTTCCAGTGAACAACTGCAGATGCCAGAGAGACCCGTTCTTCCTACATCCAATAGAATTTAAAAAATTGTATCTGCTGCTGCCAATCTCCATCGGAAATGACTGATGGGAAACATGCAACGACCAGAGCCTTTGTCTAATCTGCAGCTATCAGGAGATGAGGAGGCCAGATAGAGCCTTCCCTGTGACGCCAGAGCACTGATAACCTGGGGACAGGCTGCCAAACACATCCAGTCAAATTAATGGGTGATTTTTCTCATCAGCTGTGCTCGCTATCTCCTCACACAGCCTTTTCTGCTGGCTGGCTACACAATATGCCAACATCACCACACTGCTTATTCAGTCTGGGAAGAGAGGCACTGTTAATGAACTGACTGAGGAGAATCGCAGAGAGAGATGTGTGTGTTATTGTGAGCTATGGTATCCTCAATTCTTTCTTCAAACACAAAGACGGTAGCTAGAGAAGTAGCCCAATGTCACTCACTCCCTTACTGTGGCAATATCGGCATTTACCTATGAAAGTGAGCATTTCATTTCACAACGGTGGAGGGGTTTACTTGAGTACATTTAACATGAATAATATACATATAAATATGAATAATATTTCATCATTAAATGTGTATGTACATTTCTGACAGAAAGGGAGCATGAGGAATAGTGCAATTTAGATTTGAAATAATAGACCAGGAGGGTCTGATTGTGGCCTGTGTAGTGTTGTCCTCTTCAATTGCTGTGCGAAGTTGCTGGATATTGGCGGAAACTGGAACACGCTGTCATACACGCCAATCCAGAGCATGATAGCCAGTGGGACAACCACATTTTTTCTTCTTTTTTTTTATGGGGGGTGGGGGAGGGAGGGGTAGAAGGATTACTTTTATACTATTCCAGGTATTCCTTAAAGAGGTAGGGTTTCAAGCGTCTCCGGAAGGTGGTCAGTGACTCCGCTGTCCTGGCGTCGTGGGGGAGCTTGTTCCACCATTGGGGTGCCAGAGCAGCGAATAGCTTTGACTGGGCTGAGCGGGAACTGTGCTTCCGTAGAGGTAGGGGGGCTAGCAGGCCAGAGGTGGATTAACGTAGTGCCCTCGTTTGGGTGTAGGGTCTGATCAGAGCCTGAAGGTAAGGAGGTGCCGTTCCCCTCACAGCTCCGTAGGCAAGCATCATGGTCTTGTAGTAGATGCAAGCCTCAACTGGAAGCCAGTGGAGTGTGCGGAGGAGCGGGGTGACGTGAGAGAACTTGGGAAGGTTGAACACCAGACGGGCTGCAGCGTTCTGGATGAGTTGTAGGGGTTTAATGGCACAGGCAGGGAGCCCAGCCAACAGCGAGTTGCAGTAATCCAGACGGGAGATGACAAGTGCCTGGATTATGACCTGTGACGCTTTCTGTGTGAGGTAGGGTCGTACTCTGCGAATGTTGTAGAGCATGAACCTGCAGGATCGGGTCACTGCTTTGATGTTAGCGGAGAACGACAGGGTGTTGTCCAGGGTCACGCCAAGGTTCTTAGCACTCTGGGAGGAGGACACAATGGAGTTGTCAACCGTGATGGCGAGATCATGGAGCGGGCAGTCCTTCCCCGGGAGGAAGAGCAGCTCCGTCTTGCCGAGATCTCGTCACGATATCTCTGTACATTCAAATTACCATAAATAAAATGCAATTGTGTTCATTGTCCATAGCTTATGCCTGTCCATACCATAACCCCACCATGGGGCACTCTGTTCACAATGTTGACATCAGCAAGCCGCTCGCCCATACAACGCCATACACGTGGTCTGCGGTTGTGCGGCCGGTTGGATGTACTGCCAAATTCTCTAAAACAACGTTGGAGGCGGCTTATGGTAAATAAATTAACATTCAATTCTCTGGCAACAGTTCTAGTGGACATTCCTGCAGTCAGAATGCCAATTGCACACTCCACTCAAAACTTGAGACATCTGTGGCATTGTGTTGTGTGACAAAACTGGATAAGAGCGTCTGCTAAATATGTGACAAGTTGTGTGACAAAACTGCACATTTTAGAGTAGCCTTTTATTGTCCCCAGCACAAGGTGCACCTGTGTAATGATCATGCTGTTTAATCAGCTTCTTGATATGCCACACCTGTCACGTGGATGGATTATCTTGGCAAATAAGAAATGCTCACTAACAGGGATGTAAATAAATTTGTGCACACAATTTGAGAGAAATAAGCTTTTCAGCTCATGAAACATGGAACCAACACTTTACATGTTGCATTTATATTTTTGTTCAGTGTACATGTAGTTCAACTGGTCATTTAATTACATTTTGCTGTAGCTTGGTGGTAGTTGAACTAAATTCAAATCTTAGTAGTGTTTTCAGTAGTTAATAACTTTTTTGCGAACAGAAGATATGGGTACAGTAGGCAAGATTTCAAATCTTTTCCGGCATCAGACCTGCCTAATTTTTACTTGAAACATAGTTTTTATGTTTAATAGGCTGACATTTCAGATTTAGATATGCTAATTTTACACTAAGTAGTTTGGATGTAGTGAACTATTTTTTCTAAGGAACTTTAGTTAAGTAAACTATATGTTTCTTAAGTGTAACTTAAGGATCTGTACACAATTCCTAAAAGCTGAAAATGTCCCAATTCTTCCATGGCCTACATACGCACCAGACATTTCATGGATCGATGTGTAAATCAGCGTGTTCCAGATCCCACCAATATCCAGTAACTTCGCACAGCCGTTGAAGAGGAGTGGGACAACATACAGTAAATGTATGTGGAAAATCCAGGCTCTGTCGCAGCCGGCCGCGACCGGGAGACTCATGGGCGGCGCACAATTGGCCCAGCGTCGTCCAGGGTAGGGGAGGGAATGGCCGGCAGGGATGTAGCTCAGTTGATAGAGCATGGCGTTTGCAACGCCAGGGTTGTGGGTTCGATTCCCACGGGGGGCCAGTATAAAAAAAATATGTATTCACTAACTGTAAGTCGCTCTGGATAAGAGCGTCTGCTAAATGACTAAAATGTAAATGTAAATGTATGCACACATGACTGTAAGTCGCTTTGGATAAAAGCGTCTGCTAAATGGCCTATAATATTATTATTATATTACAACATTCCACAGGCCACAATCAACAGCCTGATCAACTCTATGAGTAGGAGATGTGTCGGGCTGCATGAAGCAAATGGTGGTCACAACAGATACTGACTGGTTTTCTGATCCACGCCCCTACCTTATTTTTAAAGGTATCTGTGACCAACATATGCATATCTGTATTCCCAGTCATGTGAAATCCATAGATTAGGGCCTAATTTATTTATTTCAATGGACTGATTTTCTTATATGAACTGTAACTCAGTAAAATCGTTGAAATTGTTGTATGTTGAGTTTATATTTTTGTTCAATATATACACTACCGGTCAAACGTTTGGACAGACCTACTCATTCAAGGGTTTTTCTTTATTTTTACTATTTTTTACATTGTAGAATAATAGTGAAGACATCAATACTATGAAATAACACATATGGAATCAGGTAGTAACCAAAAAAGTACTGAATAAATCAAAATATATTTTATATTTGAGATTCTTCAAATAGCCACCCTTTGCCTTGATGACAGCATTGCACACTCTTGGCATTCTCTCAACCAGCTTCACCTGGAATGCTTTCCCAACAGTTTTGAAGGAGTTCCAACATATTCTGAGCACTTGTTGGCTGCTTTTCCTTCACTCTGCGGTCCGACTCATCCCAAACCATCTCAATTGGGTTGAGGTCGGGGGGATTGTGGAGGCCAGGTCATCTGATGCAGCACTCCATCACTCTCCTTCTTGGTCAAATAGCCCTTACACAGCCTGGAGGTGTGTTGGGTCATTGTCCTGTTGAAAAACAAATGATAGTCCCACTAAGCCCAAACCAGATGGGATGTCGTATTTATTTGGGCTGCAATTTCTGAGGCTGGTAACTCTAATGAACTTATCCTCTGCAGCATTGGTAACTCTGTTTCATCATACAGAGCCTTGCAAACGTATTCATCCCCCTTTCTCTAACACAGGGAATTAATGTGGCAAAATGACTATGGCCACTTCTAATAATATACCTTAATAGACCTACAGTACATCAGGGTCCGAGAAAAGTACAGTGCCTTGCAAAAGTATTCATCCCCCTTGCCGGTTTTCCTATTTTGTTTCATTACAACCTGTAATATACAGTGGGGAAAAAAAGTATTTAGTCAGCCACCAATTGTGCAAGTTCTCCCACTTAAAAAGATGAGAGAGGCCTGTAATTTTCATCATAGGTACACGTCAACTATGACAGACAAAATGAGAAAAAATATTCCAGAAAATCACATTGTAGGATTTTTAATGAATTTATTTGCAAATTATGGTGGAAAATAAGTATTTGGTCAATAACAAAAGTTTCTCAATACTTTGTTATATACCCTTTGTTGGCAATGACACAGGTCAAACGTTTTCTGTAAGTCTTCACAAGGTTTTCACACACTGTTGCTGGTATTTTGGCCCATTCCTCCATGCAGATCTCCTCTAGAGCAGTGATGTTTTGGGGCTGTCGCTGGGCAACACAGACTTTCAACTCCCTCCAAAGATTTTCTATGGGGTTGAGATCTGGAGACTGGCTAGGCCACTCCAGGACCTTGAAATGCTTCTTACGAAGCCACTCCTTCGTTGCCCGGGCGGTGTGTTTGGGATCATTGTCATGCTGAAAGACCCAGCCACATTTCATCTTCAATGCCCTTGCTGATGGAAGGAGGTTTTCACTCAAAATCTCACGATACATGGCCCCATTCATTCTTTCCTTTACACGGATCAGTTGTCCTGGTCCCTTTGGAGAAAAACAGCCCCAAAGCATGATGTTTCCACCCCCATGCTTCACAGTAGGTATGGTGTTCTTTGGATGCAACTCAACATTCTTTGTCCTCCAAACACGACGAGTTGAGTTTTTACCAAAAAGTTCTATTTTGGTTTCATCTGACCATATGACATTCTCCCAATCCTCTTCTGGATCATCCAAATGCACTCTAGCAAACTTCAGACGGGCCTGGACATGTACTGGCTTAAGCAGGGGGACACGTCTTGCACTGCAGGATTTGAGTCCCTGGCGGCGTAGTGTGTTACTGATGGTAGGCTTTGTTACTTTGGTCCCAGCTCTCTGCAGGTCATTCACTAGGTCCCCCCGTGTGGTTCTGGGATTTTTGCTCACCGTTCTTGTGATCATTTTGACCCCACGGGGTGAGATCTTGCGTGGAGCCCCAGATCGAGGGAGATTATCAGTGGTCTTGTATGTCTTCCATTTCCTAATAATTGCTCCCACAGTTGATTTCTTCAAACCAAGCTGCTTACCTATTGCAGATTCAGTCTTCCCAGCCTGGTGCAGGTCTACAATTTTGTTTCTGGTGTCCTTTGACAGCTCTTTGGTCTTGGCCATAGTGGAGTTTGGAGTGTGACTGTTTGAGGTTGTGGACAGGTGTCTTTTATACTGATAACAAGTTCAAACAGGTGCCATTAATACAGGTAACGAGTGGAGGACAGAGGAGCCTCTTAAAGAAGAAGTTACAGGTCTGTGAGAGCCAGAAATCTTGCTTGTTTGTAGGTGACCAAATACTTATTTTCCACCATAATTTGCAAATAAATTCATAAAAAATCCTACAATGTGATTTTCTGGAATTTTTTTTCTCAATTTGTCTGTCATAGTTGACGTGTACCTATGATGAAAATTACAGGCCTCTCTCATATTTTTAAGTGGGAGAACTTGCACAATTGGTGGCTGACTAAATACTTTTTTCCCCACTGTAAATTGATTTTTATTTGGATTTCATGTAATGGACATACACAAAATAGTCCAAATTGCTGAAGTGGAATGAAAATTAACTTGTTTCAAAATATTATAAAAAATAAATAACGGAAAAGTGGTGCGTGTATACAGTTGAAGTCAGAAGTTTACATACACTTAGGTTGGAGTCATTAAAATTTGTTTTTCAACCACTTAACAAAATGTCTTGTTAACAAACTATAGTTTTGGCAAGTCGGTTAGGACAACTACTTTGTTTACAGACAGATTATTTCACTTATAATTCACTGTATCACAATTCCAGTGGGTCAGAAGTTTACTTACACTAAGTTGACGGTGCCTTTAAACAGCTTGGAAAATTCCAGAAAATGATGTCATGGCTTTAGAAGCTTCTCATAGGCTAATTGACATCATTTGAGTCAATTGGAGGTGTACCTGTGGATGTATTTCAAGGCCTACCTTCAAACTCAGTGCCTGTTTGCTTGACATCATGGGAGCCGTCATACCGCTCAGGAAGGAGACGCGTTCTGTCTCCTAGAGATGAACGTACTTTGGTGCCAAAAGTGTAAATCAATCCCAGTACAACAGCAAAGGACCTTGTGAAGATGCTGGAGGAAACGGGTACAAAAGTATCTATATCCACAATAAAACAAGTCCTATATCGACATAACCTTAAAGGCCACTCAGCAAGGAAGAAGCCACTGCACATGGGGACAAAGAGAAATGTCCTATGGTCTGATGAAACAAAAAATTGAACTGTTTGCCCATAATGACCATCGTTATGTTTGGAGGAAAAAGGGGGGCTCTTGCAAGCCGAAGAACACCATCCCAACCGTGAAGCACGGGGGTGGCAGCATCATGCTGTGGGGGTGCTTTGCTGCAGGAGGGACTGGTGCACTTCACAAAACAGATGGCATCATGAGGAAGGAAAATTATGTGGATATATTGAAGCAACATCTCAAGACATCAGTCAGGAAGTTAAAGCTTGGTCGCAAATGGGTCTTCCAAATGGACAATGACCCCAAGCATACTTCCTAAATTGTGCTAAAATGGCTTAAAAATCAAGGTATTGGAGTGGCCATCACAAGCCCTGACCTCAATCCTATAGAAAATGTATTGGCAGAACTGAAAACGCGTGAGCGAGTAAGGAGGCCTACATACCTTTTTCTTTATTTAACCTTTATTTAACCAGGTAAGCCAGTTGAGAACAAGTTCTCATTTACAACTGCGACCTGGCCAGGATAAAGCAAAGCAGTGCGATAAAAACAACAACACGGAGTTACATTTGGGGTAAACAAAACATAAAGTCAAAAATACAACAGAAAATATATATACAGTGTGTGCGAATGTAGTAAGTTATGGAGGTAAGGCAATAAATAAATAGGCCATAGTGCAAAAATAGTTACAATTTCGTAATTAACACTGGAATGATAGATGTGCAAAAGATGATGTGCAAATAGAGATACTGGGGTGCAAATTAGCAAAATAAATAACAATATGGGGATGAGGTAGTTGGGTGCTCTGACAACTGACACTTAAAGTTAGTGAGGGACTCAGTTACACCAGCTCTGTCAGGAGGAATGGGCCAAAATTCACCCAACTTATTGTGGGAATCTTATGGAAGGCTACACGAAGTTAAACAATTTAAAGGCAATTTAAAGGCAATGCTACCAATACTTCTGACCCAATGGGAATGTGATGAAAGAAATAAAAGCTGAAAAATATCATTCTCTCTACTATTATTCTGACATTTCACATTCTTAAAATAAAGTGGTGATCATAACTGACCTAAAACAGGGAATTTTACTAGGATTAAATGTCAGGAATTGTGAAAAACTGAGTTTAAATATATTTGGCTAAGGTGTATGGAATCTTCCGACTTCAACTATATGTATTCACCCCCTTTGCTATTGTAGTGTCTGAACATTTTATGACTTGGCTGACGTCTGCAAATGGTCTTAGAGGATGTTGACTCAGCTTAAGGGAGCATCTGGAGAGCATTTCTATAGGGGAACCCTAAAACAGAGGAAGTCTGTTAGGTGGAGTCCTGGGATTGGTCTGTAGGGGAAAACACCCATATCAGGTTACATAGGATATATATACTATGGTTTGGGACAAAGGAGGGGAGAATAACATATTAGAGATTGGGTCCGGTTATTCTCCAGATGTCTGCAGATGTCTGTAAATTGACACTGAACTCTTTTGATATAATAAACCTTTATAATCAAAGTACAGTGTCAGCAGACTCCTTGTTCTCACAGCATCTCAGCATCGTTTTTTCGACACAACACTATGAAGCCCGTAAATAAGAGTTGGTGCAACCAATTACCTTCAGAAGTCACATAATTAGTTAAATAAAGTCCACCTGTGTGCAATCTAGGTGTCAAATGATCTGTCACATAATCTCAGTATGTTCTGTTCTGAAAGGCCCCATAGTCTGCAACACCACCAAGCAAGGGGCACCATGAAGACCAAGGAGCTCTCCAAACAGGTCAGGGACAAAGTTGTGGAGAAGTACAGATCAGGGTTGGGTTATAAAAAAATATCCGAAACTTTGAACATCCCACGGAGCACCATTAAATCCATTGCTAAAAAATTGAAAGAATATGGCACCACAACAAACCTGCCAAGAGAAGGCCGCCCACCAAAACTCACGGACCAGGCAAGGAGGGCATTAATCAGAGAGGCAAAAAAGAGACCAATGATAACCCTGAAGGAGCTGCAAAGCTCCACAGCGGAGAGTGGAGTATCTGTCCATAGGACCACTTTAAGCCGTACACTCCACAGAGCTGGGCTTTACAGAAGAGTGGACAGAAAAAAAACATTGCTTAATGAAATAAATAAGCAAACACTTTTGTTGTTCGCCAAAAGGGATGTGGGAGACTCCCCAAACAAATGGAAGAAGGTACTCTGGTCAGATGAGACTAAAATTGAGGTTTTTGGCCATCAAGGAAAACGCTATGTCTGGCGCAAACTCAACACTTCTCATCACCCCGAGCATGTTGGTGGCAGCATCATGCTATGGGGATGTTTTTCATCGGCCGGAACTGGGAAACTGGTCAGAATTGAAGGAATGATGGATGGCGCTGAATACAGGGAAATTCTTGAGGGAAACCTTTTTCAGTCTTCCAGAGATTTGACACTGGGATGGAGGTTCACCTTCCAGCAGGACAATGACCCTAAGCATGCTGCTAAAGCAACACTCGAGTGGTTTAAGGGGAAACATTTAAATGTATTGGAATGGCCTAGTCAAAGCCCAGACCTCAATCCAATTGAGAATCTGTGGTATGACTTAAAGATTGCTTTACACCAGTGGAACCCATCCATCTTGAAGGAGCTGGAGCAGTTTTGCCTTGAAGAATGGGCAAAAATCACAGTGGCTAGATGTGCCAAGCTTATAGAGACATACCCCAAGAGACTTGCAGCTGTAATTGCTGCAAAAGGTGGCTATACAAAGTATATAGTGTGATGTCACGAGAGGCTACACAGCTTTCAGCGGGATTGCTCAAGTAGTGCAAGGAGACCAGGTTCAACCAAAACAAGGATTTTATTAAAGGTCTTGGGAAACTAACGAAAGTATAACACAATTCTGTTCTCTGGTGGCTCTTTAAGGGTTAACAGTTCAGGGATGTCTCTTCCACATCCAAAATCATAACTCTCCCTCGCTCAAATAACTTTTCCCCAGTCTTACTGTATTCCACGTTGCAGCTAGTGGCCAACCCAGCAAAACGTCCTTCCAAATGTCCCACACGTATTTCCACAGGTGCATATATCCAAAGGTGAGTATTCCCCAAAGGTAAGTATCTCCAAATCCTTATATTCCTCATGGAAGTGGACGTGCAGCACTCTTGTCCTCCAGAGAGCCCAGCTTGGAGACTGTGTCTCTTCCCTTCCCAAACCTTCAGCTCATCAGCTCCTCATTGGTTTCAGCTGCGTGGGAAGATTGGCCATAGAGGGGTGGAGTTCCCGACCATACCAGCAGATGGAGCCATAGCTGTCTGGGTTTGCAGCCATCTCAGGGGGATGTAACGTCCCTCCAGGACACAGCCTCTCGTGACATCACACATCCCCCTCCTCGGGACCGACGTCCCTCGTCGGGGTAAAGGCAGCGAAGAAGGCATCACGCCGGGAGAGGGCGTCCGCATTGCCGTGGTGCTTGCCAGACTGCTCTCTCTTCAACTCCTCCAACTCTAGGACCAGGGACTCAGCCTCCTGTTGTCTCTCCTTGAGTTTCTTACTGAACGATCAGCCTTGGTTTTAGCAGAGTTTAGCTTCTGTTGAGCAGCTTTCAGTTCCTTCTCTCTCTCTGCCTCCGCATTCTTCATCTTGTTCTCCAACACCTTGTACTTCTCCTCTACCTTCTTCTGGACCTCCCTTACTACTGCGCAGGGTCTCCTCACACTCCTCGATGGTCCTGCGCAGCCTCTCCAGCTCCTCCTGTTGCTTATGGAAGGAGCTCTGTTGGAGTTTAGCCTGGAGGATATCTAACTCTTCTGTCTTCATGTCTAACTGTTGCTTTAACAAACGATACCTCTCAGCGGTCCCCTTCAGACCAGACAGTTCTTTGTCCAGATTCTGTAGCTCCGTCTCTGTGTCGGTCTGGGCACCTGCCATCCCTATCAGAGCCCGGGCGGGAGTGAGTAATTCGGAGGATTGCACCGGAGCCTTCCCAGGATGAGTCTTGCCTCTCCGTTTCCGAGGTACTCGGGTTATCCTCTCCTGAGACTCTCTCCAGAGTGGGTAAAAGGCTGGGCAGTCTCGTCCAATTAGGACAGGGACGGGGAGGGAATCAACCACCCCCGCCGTCGTGTGTATGGTTCCCCGTGTGCTGGTCATTGTAAGTTCAGTAATGGGGTATTCTCTGGTGTCCCCATGGACACAGGAAACTGGGAGGACTTTCCCCGGGGTCAGACACGTTGGGCCCACCAAATCCTTACGCACCAGGGTGGCCCGGCTACCAGAATCCAGTAAGGCCTCCACATCATGGTGATTCACAGTTACCGGGCAGGTGGGGGGTCGATCTGGGCCGCCATCTACGACTCCCAAGAGCGAGGCAACACGGTGTGTGGGTGCTGAGCTGGAGGACTCCGCAGTGGGCATAGGTTCATCGGCTGGTTTCCCACACTGCCAGGAGATATGTCCCATCTCCCCACACCGGTAACACTGTCGAAGTTTCCCCCTCCTGGTGTACTCTTCTTGGACCCGCCTGGTTTCTGGCTCCCCCTGGAGCCGGGATAAGTCCTGACGTGGCTGGGTTCGAGACCTTGGGGTCCTTTCGGGAAGCATTCAGCATCTCCGCTGTGGCCTGGTACTTTTCCACAGCTTCCACGGTCAGATCAGCCGTGGTCAAGGCCTGTTGGCTGATGAACCGTTTTGCCTCATAAGGCAGGGCGCGTAGGTAACGATCCACCACAACGGCCTCCACCACCGCCGCTGCTGTATTCCTCTGCGGATCCAGCCATTTCCTTGCGATTCGGACAAGTTCATGCATCTGCGCCCGAGGAGGTTGGTCTGGTTGGAAGGTCCAGCTGTGAAAGCGCTGGGCCATACCAAACTTTGTGAGTCCATATCTGCTGAGGATCTCAGACTTCAGGGCATCATAGTCAGTAACCTGGTCAGGGCCCAGGTCCCGGACAGCATTCAGCGCTTCCCCGGTTAGAAAGGGGGGCTAACAGACCAACCCACTGTTGCTTGGGCCAGGCTTCCCTAGTGGCCGTGGCCTCAAATGCATGCAGGTATGCCTCAATGTCATCGGTAGCTCCCATCTTAGATATAAAGTCACTTGCCTTTATTGGGCGGGTATTTTGGACCACCCTCTGTCTCTGCAACTGCAATTCCTCTGCCTTCAGAAGGTTGGCTTTCTTTTGCTCCTCCAAGAGAGCCACGGTTGCTTGCATCTGGGCTTGCTGGCCAGCAACAAGGGCTTTCAATATGTCCTCCATTTCAGTCGGGCGGGGAGCCTACGGCCAACTTGGAAAACTGGGTGATCAAACCTTCGGTATCCTCCTCTGACATGCACTATTAACGCTTGAGCGTGCCCGTATTCTCCACCATCTGTGATGTCACGAGAGGCTACACAGCTTTCAGCGGGATTGCTCAAGTAGTGCAAGGAGACCAGGTTCAACCAAAACAAGGATTTTATTAAAGGTCTTGGGAAACTAACGAAAGTATAACACAATTCTGTTCTCTGGTGGCTCTTTAAGGGTTAACAGTTCAGGGATGTCTCTTCCACATCCAAAATCATAACTCTCCCTCGCTCAAATAACTTTTCCCCAGTCTTACTGTATTCCACGTTGCAGCTAGTGGCCAACCCAGCAAAACGTCCTTCCAAATGTCCCACACGTATTTCCACAGGTGCATATATCCAAAGGTGAGTATTCCCCAAAGGTAAGTATCTCCAAATCCTTATATTCCTCATGGAAGTGGACGTGCAGCACTCTTGTCCTCCAGAGAGCCCAGCTTGGAGACTGTGTCTCTTCCCTTCCCAAACCTTCAGCTCATCAGCTCCTCATTGGTTTCAGCTGCGTGGGAAGATTGGCCATAGAGGGGTGGAGTTCCCGACCATACCAGCAGATGGAGCCATAGCTGTCTGGGTTTGCAGCCATCTCAGGGGGATGTAACGTCCCTCCAGGACACAGCCTCTCGTGACATCACAATAGTTATGCACACTCAAGTTTTGTGATTCTTAAAAACGTATTTCTTGTTTGTTTCACAATAAAAAATATTTTGCATCTTCAAAGTGGTAGTCATGTTGTGTAAATCAAATGATACAAACACCCCAAAAATCTATTTTAATTCCAGGTTGTAAGTTAACAAAATAGGAAAAATGCTAAGGGGGATGAATACTTTTGCAATCCACTGTAGCGCTTGATGGTTTTTGAAATGTTCCGTATTGACTGACCTTCATGTCTTAAAGTAATGATGGACTGTCGTTTCTCTTTGCTTATTTGAGCTGTTCTTGCCATAATATGGACTTGGTCTTTTACCAAATAGGGCTATCTTCTGTATACCACCCCTACCTTGTCACAACACAACTGATTGGTTTAAACGCATTAAAAAGGAAAGCAATTCCACAAATTAACCTTTAACAAGGCACACCTGTTAATTGAATTGCATTCCAGGTGACTACTGTGGGGCTCTATTTTCTTATAACTAGATGTGATGCCTAGCTTAGAAAGAATACATTAATGATTAAACATAATAGGTTTGTGCTGTACTGATATAGATTGGTCAACATAACAAGCTGTGATTAATGTGAGGAACTATTAGGGGGTAGGCCGAGACAGACATGTGTCTGACATACACACACTGCCTCTTTGTTACACCGCTTAAGGACATGTGTACTGCAAAAGTGTTGACTCTCTGGACAAGTTGCAAAACAACTAAACACCTGGCAACAGTGAAGCGCCAAGGGGCTGGGACCAGCCTGTGCGCCAACGATAGGCTGAGTAAGTCTAAACCACGCTCAGTCTCTACTCTGATAGGCCAGCAGGGAGTGGGAACTATCTCTGTCGGAGTATTTAAAGAAGAACTTATAACAATGGACCAGTTCTCTGTCTGCCCTGCGTGGTATTTCAGTGGACCCGTATATACGAACATCATATTTACCATTGAAGTGTTTTGCATTAATTAAAATACTAGTCTATTTTAGAAGACGTGTATTGACCTCTTTTTGTTCCAATACCAGATTTGAATTGACGCAACTTATCACTACCTCATGAAGTTGGTTGAGAGAATGCCAAGAGTGTGCAAAGCTGTCATCAAGGCAAAGGGTGGCTATTTAAAGAATCAGAAATATAAAATATATTTTTGATTTGTTTAACACCTTTTTCGTTACTACATGATTCCATATGTGTTATTTCATAGTTTTGATGTCTTCACTATTATTCTACAATGTAGAAAATAGTAAAAATAAAGAAAAACCCTGGAATGAGTAGGTGTGTCCAAACTTTTGACTGGTAGTGTATATAAATATACACATTACATGACCAAAAGTATGTGGACACCTGCTCTTCGAACATCTCTTTCCAAAATCATGGGCATTAATATGGAGTTGGTACCCCCTTTGCTGCTATAACAGCCTCCGCTATTCTGGTAAGGCTTTCCACTAGATGTTGACACATTGCTGTGGGAACTTGCTTCCATTCAGTCACAAGAGCATTAGTGAGGTTGGGCACTGATTTTGAGTGATTAGGCCTGGCTCGTTGTCGGTGTTCCAATTCATCCCAAAGGTGTTCGATGGGGTTGAGGTCAGGGCTCTGTGCAGGCCAGTCAAGTTCTTCCTAACCGATCTCGACAAACCATTTCTGTATGGACCTTGCTTTGTGCACGGGGGCATTGTCATGCTGAAACAGGAAAGGGCCTTCCCCAAACTGTTGCCACAAAGTTGTAAGCACATAATCATCTAGAATGTAATTCTATGCTAGAGCGTTAAGATTTCCCTTCACTGGTAATAAGGGGCCTAGCCCAAACCATGAAAAACAACCCCAGACCATTATTCCTCCTCCACCAAACTTTACAGTTGGCACTATGCATTGGGGCAGGTAGAGTTCTCCTGGCATCCGCCAAACCCAAATTCGTCTGTCGCACTGCCAGATGGCGAAGCATGATTCATCACGCTTTTCCACTGCTCCAGAAACCAATGGTGGCGAGCTTTACACCACTCCAGCCAACGCTTGGCATTGTGCATGGTGATCTTAGGCGTGTGTGCGGCTGCTCGGCCATGGAAACCCACTTCATGAAGCTCCCGATGAACAGTTCTTGTGCTGACGTTGCTTCCAGAGGCAGTATATATATATACAGTGCATTTGGAAAGTATTCAGACCCCTTGACTTTTTCCACATTTTGTTATGTTCCAGCCTTATTCTCAAATTGATTAAATTGTCCCCCCCCTCATCAATATACACACAATACCCCATAATGACAAACAAAAACAGGTTTTTAGACATTTTCGCAAACGTATTAAAAATAAAAAACTTAAATACCATTTATATAAGTATTCAGACCCGTAACTCAGTACTTTGTTAAGGCACCTTTGGCAGCGATTACAGCCTCGAGTCTTCTTGGGTATGACGCTACAAGCTTGGCACACCTGTATTTGGGGAGTTTCTCCCATTCTTCGCTGCAGATCCTCTCAAGCTCTGTCAGGTTGGATGGGGAGCATCGCTGCAAAACTATTTTCAGGTCAGAGATGTTTGATCGGGTTCAAGTCCGGGCACTGGCTGGGCCACTCAAGGACATTCAGATCTCTCTGTACTTACTTTGCTCCGTTCATCTTTCCCTCGATCCTGACTAGTCTCCCAGTCCCTGCCGTTGAAAAACTTCCCCACAGCATGATGCTGCCAACACCATGCTTCACCATAGGGATGGTGCCAGGTTTCCTCCAGACGTGACGCTTGGCATTCAAGCCAAAGAGCTCAATCTTGGTTTCATCAGACCAAAGAATCTTGTTTCTAATGGTTTGAGAGTCCTTTAGGTGTTTTTTGGCAAACTCCAAGCAGGCTGTCATGTGCCTTTTACTGAGAAATGGCTTCCGTCTGGCCACTCTACCATAAAGGCCTGATTGGTGGAATTCTGCAGAGATTGTTGTCCTTCTGGAAGGTTCTCCCATCTCCACAGAAGAACTCTGGAGGTCTGTCAGAGTGACCATTGGGTTCTTGGTCACCTCCATGACCAAGGTCCTTCCCCCCCGATTGCTCAGTTTAGCCGGGCGGCCAGCTCTAGGAAGAGTCTTGGTGGTTCCAAACTTCTTCCATTTCAGAATGATGGAGGCCACTGTGTTCTTGGGAACCTTCAATGCTGCAGAAATGTTTTGGTACCCTTCCCCAGATCTGTGCCTCTACACAATCCTGTCTCTGAGCTCAATGGACAATTCCTTCGACCTCATGGCTTGGTTTTTGCTCTGACATGCACTGTCAACTGTGGGACCTTATTTAGACAGGTGCGTGCCTTTCCAAATCATGTCCAATCAATTGAATTTACCACACGTGGATTCCAATCAAGTTGTAGAAACATCTCAAGGATGATCAATGGAAACAGGATGCACCTGAGCTCAATTTTGAGTCTCATAGCTAAGGGTCTGAATACTTATGTAAATAAGGTATTTCGAAAAATCTGTTTTCGCTTTGGCATGATGGGGTATTGTGTGTAGATTTTTATTTATTTAATACATTTTAGAATAAGGCTGTAACTTAACAAAATGTGGAAAAAGTCAAGGGGTCTGAATACTTTCCGAAGGCACTGTATATATGTATGTATATATATATATATATATATATATATATATATGTATATATATATATATATATATATATATATATATATATAGTATATTATAGAATTCGTGGATTATGTTTAAAATGCTCATAAAAGTGTGTTAAATGTGTACATTTTCCTGTTTCTGAAATATATTGTTCAAAACAAGCTGTTCAGTTACTTACTACTCAGCATCTCTGTGGGCGCTAAACCTCTTAAGGATCTGATCCTTTTTTCAATTTTCACCTAAAATGACATACAGTGGGGGAAAAAAGTATTTAGTCAGCCACCAATTGTGCAAGTTCTCCCACTTAAAAAGATGAGAGAGCCCTGTAATTTTCATCATAGGTACACGTCAACTATGACAGACAAAATGAGAAAAGAAAATCCAGAAAATCACATTGTAGGATTTTTTATGAATTTATTTGCAAATTATGGTGGAAAATAAGTATTTGGTCAATAACAAAAGTTTCTCAATACTTTGTTATATACCCTTTGTTGGCAATGACACAGGTCAAACGTTTTCTGTAAGTCTTCACAAGGTTTTCACACACTGTTGCTGATATTTTGGCCCATTCCTCCATGCAGATCTCCTCTAGAGCAGTGATGTTTTGGGGCTGTCGCTGCGCAACACGGACTTTCAACTCCCTCCAAAGATTTTCTATGGGGTTGAGATCTGGAGACTGGCTAGGCCACTCCAGGACCTTGAAATGCTTCTTACGAAGCCACTCCTTCGTTGCCCGGGCGGTGTGTTTGGGATCATTGTCATGCTGAAAGACCCAGCTACGTTTCATCTTCAATGCCCTTGCTGGTTTTCACTCAAAATCTCACGATACATGGCCCCATTCATTCTTTCCTTTACACGGATCAGTCGTCCTGGTCCCTTTGCAGAAAAAACAGCCCCAAAGCATGATGTTTCCACCCCCATGCTTCACAGTAGGTATGGTGTTCTTTTGATGCAACTCAGCATTCTTTGTCCTCCAAACACGACGAGTTGAGTTTTTACCAAAAAGTTCTATTTTAGTTTCATCTGACCATATGACATTCTCCCAATCCTCTTCTGGATCATCCAAATGCACTCAAGCAAACTTCAGACGGGCCTGGACATATACTGGCTTAAGCAGGGGGACACGTCTGGCACTGCAGGATTTTAGTCCCTGGCGGCGTAGTGTGTTACTGATGGTAGGCTTTGTTACTTTGGTCCCAGCTCTCTGCAGGTCATTCACTAGGTCCCCCCGTGTGGTTCTGGGATTTTTGCTCACTGTTCTTGTGATCATTTTGACCCCACAGGGTGAGATCTTGCGTGGAGCCCCAGATCGAGGGAGATTATCAGTGGTCTTGTATGTCTTCCATTTCCTAATAATTGCTCCCACAGTTGATTTCTTCAAACCAAGCTGCTTACCTATTGCAGATTCAGTCTTCCCAGCCTGGTGCAGGTCTACAATTTTGTTTCTGGTGTCCTTTGACAGCTCTTTGGTCTTGGCCATAGTGTAGTTTGGAATGTGACTGTTTGAGGTTGTGGACAGGTGTCTTTTATACTGATAACAAGTTCAAACAGGTGCCATTAATACAGGTAACGAGTGGAGGACAGAGGAGCCTCTTAAAGAAGAAGTTACAGGTCTGTGAGAGCCAGAAATCTTGCTTGTTTGTAGGTGACCAAATACTTATTTTCCAACATAATTTGCAAATAAATTCATAAAAAATCCTACAATGTGATTTTCTGGATTTTTTTTTCTCATTTTGTCTGTCATAGTTGGCGTGTACCTATGATTAAAATTACAGGCCTCTCCCATCTTTTTAAGTGGGAGAACTTGCACAATTGGTGGCTGACTAAATACTTTTTTTCCCCACTGTACCCAAATCTAACTGCCTGTAGCTCAGGACCTGAAGCAAGGATATGGATATTCTTGATACCATTTCAAAGGAAACACTTAGAAGTTTGTGGAAATGTGAAATTAATGTAGGAGAATATAACACATTAGATCTGGTAAAAGATAATACAAAAAAAAAAAACATGCATTTTCTATTTATTGTTTTGTTCCAATGCAAGAGAAAGGCAAAAATATAATAATGCAGTTTAGCCACAATTTAGATTTCGGCCACTAGATGGAAGCAGTGTGTGTGCAAAGTTTCAGATTGATCCAGTGAAGAATTGCAATACTGGACTATTTTGTATCAAGTCTGCCCAAATGTGCCGAATTGGTCAATTGATAACTTTCACACATCTAGATGGCCGGGTGGGGTGGGTGTGGAGCCAGAGACAGAAGGGGTTCAAACTGTAGAACCCAGTTCCTACATTTGTATATAAAAATTGATTTTATCAAACAAAACTATGCTGCATTTTATCTCTGGGACCCTTAGGATGACAAATCAGAAAAAGGTTACTGAATGTAAGTATATTATTTACCTTCAGAGGTGAATGTATCAAACCAGTTGCCGTGATACGTTTTTTGTTGTTGTGCACTCTCATCAAACAATAGCATGGCATTTTTTCACTGTAATAGCTACTGTAAATTGGACAGTGCAGATAGATTAACAAGAATTTAAGTTTTCTGCCCATATAAGACATGCCTATGTCCTGGAAAGTTTGCTGTTACTTACAACAGTCATGCTAATCACATTAGCGCACGTTAGCTCAACCGTCCCGTATACGGGACACCGATCCCGTAGAGGTTAAGCCATGTGAACATTGTTTGGATTGTTTTGCCAGCTATTTGCTATGATGGGGAACTGCCCCAATGAAATCGCAGGATTTCATAATATAAATTATAACAGCACAAAGTAAATGGAATGTCTTGGGGCACTCAAATGTACTCTCAGTCAGAACCTCTGGGTCTGCTCTAGTCTCCCTCCCAATGAGTCTCTCACACCAGACGGCTTACTAGATCTGCTCTATCAGTACAGACGGCGCTAAAGAAAAAAGCTAATTGTAATTAACTTGTAAATAAATAATCATAACAGTCATGGGAGCCTGGGACCTGATAAACCGGACATCTACATCCAACAAGAGTCGAAGGACAGAGGGATACACTAGCTAGAACCTTCTCATCGAGGATCTGGTAGGACAAAAAAGCATGAAGGTGGCTGGCAAATATTTTGTTTCCCCCCACGGTGCTCATCAGGTTCTACTGTAGGTTACAGGCTGACATGTTTTGTGGACTAAAAGAGCATAAAACCAGGTGTGTCATGATAAAATTATTTAGCCAGCTTCAGTCATTTCATTTTTTTTGTAAAATTAACCAGTTATCTACCTTTAATAAGCAGCTAGCCTGCTATAGCTAGCTGGCAGCTTGCTAGCTAGTTAGCTAGCTCCCATGCCAATTTCAAGTCTTTCTAAACTAGTATCTGACTAACTCGGAAATATGAAGTTTTTTCAGAATGAAAGTTAATGGGCTAGCGCATCATGCTTTATGACATTATGTTAGCTATCCCCCAGTTAGATAATGGGTTTTCACTTAGGCATATGCATGCTTGTTGCGTTCTCCCTCGTGCACTCGTTAGTTCATGAGCTGACTGCTCATTCTCAATAGTATAAACTAATCTGTTCAAAACAGTGGCAGCATGTGCAGCAGTGGTCATTCGGTTTTTGACATGCAATAGTGAAATAGGTGTATTTAAGCGGTTGTTCAAATGCACAGATTGCTTTATATATCTTCTCAAATAAACTACTGGTAGTTAGAAAACTTGGCATCATATTTCTGTCATGCTGCTTTGTTGACAACTCCAACCACCCCACGCCCTGGGTATTTGGTCAATCAGCGGCCGCCACTGGATCTATCACACTCACAAACATCGCTGTTTTCAGCTCAAATAGAACATTTATGACTTTTCTGGACTGAGGTCAAGTTGGCTCTGGCCACCTCCAGTGTGTTCCCTTTCCCCTGATCACTGTGTGAGAAAGCAATAAACAAAGCTACCAGTTTAGCCTTGATAAATAACCAGCAAGGACAGAATGAAAGTTGGCTCCAGTTGTCCTTAATAAACTATTCAAGTCACATGGCTCGCTTTTGAACACACAGTCATGTTCTATTTCAGTTCAACCTCTAGTAATCTGGTGTAAGCACGACAAGCACTCCTCAAAATACCTTTGGATGGAATCAGAGACATGCTACTCGCTAAGGATTGATGTTACAATGCTTTTGAATGCTGGGAAACCTGGAGGCATTTTCCCTAAACACCACATCACGTGCATCAACATATTGAACCAATTTACTTTGATTCAAAATAAAATGAGATAATCATGATTGATTGGTTAATATTACAGCATTTATGCCCTTTTAAAAATAAATTGATTCATAATTTGGGGTGAAATGGTGGAAAAATGCTTCCTAGTGAGTTTCCACGCTCCTTTCCTGAACATGTTTTTCTAGGCTCCAGTTGTCTAGAGATCCTTTTCGGTTATGGCAGCTGTGAAGTGTCCAAGGTTTACCAAAAGGGCTCCCATCTATTTATATCCAATCAAGAGTTGCTATATTAGCAAGTAGTGATCATGTTAAATGAGGACCACTTACTGACCACTTACCATCATCTAATATCTGATATGTTTACTTGTGAAATGAAGACCGCTTCCAGTTATGGAGCTTTATTCTTGTCGAAATGTTTTGTAGCTTGTGGCCTGAGGTGGTCTGCTGCCTTCAGTGCACACATACACTGTGTTGGTGTGGGTTTGAAAACAGCCCATTCCTAAAAATGTTTTACTGCCATTATAACTACCGGTAGGTCACAATTGATGTACATTATTTACCAGTATTCACACCTTGGAAACCTTAAGGACCAAACATAATGTCAGTAAACTCTGGTGAAATACATGGTTGGTGTCATTAAAGACCAATATCATAGGGAAAGAAAAATAAGTTCAGTCAAGAGCACGTTTAGTCAAGAGCATATTTATTTTTTGGTCATACAAAATGTTACTATTGTAAATCTCAAAAACAAAATGAAATAAATGCTGCCACATTCAATTCACTAAACGCAAACCACAATTTTCGAAGGTATTTACACAATAATAATATATACTATTAGTATCAAACTTAATGTACAATATCATTTATATAGAAAAAAATAATAGGTAGGGTCAACTGCTTCTTGCCACATTATTCAGAACACACTAAAATTATTTTTGCTTCAAATAATAAAATATGGGACTGAAAAGAGCTAAAAGATCTAAATCACAGCATGGTCTTAATTAACCTGGGTCTCCACCAGACAGAAGAGCAGTTCTGGGACAGCACTAGTAAAGCAGACAAAAATCACAGACAATTAAAAGCATCCGAAGGAAATCAATTCACAAAAGAAAGTACTTCACGCCGAAGTTGCACAATGCACTGAGAATGGGGATTAAAACGGAAGGAAAGAAAAGCCCTAAATGACAGATTCCAATGGTTCCTAAGGCAGGAGAAGCAAAAGAGACCAGTCTGGAGACCATACATTTCAAGTCTTTGTTGTAGCCTCAGGAAGCTTATGGTCAACATAAATAGCAAACTGTTATAGTCCCCGTGTAGTTCAGTTGGTAGAGCATGGCGCTTGCAACACCAGGGTTGTGGGTTTGATTCCCATGGGGGGCCAGTATGAAAAAAAAAAAAATTAATGCACTAACTGTAAGTCGCTCTGGATAAGAACGTCTGCTAAATGACTAAAATGTAAATGTTGTATTAGTCAGAACAAGAACCCCATCAAGTTTCTCTTACAGAATCCCAACTGGAGATCCATAAATAGTTATGCACGTGCATTACACACACACACACACACACACACCAGTCCCATCAACACATGCAGATCTCAAGTTACAAGTCCAGCATTGCTATCATAGCAAAAGAATGTCAAGCAGAATCAGTTAAAGTTTTTCATTTTTTCAAGCTTAACATGGGCGACTTAAAACTAGAATAAGTCAATTCTAAAATCTCTACCTCTACTAAAATATGATGGAAATATCAGCTCTTTAAAGCCCACTAAAGAGCTTAGTCAACTTACGTAAATTCTTTCCAAACTACTACTAGACTACTTTCACCCCCAATTTAGATAGCCTACGTTTCTGATTATAATTTCAGACATTTGGTAGGCCATTTGTTTGTGAACTATCATTAGATACATGCAGCTTCTCTTCTGTCATAACCTGTTGCCCCAGAAGACTAAATAAAGTAGTGCTCATCAGAATAATGTATTACATCGATAGAATGAATGCATTAGTAATCTAGATAACACCAGTAAAGTTCTGTTTCGTTTAGGGACCGGTGGAGAAAACGCAATAATTCCAAAACAGTGGAAAGATTGTTGCTGTGCAAAATTTCCAAATGTCATCAGTTTTACCAGTTTTAAGGAAACGTAAAACTGAGAAAATGATGAAACACGTTTCCGATAAATACTGTCTGCTTGCATAACAGTGTCAAAGATAATGCGAATGCGCGTGTAACGTGTTTTCTCAAGAGACACTGAAAGAAAGAATTCATACTTCTCCACTCCTGTTCCGAAGAAAAAATTAACATTTGTATCATTTTACTGCAAGAAATGCAATATTACTACATGTGAGAGGTTATATGCCTACAGTCCGTGTCCAGCTTTCAGTTACTATTCCATTTAATCCATATTAATTTAAATTATTAATGTTCTGTGTATTCATGGTTACAGGGATACTCGTGAGCGGGATATCAAAGGTACATGTAAACAGCTTAACCCGAATAAGACTAAGCAGGATATGAGCTACTATCCGGAATAGTGTGTCATTTACTTTTAGATTAGTTTCCCCTTAAGGAGGCACAGGTTAGTAGCTGACACACCCACAAAGTCATCAAATCTGATTTGAACCCCAACTACACTGCTAACCCCAACTTTAAATTAAGACAAAAAAGCAAATATTTGTTTTCATAAATGTTTACAATATAGCACATTTTCACTTTGCAGCTGGCACATCTAGTGTAAATCACTCAGTTCTGCCTCAAGGACAAGACTCATCCCAATAAATGTCAAACTGCTTAAGAGGCATTAGAATACAATTATTCCATATGTGGCATTTGCAATGGGCCTATTGTTCACGTTTTTGTTGGTGACACTTTGATATCTCGATAATTTGCAGCTGTTTAAGTCTATCAAAAGTGCGCGAGTTCGAGCATGTGTCAGTTAGGCCTATGGCCATAATTTATCAGCACAAATTAGATTCAGCAATAAAAGCCCCACTTGTGGTCTTCTTAAATTAAACTTGTTTTTGACAGTATGGGAACAATACCACGGGGAACTTTTATTCCATAGGCTATTGTAAGAGCACATTCTTCACTGGCTTTCTACTGTCGCATATTCATTACAGCGATTCTGTTGCAAAATCAGTGTTGCCAACTCCTCAGTAAGGGAAGTAGCTATTGGCTGTCTTAAAAGTTGCTAGAAGACGCTAAATGACGTCATCACCTAATTTGCATAATTGGACATGTGCATGTAATTGTGACGGAAGCTGTAGGAGAGAGGAATAACGTCGTGGGAGAGACAAAAAGTGAGTAAAAAACACCCTACATTTACATCCCGCCCTGAATGTAAGCCAGCGGCGGCTTCCCGCATGCGTGATTTTCATTTTCATCTGGACGAGGAGGGGTTAACATCTCCTACTCTGACTGTAGCTGGGAGGGACTGCTGCGCGAGGACTGGGCCGCCTGTGAGTGCTTTGGGACAGGGGTAACAAAGCACCCGCTGCTCGTTGAGAAGAGTAAGAACGATACGTGCTTTCATATCAGAGTCTCCAAATGTCTCCAATAGCACCAGAAAAAGTAGCTAGATTTGTCGCTAGTCCTTTTTTGAACATGTGTCGCTAACGGAAAAAGAATAGAACCAAACGGAAGCAAACAGAACGGGACCTACCTGAATTTGTCCAATATAAACTCTAGTTTTGCTGTTTGCTTCCGTTTGGTTCTATTCTTTTTCCGTAATGAATACATCCCATGTCGCAAAAACTAATTAAATTCAACCATTATTGTGTTAAAATATACACATACATTTGAACAGCCATCCGTAAAGGCACAAATGGCTAAATGAGAGAGCAGCAGTGTGATTGACATCAATGCACTATGTAGCCTATTTCCATATCGCCTGTAGGTTACAACCCTGTTGTCGTCCTTGCCTCCAAGCGTTTATTCAAATTGAATAATCTTTGGATGCCGACAGCAGTCGCACCATTGGAAGACATAGCTTGGACAGTAGCCTATAAAAGCCTAGTATTCCTGCTCTTTTCCCGCAATCCATCGAACGCATTTGGTGTGTCATCATAGTGGTCTCTGATTTGTGGTCAGACTCGCTCAGGCGGAACAAACTTACATTTGTGCAAATAATAAAATAAATCTAACAATTTACTTTCCATCCCTTTCTCTCCCAATCAGGAAAGCTCAAACCAAACCCAAATCATTCACAGTGGCAGTCAGCCAAAGGGTGAATGATAAGAAAGCATCTCCACGCAACTACTCAATTTAATTGTATTTAACCTTTATTTAACCAGGGAAGTCACATTGAGATTAACAGCTCTTTTTCTAGTGAACCCTGAGGGATGGTTGCAGGGCCAGGTAGTCTGGGAGCAGCTGCCCTCCTCTAGCCAAGGAGGAGCAACAGGCTGGTCTGCATCCCAGTTTAACGTGGTAGACCATTCAATCTGGCTCGCTTTGCATACTGTCGTTGTTACATGACATTCCTTCAGTTACTGTCAATGACAGGTTACACTACAATATCACTACGCAAACAGTAGGCTTTAATAAAACAACTCCCCTAGTAACCTAATCATTGCCCACTGACACACACCAAAATAGGCCTCTCACAGAGAACCTTTGACACAGTGGTCAAAGGTTTATGTCTGACAATTTAAGGAGAGTATCGAACAAGAGAGTGGGAGAAATGCTATGATCTAGCTATGTTGAGCTTCTAAAGCCACAGACCAAATGGAGGGTACAGTGCCTTGCAAAAGTATTCATCCCCCTTGGCGTTTTTCCTCTTTTGTTGCATTACAATTTGTAATTTAAATAGATTTTAATTTGCATTTCATGTAATGGACACACACAAAATAGTCCAAATTGGTGAAGTGGAATGAAAAAAATAACTTGTTTCAAAACATTCTAAAAAATAAATAACGGAAAAGTAGTGTGTGCATATGTATTCACCCCCTTTGCTATGAAGCCCCTAAATAACATCTGGTGCAACCAATTACCTTCAGAAGTCACATAATTAGTTAAATAAAGTCCACCTGTGTGCAATCTAAGTGTCACATGATCTGTCACATGATCTCAGTATATATACACCTGTTCTGAAAGGCCCCAGAGTCTGCAACACCACTAAGCAAGGGGCACCACCAAGCAAGCGGCACCATGAAGACCAAGGAGCTCTCCAAACAGGTCAGGGACAAAGTTGTGGAGAAGTACAGAGCAGGGTTGGGTTATAAAAAAATATCAGAAACTTTGAACATCCCACAGAGCACCATTAAATCCATTATAAAAAAATTGAAAGAATACGGCACCACAACAAACCTGCCAAGAGAGGGCCACCCACCAAAACTCACGGACCAAGCAAGGAGTGCATTAATCAGAGAGGCAACAAAGAGACCAAAGATAACCCTGAAGGAGCTGCAAAGCTCCACAGCGGAGATTGGAGTATCTGTCCATAGGACCACTTTAAGCCGTACACTCTTTACGGAAGAGTGGCCATAAAAAAAGCAGTTGCATAAAGTAAAAAATAAGCAAACACATTTGGTGTTCACCAAAAGGCATGTGGGAGACTCCCCAAACTTTTTGGCCAAAAAGGAAAACACTATGTCTGGCGCAAACACAACACCTCTCATCACCCCGAGAACACCACCCCCACAGTGAAGCATGGTGGTGGCAGCATCATGCTGTGGAGATGTTTTTCATCGGCAGGGAATGATGGATGGCGCTAAATCCAGGGAAATTCTTGAGGGAAACCTGTTCCAGTCTTCCAGAGATTTGAAACTGGGATGGAGGTTCACCTTCCAGCATGACAATGACACTAAGCATACTTCTAAAGCAACACTTGAGTGGTTTAAGGGGAAACATTTAACATTTTACATTTACATTTTAGTCATTTAGCAGACGCTCTTATCCAGAGCGACTTACAGTTTGTGAATACATATATATATATATTTTTTTTTATACTGGCCCCCCGTGGGAATCGAACCCACAACCCTGGCGTTGCAAACGCCATGCTCTATCAACTGAGCTACATCCCTGCCGGCCATTCCCTCCCCTACCCTGGACGACGCTGGGCCAATTGTGCGCCGCCCATGAGTCTCCCGGTCGCGGCCGGCTGCGACAGAGCCTGGATACGAACCAGGATCTCTAGTGGCACAGTTAGCACTGCGATGCAGCGCCTTAGACCACTGCGCCACTCAGGAGACTTAAATGTCTTGGAATGGCCTAGTCAAAGCCCAGACCTCAATCCAATTGAGAATCTGTGGTATGACTTAAAGATTGCTGTACACAAGCGGAACCCATCCAACTTGAAGGAGCTGGAGCAGTATTGCCTTGAAGAATGGGCATAAATCCCAGTGGCTAGATGTGCCAAGCTTATAGAGACATACCCCAAGAGACTTGCAGCTGTAATTGCTGCAAAAGGTGGCTCTACAAAGTATTGACTTTGGGGCATCTTCAAAGTGGTAGGCATGTTGTGTAAATCAAATTATACAAATCCCCCCAAAAATCAATTTTAATTCCAGGTTGTAAGGCAACAAAATAGGGAAAATGCCAAGGGGGGTGAATACTTTCGCAAGCCACTGTAAATGCAATGGTTAAGTCAGAGCTTAACATTTCATTTCAGTCATTTAGCAGATGCTCTTATCCAGAGCGACTTACAGGAGCAATTAGGGTTAAGTGCCTTGCTCAAGGGCCCCTTACAGATATTTCACCTAGTCGGCTTGGGAATTCGAACCAGCAACCGTACGGTTACTGGCCCAACGCTCTTAACCGCTAGGCTACATAGGCTACTTGCCACCTTCTTAACCTGAGTGGGACACTGGGAGTCAGATGTAGCAGCAGAGGACCCGCGGTGGAGGCAAATAGAGGCAGGAAAACTGAGGTAGAGGCAGAGAAACATGGAAGGCTAAATGAAGAGTAGGAGTATTAAAGCTCTGCTCAGTCATGTATCTGCCTACCTGTCATTAATCCAGTCCATGCCCCAGAAAAGCTATAACATAAACATCACATCTGTGCATAGGAAACCAAAACGCACATGCACACAAAACCTTGCTTTTAGTCCAGGACTGAGGTCACAGTTACACACATGCAACATAAATGGCTCCAGCAAACAAGATGCAATCTCAATTTCAATCAAATTACCAATGGCCACAAAGGCATATTTTATTAGGCGGTGTCAGGGCTATGCCTACTAAGCAATCAAATAATATAATCTTGTCATGTAAACCAATAACACACACACACACACTTCTGGATCCCGGTGTGCCCATATCAGTGAGACTGTGGCACCTAGTCAAGGCCTTGTGGTTGCCTCAGTAACAGGCAGTGGTTAAGGGACAGAGCACTTCCTGGTCTAGGTTGAAGACACCTAGGTAAGGACAAGAGGATTCTAATACCTTTTAACTTTTTGCATAAATGCGGAAGAATTCTAAACAAAGGGACCAGCTTTGCTAGTTAACAACAGCGCTGGTCCAATGAATCTGTCTATTTTCAAAATCTTGCGCACGTGAATACAACTTGTCATTACCTTTGCCATAACCTGGTCAAGGCCACTAATCATAACCTGGTCAGGGCCACTAGGCTAGAGGAGGGAAACAGACAGAGGCTCCACACCTGAACCCTCCTTAGCGTGACACTGATCACTGTGATTCTAGGCTAGTGCTTACTCTTATTCCCCCACTGTGATTATTATTGATCATTACTGTGGCAGGTTTAGCCGGCTCTTTATTGAAATGCACTTAATGTAAGTCGCTTTTGACAAGACAGCGTTTGCTAAAAAACTCAAATGTAGGCTACAGGAATGCAATGTAGCCTAATGTAATGTAATGGAAGTCAGGCTAGGTGGAGGCAGCGGAAGGAATAAGAACCAATGGCCCAGTAAATGGGAATACTTTTCCAGCTAGCATAACAGGGAGAATATTTCAAAACCATCGCATAGATGGATGTTGCTCAATAACTTGCATAGCAGAAGGTCATGGCTGATCTCTTTTTGATTAAATTAATTTATTGAGTGCCTGAAAGGTATTGAGTCTGCCTTTCACCAAATAATGGCTTTCTGATTTTACTGCTCCCATAGGATATCAAAGGGTCTTCTGTCTTCCTTGCAGTATTCTTGCTTTATGTATTCTTATAATTTATAATTTCTTATTGTTGTTGCAATGTCGAAAAGGAACCTGCAAGTAAGCATTTTGTTGGACAGTATATACCATGTGTATCCTGTACAAACGACTAATAAAACTTGAATCAATACAAGGTTGGAAAGCAATGAACGCTACCATTTTTGACCTATGACTTGCATTGTAATTAATCATCAATTTACCCACCCTGTGCTAAAGAAATAACATATCAATCACTCAAGAAAACTATGAGATGGTTACTAGACAAATAAAAGAGACAGAAATGAAACAAGAAGTTATTCAATGCATACAACTACCCAACTGGGAAAACTATGAAAAGAAGTGTCGTGACTGCTCAACATATTCTGTTAGAAAGGTCCTTAAATCCCTTGACGAAACATGAAATAAAGTGTTTAATTATGAAAAATGTCACCTAGACATACCCTGTCCTCAAAACTATGGTGCAAGGCAACAGAGCATGTTTCATAGATAAGAGCAGTATTCTAGCGGATTACTGACATATAATCTTAAGGCAACTATTACAGTATGTTAACAGTAACAATTATATGCATATCTTATGCTTGACTTTCTGTAGCCCTCTATCAATCAATGAAATACAATTTATTTTATAAAGCCATTTTTACAAACAGCAGTTGTCACAAAGTGCTTTACAGATTCCCAGCCTAAAACAAGCTGAGCAGAGCAAAGCAGAGGCACAGTGGCTAGGAAAAACTCCCAAGAACGCAGGAACCTAGGAATAAACCTAGAGAGGAACCAGAGGGGTGGCCAGTCCTCTTCTGGTTGGGCCTGCCATGTGTCTTACCTCCTGCGAGGAGACCCCTCTGTAGCCAAAGTCATGCAGTTTGAAGTCCAGGCCTTCCAGACTGTGGCCTTCAGGTGCTTGGCCAGGATCTTCTTAAACTCCCGGGAGATGGTCGCCACAGTGATGGGATACCACATCTGGACCAGTATGGTCTGTGAGAGAGAAAGAGGGAAACTGATTTTTGTTCAGTTGATTTTGTTCATAGACGACTTCTAAAACCTTTACAATGGGATGTGTCTGTGCCACTGGTGCTAGCAAGGAAGTAGAAATGGGTTGGGGCTGGATATCAAAAGCTGTGGCTGGTGTTGGGCTCAGTGCCGGCAGGTTAAGCTATCCCCTGCTGACCAGAGAAAGGGCCAGAGTGACTGGGTGGAATCATCCTCATTGACCTGATTAGGCTAATTGCAATGGTCTCTCTGATTCCATGACTGTGTCATCACTCACCATACATACAGGGAGCAGGGACAACCCTAGACTACTGCCCTACAGGGTCACAGCCCTGCGCTATCTGACCACTATCTGATACAATCCACCTGGTGACACTAAAACACAGGGTCACTGGGTTGTATGTATTCTGTGTGCGCGCACGCTCACACAGGGGTTTTGGAAACACAGTCAGTACATGATTTTACTTGAATACTTCTTGATTCATTTTTATGTTGTGAAAGCACAACAAAATGACAATGAAAGGAACACTAAAGGGAGAAATGAAGAAAATTACCTCAATATAGTTGGTGAGCCAGAAGAATTCTGGGTCTGTGGTTTCCACTGTGAAGAGAACATTCCCTCTAGGAACAATCTTCCCCTCAGGAACCACTTTGAGCAGGATTGGGAGACGGCCATCATACTTTTGATTGAACAGCATCAAAACCTCCTATCAACCTCTGTGTGTGTGTTTCCATACGAACATCTTAAGGCGTCAGCATGCTTCAGTTCGGCTGGCGGGTAGCCAATGTCGGCTAGGCAAACCGAACAAGTGTGCTCGCATACTCCCTTAAAAGACCTACGCTTGAAAAATGAGAAAAAAAGCGGCAATAGTACTGTTTGTCTATTTTGAGATGCCGTAGCCAGTATACGCTTCCTCAAAATAGTCAGAATTAATCTAAGATAACTCAAGAAATCTGTCATTAATTTTGATGTTTTTGCCGAGATCTTAGTCATGCAATTTTAAATGTAACAAAGATGTTTGGTGCAGTATTTCAATGAAAACATTTGCATGAAAACGAGTCATCCATTTACATTACATTTACATTTTAGTCATTTAGCAGACGCTCTTATCCAGAGCGACTTACAGTTAGTGAGGTTTTTTTTTTTTTCATACTGCCCCCCCCGTGGGAAACGAACCCACAACCCTGGCGTTGCAAACGCCATGCTCTATCAACTGAGCTACATCCCTGCCGGCCATTTCCTCCCCTAACCTGGACGACGCTGGGCCAATTGTGCGCCGCCCCATGGGTCATCCCTCGTTGATTGACAACAAAGACTTTATTGAAGAATCCCTACTGTTGACCAATCACTGACTAAGGGGCGTAGACATTGGCTCGCCTCTAGAAAAAGGTTTTGAGCCCGAACAGCCGAAAAAACACTAATCGAAATCCAAAACATCACAGAATGTTATCATAATATATGCACAAACTCTTCAGAACTTTTTTGGCTGGGAAGCATGCGGACACCTTTACAGTGAGCAGCCTAACAGTTGAGACTGCACCTAACAGTAAAATAGTCTTAATTGAAAAGCTGCAATAAGTGTGGCTAATCTCTGATTGACAGCCCACTTACCTCCAGCACTTTTCTCCAGCCTTCCTCATCAAACACAGTCTGTCTAAAGTGCATCTGGTAAAATACTATGGATTCCTGAATCTTCTCCTCAGTGATGACTCGTCCTAATTAGGAGAGACAATAGGACAAAGACATTCATGAATCCAAATGAACAGAAACTCACGAGCCCACATTTCGTCAAGCACACAAGCAACATTTTTGAGCTATCAGTGCAAAAATATAGATCTGGCTTTGTTTTCCCACCGACTGCAATTCCCTTTCATTCAGGCAGAATTTGGTGTCAGTGGGCGATCAAGTGCCACAGAGGGAGACACATCCAGTGGTGGAGCATGTCTGACGGGCGGGGCTTGAGGAGCCTCTCTGATTGGACAGAGGAGTTAAATCCTATCCTATCCTGGAGGAGTGCCTCAGCGGTCAGAATCCAAACACGTTATTAACAAACACGTTTAGCATCTCCAGGCCTCCACACATACAAGCCGCTGATGTGCGCCTTTGGAACATCTAGGCTACATTTTTAAAAAGTATATTAAATCCATGTAATAAACAGTGCATTTGGAAAGTATTCAGACCCCTTCACTTTTTCCACAGTTACGTTACAGCCTTCTTCTAAAATGGATGAACAAATTTGGTTTCCTCAATCTACATTTACATTTACATTTTCGTCATTTAGCAGACGCTCTTATCCAGAGCGACTTACAAATTGATGCATTCACCTTATGATAACCAGTGGGACAACCACTTTATCATATTATTATTATTATTATTATTATTTTTTTTTTGGGGGGGTGGGGTAAGGGGGGGTAGAAGGATTACTTTATCCTATCCCAGGTATTCCTTAAAGAGGTGGGGTTTCAAAGTGTCTCCGGAAGGTGGTGAGTGACTCCGCTGTCCTGGCTTCGTGAGGGAGCTTGTTCCACCATTGGGGTGCCAGAGCAGCGAACAGTTTTGACTGGGCTGAGCGGGAACTGTGCTTCCACAGAGGTAGGGGGGCCAGCAGGCCAGAGGTGGATGAACGCAATGCCCTCATTTGGGTGTAGGGACTGATCAGAGCCTGAAGGTACAGAGGTGCCGTTCCCCTCACAGCTCCGTAGGCAAGCACCATGGTCTTGTAGCAGATGTGAGCTTCAACTGGAAGCCAGTGGAGTGTGCGGAGGAGCGGGGTGACGTGAGAGAACTTGGGAAGGTTGAACACCAGACGGGCTGCAGCTTTCTGGATGAGTTGTAGGGGTTTAATGGCACAGGCAGGGAGCCCAGCCAACAGCGAGTTGCAGTAACCAGACGGGAGATGACAAGTGCCTGGATTAGGACCTGTGCCGCTTCCTGTGTAAGGCAGGGTCGTACTCTGCGAATGTTGTAGAGCATGAACCTACAGGATGGGATCACCGCCTTGATGTTAGCGGAGAACGACAGGGTGTTGTCCAGGGTCACGCCAAGGCTCTTTGCACTCTGGGAGGAGGACACAACAGAGTTGTCAACCGTGATGGCAAGATCATGGAACGGGCAGTCCTTCCCGGGGAGGAAGAGCAGCTCCGTCTTGCCGAGGTTCAGCTTGAGGTGGTGATCCATCATCCACACTGATATGTCTGCCAGACATGCAGAGATGCAATTCGCCACCTGGTTATCAGAAGGGGGAAAGGAGAAGATTAATTGTGTGTCGTCTGCGTAGCAATGATAGGAGAGGCCATGTGAGGATATGACAGAGCCAAGTGACTTGGTGTATAGCGAGAATAGGAGAGGGCCTAGAACTGAGCCCTGGGGGACACACCAGTGGTGAGAGCACGTGGTGCGGAGACAGATTCTCGCCACGCCACCTGGTAGGAGCGACCTGTCAGGTAGGACGCAATCCAAGAGTGAGCCGCACCGGAGATGCCCAACTCGGAGAGGGTAGAGAGGAGGATCTGATGGTTCAAATTTTCAAAGGAAGCAGATAGGTCTAGAACAGGGTTCTTCAATTCCGGTCCTGGAGGGCCGAAACACTTCTGTTTTTTATTTCTACCTGGTAGTTAATTGCACTCACCTGGTGTCCCAGGTCTGAATTAGCCCCTGATTAGAAGGAGAGGATGAAAAACAGAGGTATTTCGGCCCTCCAGGACCAGAATTGAAGAACCCTGGTCTAGAAGGATGAGAGCAGAGGAGAGAGAGTTAGCTTTAGCAGTGCGGAGAGCCTCCATGACACAGAGAAGAGCAGTCTCAGTTGAATGACCAGTCTTGAAACCTGACTGGTTTGGCTCAAGAAGGTCATTCTGAGAGAGATAGCAAGAGAGTTGGCTATAGACGGCACGCTCAAGAAATATACACAAAATACCCCATGATGACATAGCGAAAACTGTTTTTTAGAAATGTTTTATTTATTATTATTATTATTTATTTTTTTTGGGGGGGGGGGTAGATCAGCTTTAATATTGCAATTTTTAGAAATGTTTGCTATGAGACTTGAAATTGAGCTCAGGTGCATCCTGTTTCCATTGATCATCCTTGAGATGTTTCTACAACTTGATTGGAGTCCACCTGTGGTAAATTCAATTGATTGGACATGATTTGGATAGGCACACCTGTCTATATTAGGTCCCAAAGTTGACAGGGCATGTCAGAGCAAAAACCAAGCCATGTGGTCAAAGGAATTGTCTGTAGAGCTCAGAGACAGGATTGTGTCGAGGCACAGATCTGGGGAAGGCTACCAAAACATTTCTGCAGCATTGAAGGTCCCTAAGAACACAGTGGCCTCCATCATTCTTAAATGGAAGAAGTTTGGAACCACCAAGACTCTTCCTAGAGCCCGCCCAGACCAACTGAGCAATAGGGGCAGAAGAGCCTTGGTCAGGGAGGTGACCAAGAACCCGATGGTCACAGACAGAGCTCCTCTGTGGAGATGGGAGAACCTTCCAGAAGGACAACCATCTCTGCAGCACTTCACCAATCAGACCTTTATGGTAGAGTGGCCAGACGGAAGCCACTCGTCAGTAAAAGGCACATGACAGACCGCTTGGATTTTGCCAAAAGGCACCTGAAGGACTCTCAGACCATGAGAAACAAGATTCTCTGGTCTGATGAAACCAAGATTGAACTCTTTGGCCTGAATGCCACGCGTCACGTCTGGAAGAAACCAGGCACCGCTTATCACCTAGCCAATAACCATCCCTACGGTGAAGCACGGTGTTGGCAGCATCATGCTGTGGGGATGTTTTTCAGTGGCAGGGACTGAGAGAATAGTCAGAATCGAGGGAAAGATGAACGGAGCAAAGTACAGCGCGATCCTTGATGAAAACCTGCTCAAGAGCACTCAGGACCTCAGACTCAGACACTGTCCAACAGGACAACAATCCTAAGCACACAGCAAAGACAATGCAGGAGTGGCTTCGGGACAAGTCTCTGAATGTCCTTGAGTGGCCCAGCCAGAGCCCGGACTTGAACCCGATCGAACATCTCTGGAGAGACCTGAAAATAGCTGTGCAGCAATGCTCCCCATCCAACCTGACAGAGCTTGAGAGGATCTGCAGAGAAGAATGGGAGAAACTCCCCAAATACAGGTGGGCCAAGCTTGTAGCGCTATATCCAAGAAGACTCAAGGCTGTAATCGCTGCCAAACGTGTTTTAACAATGTCCTGAGTAAAGGGTCTGAATACTTATGTAAATGTGAAATCCGTTTTTTTTTTTGTCATTATGGGGTATTGTGTGTAGATTGATGAGGAAATAAAACAATTTAAATCAATTTTAGAATAAGGCTGTAACGTAACAAAATGTGGAACAAGTGAAGGGGTCTGAATACTTTCCGAATGCACTGTACACCATCACAATAAATCCATTATTTTAGGCAGGTCTAAAGAAAAATGATGATATGAAGAAATTGTATACTGAACAAAAATATAAACACAACATGCAACAATTTCAAAGATTTTACTGAGTTACAGTTCATATGAGTAAATCAGTCAATTGAAATCAATTCATTTGGCCCTTATCTATGGATTTCACTTGACTGGTAATACATATGCATCAGTTGGTCACAGATACCTTAAAAGCAATGGGCCTCAGGATCCCGCCACAGTATTTCTGTGCATTCAAATTGCCATTGATAAAATGCAATTGTGTTAGTAGTACATAGTTTATGCCTGCCCATACCATAACCCCACCGCCACCATTGGGTACTCTGTTGACATCAGCAAACCGCTTGCCCACATGACGCCATACACGTGGTCTGCAGTTGTGAGGCCAGTCAGACATACTGCCAAATTCTCTAAAACTGTGGTAGAGAAATTAACATTAAATTATCTGGCAACAGCTCTGGTGGACATTCCTGCAGTCAGCATGCCAATTGCACGCTCCCTCAAAACTTGAGACAGAGTGGCCTTTTATTGTCCTCAGCACAAGGTGCACCTGTGTAATGATCATGCTGTTTAATCAGCTTCTTGATATGCCACAACTGTCAGGTGGATGGATTATCTTGGCAAATAAGAAATGCTCACTAACAGGGATGTAAACTCATTTGTGCACAACATTTGAGAGAAATAAGCTTTTTGTGCATATGGAACATTTCTGGGATCTTTTATTTCAGCTCATGAAACATGGGACCAACACTTTACATGTTGTGTTTATATTTTTGTTCAGTGTATTTCAGAAAAACGGAATATGAGGGGGCCTACAGTATATGTTATCTGGCTATGTGCCATGCCATGGGCTGTAGGCTAGTTCATTTAGCAGATAAGATATGCTTATAAGTTCAGTGCCATTATTTTATATGAAGAAGAATATAATTGAACTTCGCAGAATAAAATAAAAATGATATTTTTCCATTCCGGAGCGAGTGCGCCTATGAAGTGGCAATGTTGAGCGTAAGTTGAGTGGTGCAGTGGTCTAAGGCACTGCATCGCAGTGCTAGCTGTGCCACTAGAGATCCTGGTTTGAATCCAGGCTCTGTTGTCAGCTGCAACCGGGAGACCCATGGGGCGGCGCACAATTGGTCCAGGGTAGGGGAGGGAATGGCCAGCAGGGATGTAGCTCAGTTGGTAGAGCATGGTGTTTGCAACGCCAGGGTTGTGGGTTTGATTCCCACGGGGGGCCAGTATGAAAAAAAATAATGTACGCACTCACTAACTGTAAGTCGCTCTGGATAAGAGTGTCTGCTAAATGACTAAAATGTAAAAGTGATCATTTGAAACAGGTCCTAAACGCTAGATTTAGATTTATTTTAGTTGTGCTGATACAAAACCTGAGATTGTCTTAGAAATCAAAGCATATATGGGCAGTATGATGCGACTATAGGCCATTGATGATTTGAAAAAGTTGCAAAAAAAGCTTGTGCTCGGTTCAGGCTGCAGACACTGTTCTCTCATCAAGTGATCATATTTTCACCCATCAGACTATTCTCAATTTAATCTTTACTAATATGTACAGTTAGTTTCGGCTTAGAATGGCCCATCATCAAATGGGCAGGGGCAGGAACAGGGGCAGGGGAAAAAATAAATGGCATCTGTATGCACTCGAATAGCGAATGGATCCTCCTCTTTTTAGTGGCAACCATCAAAACTCTGTTTTCACACAGGATTGAATATAGAAATATCTGGGTTTATAAGAACACATTTCACACCACACATCAACCACTATTTGTGGAGCTTGCAGTCTCTCGCTACGCGACAAGTGATATTCCGCCCAAACTCTGTATGCCATGGGCTCTCCAACCCAGTTCCTGCAGCTACCCAGTGCTTAATTGGTTAAGTGAAACCAAGTGAAATCTGTTCGGGAACATCGATAGTAACATGTTTTCACGACAAACATATTTCATTAAACTGTTGACAGCCCCGCTCTCTGCGCGCTCAAGAAAGGAATGAAGGAGAGAGAGGAGATGGAAACGCACTGTGGTGAGATTTTCTGTAGCTAAAAGGTAAATGTTTCAGCCTATTAATTATGAGAAAAACTGCCCTATTCAAAATCAAAATTCACTATAATTGTAGGCTAACTTTGTAAGTCGCCCTGCACAATCAACGAACCAACAGCATCGCCTAGGCCTATATGTTTTCTCCCCAACTCATGGATAGAAAGTTTTGAGCGTAGCATAAGGTAAACAGTCCATCCAGTATGCATAATAATACAGTCCACACTCAAAGGCAATTACTAGAATTTGTTTACTTTTGGAGTACAGTGAGGGGAAAAAAGTATTTGTTAAATACTTATTTCACTCCTTAAAATGCAAATCAATTTATAACATTTTTGACATGCGTTTTTCTGGATTTTTTTGTTGTTATTCTGTCTCTCACTGTTCAAATAAACCTACCATTAAAATTATAGACTGATCATTTCTTTGTCAGTGGGCAAACGTACAAAATCAGCAGGGGATCAAATACTTTTTTCCCTCACTGTATAAGCTAGATCAGGGGTATTCAACTCTTACCCTACGAGGTCCGGAGATTTGGGCTCATCACCTTAGAAAGCACTGTCCATTTCCTTGTGTTTGACTTTGAAACAACATTCACAACAACCATGTTTCTCACTCAGTTTCAACCTGTTAAACTTCTTTCTTCAAATTAATCGATCACAGTGAGGCGAGTTTTAAAAAGCATGATACTGTTTTGATGATACGTTTTTGATGTGATTTTCAATTGCATTTGCATTGATGTCAGAGTGGTTAGACGGACAATAGAGTGCTGAGTACCAAGCCATTAGCGACCTGACTGTCGTTTGTGAGTTGGGTGCTCCCAATGCATGTCCAGAGTGCATAAGAGGAGAATACCGTGACTCAACGGACACGTGGAATACAGTCACCGCAACAGCCCTACTTTCTGACTGCCATGTCTGGTGACCCACAAATGAGATTAATTGAAATTGTTCCTTTATTTTTTAACATACTTTCTCTAGGTTATCATGTTGCATGGATGTGGCAATTTGATTGAATTTGCAAATGTTCCATTGTGTGTACGAAATCTTCTGTTTTGGAAAGTTTTTCCATATCCTTCACTATGTCGACTTAGTGGGTCATGCATGCACATCATGTCACTCAAAAGGACAATGTTGGTGGTAAATAGAACACATGACCGTGTGACATAACACAGTCACATCACACACACTGTGGGCTGAGGGGACCCCTAAACACTGACTAGCCTACAACAGACTAGAATGAGACGAGGAAGGACCTCAAGAATGGAATTCTCGAAGAATAGAGATTAAAGAAGCAAGTGGAACAATCAGTTCCCATGTGTATTTCCTTGCAAGGCTACAGGCAAAGTGGACCCACCTGAAATATACTTCTTCAGGAGGTATTGAAGGCCAAAAGAACATGACCTCATTGAATTGTGCGCCCCCCTTCTTGCGGCGGCATTCAAAGTAGGAGTAGACCTTGCTGACATTGTGAGGATACTGCTTGTAGTGTGTGATCTGTGGAAGAGGAGAAATATACAGTTTAAATACAACAAGGTGAACATAATAAGTGAGTCAAGAGAAAAGACAAACAACCTGGAATCCAGAGATCATGATCACATACGCACTATACACACACACACGAACACATGGATTTTGTGTTGTAGACATGTGGTAGTGGAGTAGGGGCCTGAGGGCACACACTTAGTGTGTTGTGAAATCTGTTATGAATGTATTGCAATGGTTTTTAAAATTGTATAACTACCTTAATTTTGCCGGACCCCAGGAAGAGTTGATTAGGCTGTTGATTGTGGCTTGTGGAATGTTATCCCACTCTTCAATGGCTGTGCGAAGTTTCTGGATATTGGCAGGAACTGGAACATGCTGTCGTACACTTCAATCCAGAGCATCCCAAACATGCTCAATGGGTGACATGTCTGGTGAGTATGCAGGCCTTGGAAGAACACTGGGACATTTTTCAGCTTCCAGGAATTGTGTACAGATCCTTGCGACATGGGGCCGTGCATTATCATGCTGAAACATGAGGTGATGGCGGCGGATGAATGGCACGACAATGGGCCTCAGGATCTCGTCATGGTATCTCTGTGCATTCAAGTTGCCATCAATAAAATGCAATTGTTTTTGTTGTCCGTAGCTTATGCCTGCCCATACCATAACCCCACCATCCGTGGGTACATCTATATCATCATGCCCATCTAGTGTGGAGGTTGACAGGAGAACAATAACAAAACCAGCTGATATTGCCAATCATTTTGCAGACTTTTATTTTAACAAATAAATAATTTACTGAGCGATAATGTAAAACGCCCATTCTTCCAAACAAGCTGTTGTTCAATGGATTGATTATCATATTATGAGCAAAAAACCCTGCTCTTTTAGTCTAAAATTGGTGTCAGTGGAGGAGGTGTTAAACCTATTGAAGTCATTACCCAATGGTAAATCTACAGGTTATGATCTTATGGATAATTCAAGCTTAAAATCCTTGTCATTTATCGCCCTCCAGGTTTTGAGCTTGACGCCTTGATAAGTTCCTTTCCTGTGGATGGCTCACCCCTCACAGTTCTGGGTGACTTTAACCTCCCTACGTCTGCCTTTGACTAATTTCTCTCTGCCTCCTTCTTTCCACTCCTTTCCTCTTTTGACCTCACCCTCACACCGCCCCCCCCTACTCACAAGGCAATACGCTTGACCTCATCTTTACTAGATGCTGTTCTTCTACTAATCTCACTGCAACTCTCTGACCACTACTTCGTATCCTTTTCTCTCTCGCTCTCCTCCAACACTACTCACTCTGCCCCTACTCAGATGGTAATGTGCCGTCGCAACCTTCGCTCTCTCTCTCCCGCTACTCTCTCCTCTTCCATCCTATCATCTCTTCCCTCTGCTAAATCCTTCTCCCTTCAATCTCCTGATTCTGCCTCCTCAACCCTCCTCTCCTCCCTCTCTGAATCTTTTGACTCTCTATATCCCCTATCCTCCTGGCCGGCTCGGTCCTCCCCTCCTACTCCGTCGCTTGACGATTCATTGCGAGCTCACAGAACAGGGCTTCGGGCAGCCGAGCGGAAATGGAGCAAAACTAGACTCCCTGCGGACATGTCATCTTTCCACTCCCTCCTCTCTACATTCTCTTCCTCCGTTTCTGCTGCTAAAGCCACTTTCTACCACTCAAAATGTGAAGCCTCTGCCTCTAACCCTAGGAAGCTCTTTGCCACCTTCTCCTCCCTGCTGAATCCTCCTCCTCCTCCTCCCCCTCCCTTCTCCCTCTCTGTGGATGACTTCGTCAACCATTTTGAAAAGAAGGTTGATGACATCCGATCCTCATTTATTAAGTCAAATGACACCGTTGGTCCTGCTCACACTGCCCTACCCTATGCTTTGACTTCTTTCTCCCCTCTCTCTCCAGATGAAATCTTGCGACTTGTGACGGCCGGCCGCCCAACAACCTGCCCGCTTGACCCTATCCCCTCCTCTCTTCTCCAGACCATTTCCGGAGACCTTCTCCCTTACCTCACCTCGCTCATCAACTCATCCTTGTCTGCTGGCTATGTCCCTTCCATCTTCAAGAAAGCGAGAGTTGCACCCCTCCTCAAAAAACCTACACTCGATCCCTCCAATGTCAACAACTACAGACCAGTATCCCTTCTTTCGTTTCTCTCCAAAACTCTTGAGCGTGCCGTCTATAGCCAACTCTCCTGCTATCTCTCTCAGAATGACCTTCTTGATCCAAACCAGTCAGGTTTCAAGACTGGACATTCAACTGAGACTGCTCTTCTCTGTGTAACGGAGGCTCTCCGCACTGCTAAAGCTAACTCTCTCTCCTCTGCTCTCATCCTTCTAGACCTATCTGCTGCCTTTGATACTGTGAACCATCAGATCCTCCTCTCCACCCTCTCCGAGTTGAGCATCTCTGGCGCGGCTCACTCTTGGATTGCGTCCTACCTGACAGGTCACTCCTACCAGGTGGCGTGGCGAGAATCTGTCTCCGCACCACATTCTCTCACCACTGGTGTCCCCCAGGGCTCAGTTCTAGGCCCTCTCCTATTATCTCTATACACCAAGTCACTTGGCTCTGTCATATCCTCACATGGTCTCTCCTATCATTGCTACGCAGATGACACACAATTAATATTCTCCTTTCCCCCTTCTGATAACCAGGTAGCGAATCGCATCTCTGCATGTCTGGCAGACATATCAGTGTGGATGTCGGATCACCACCTCAAGCTGAACCTCGGCAAGACGGAGCTGCTCTTCCTCCTGGGGAAGGACTGCCCGCTCCATGATCTCGCCATCACGGTTGACAACTCCGTTGTGTCCTCCTCCCAGAGTGCAAAGAACCTTGGCGTGACCCTGGACAACACCCTGTCGTTCTCCGCTAACATCAAAGCGGTGACCCGATCCTGTAGGTTCATGCTCTACAACATTCGCAGAGAACGATCCCTACCTTACACAGGAAGCGGCACATGTCCTAATCCAGGCACTTGTCATCTCCCGTCTGGATTACTGCAACTCGCTGTTGGCTGGGCTCCCTGCCTGTGCCATTAAACCCCTACAACTCACCCAGAACGCTGCAGCCCGTCTGGTGTTCAACCTTCCCAAGTTCTCTCACGTCACCCCGCTCCTCTGCACACTCCACTGGCTTCCAGTTGAAGCTCGCATCTGCTACAAGACCATGGTGCTTGCCTACGGAGCTGTGAGGGGAACGGCACCTCCTTACCTTCAGGCTCTGATCAGTCCCTACACCCAAACGAGGACATTGCGTTCTTCCACCTCTGGCCTGCTGGTCCCCCTACCTCTGCGGAAGCACAGTTCCCGCTCAGCCCATTCAAAACTGTTCGCTGCTCTGGCACCCCAGTGGTGGAACAAGCTCCCTCACGACGCCAGGACAGCGGAGTCACTGACCACCTTCCGGAGACACTTGAAACCCTACCTCTTTAAGGAATACCTGGGATAGTATAAAAGTAATCCTTCTATGGAAGCATGCTAAACTGTGTCCAATCCCGAAAGACAGCAAAGAACCCATTACTCCTGCCAATAGTCGACCATGTAAGGGATCGGGGGTTGGCTGGGTCTAGACAGAGTCTGACACTTCCCCGATCTACAGAGAGGGGGAGTCATCAGACTCGATCTGGTTCACCTGAGTTCTGAGCACACCTGTCTGTAATTAGGGTAGGATATAAGGTGTGCTCAGAAGTTCAGTCGGTGCGAGGTATTGTTCCATTGTGACTTGCTAAGCGTTTTGTTCCGAGAGAGAGAGAGAGAGTTTGTTGTTTTTGATTACCCGTGTATCCGACCTGTGCCTTGTTGTTTGACTCCCCGAATTGCTTAATCCTCTGCTTGTTTATCCCAGTGATTACCATACTCTGACCCTGTGCCTGTGCCCTCGACTACGCCCGCTCCCTTGGTACCTCTGCCTGTCTCTGCCTGGCCCGGTTTTGACCACAGCCCGCCCGACTACGATTAAGCTATTCCCTTGTCTGTACTCTAATAAAGCATCGCAATTCTGCGATTGGATCTTACCACTCTGTCCAAGTATTCATTACAGAATACCTCGCCTTTACCATGGATCCAGCGGAATTACAGAGGCGATGGGAGATACAGGAGAAACGGATGGATGAACTCCTGCAGCTACTCAACGCTGGTGCGGCGGAAGGCACCACCCCGAGTACGGTCAGACCTCGTCATGCACCTCCGATTTCTATACCGACAAGGTACGACGGGGAACCTGGCAAATGTCAGGGGTTTCTACTCCAGACGTCCCTGTATATGTCGTATAATCGTACTATGTTTTCCGATGACCGTAGCAGGGTGGATTTCATGATTTCTCTGCTAACGGGTAGAGCACTGGATTGGGCTACTGCGCTTTGGGCAGCTGAGGTCCCCGAGTTGAATACGGAAGTTCAGTTTAAGAGACTGTTCCAAGAGGTGTTCGACCACCCAGTATCTGGGCGTAGCGTGGGAGACCAACTATGCGAACTTCAGCAGGGCCGTTGCACAGTAGCCGACTACGCTTTAGAGTTCCGTATTATAGCAGCCGGTAGCGGATGGAGCGAGACTGCTTTGCTCACCGTTTTCCGAAGAGGGCTGCGCAAAGAAGTACAGACTGAGTTGGCTTGTCGGGGAGATATCACTGCGCTACATGAGTTTATCAACATCGCCGTCTCTATTGATAATCTGATAGTGCAACACAAGGGATCCACAGTCCGGGAGCCCTCGGTCACTGGTCCTACGCAATCGTCAGAGCGGAGGAGAGAATCTGAGGAGGAACCTAGGCAACTGGGACGGTCACCCCTACAGGGCTCGGTGAGACAACAACGTCGGCAAGACGGACTATGCCTGTATTGTGGTCAGTCGGGTCATTTCATTCGGCAATGTCCGGTACGACCAAACCGTACCCCAGAATATCGCCTCGGAACTGCCCAACCGGTGAGTGAGACTCATGTTTTCAACATCACATCTAAACAAATGTATGTGCCAGTTACCTTATCTGTTGGAGAGAGAGTGCGCCGATTGGAAGGTCTTATTGATTCCGGGGCGGCTGCCAGTTTTATGGATGTGGGTCTCGCTGAGGAATTGGGAGTTCAACTTATCCCAATTCAACCTCCCCTGCGAGTCAACGCGCTAGACGGTGAGCCCATGGGCACTGGGTTCATTACGCACCGTACCGATGAAATAAAGTTACAAGTGGGCTCCCTGCACCATGAGAACATCATTCTGTTCGTCATCTCCGCTCCACGGGAGCCGCTAGTCCTCGGCCACCCCTGGCTCGTTACCCATGATCCGGTCATCTCCTGGAAATCTGGCGATATCACGGCTTGGAGTGAGGTATGTAGGGCAGAGTGCCTCATTTTACCTTGCAAAACGTCTACTGTGGAGGATGCGCAGGGTGCGGTGTCTACTGTTGTTCCTACAGAGTACCAGGATTACGCGCAGGTGTTCTCCAAGGAGAGGGCTACCGTGTTACCACCGCATCGGGCCTGGGATTGTGCAATTGATCTGCTATCCGGGGCTACACCTCCTCGCGGAAGAATCTACCCTTTGTCACAGCCGGAACGAGAATCAATGAGCAAGTATATTGATGAGGCACTACAGCAAGGGGCCATTCGCCCATCTACGTCTCCCGCTCGCATCCAGTTTTTTTCTTTGTTAAGAAAAAGGATGGCGGACTGCGTCCTTGTATAGACTATCGAGGTTTGAACGATATTACCATTAAAAATCGTTACCCCCTTCCTTTGATTCCAGCAGCCCTCGAGCAGGTGGGGCAGGCCTCCATCTACAGTAAACTGGACCTCAGGAGTGCGTACAATCTGGTGCGCATTAGAGAAGGGGGATGAATGGAAGACCGCCTTCATCACCCATCGAGGACATTATGAATATTGTGTCATGCCCTATGGACTTACTAACGCGCCCTCTGTGTTCCAGGCGTTCATGAATGAGCATTTTCAGGGACTTGATTGATCGCTTTGTCATAGTGTACATTGATGACATCCTAATCTACTCTAACTCTCTGAGTGAACATGTGTCCCATGTACGACAGGTTCTGGACCGACTCCGACAACACTCTCTGTTCGTGAAGGCCAAAAAGTGAATTCCATGTCACTACGATTTCCTTCCTTGGGGCCATACTCACTCCCGACGGGGTAAAACTGGATGAATCCAAGGTGCAAGCTGTACGAGACTGGCCTCAACCCCAGACGGTGAAGGAGCTCCAGAGATTCTTAGGGTTTGCCAATTACTATAGACGGTTCGTGCGTAATTTCAGCACAACCGCAGCTCCCCTGTCGGCGATGACCAGCTACAAGGGTCGTGGTCTGAAATGGACGGAGGGGGCAGTGCGGGCTTTTGAGACATTGAAACAATGCTTTACCACCGCTCCCATTTTATGCCAGCCGGATCCTACCTTGCCGTTTTTCGTGGAGGTGGACGCCTCGGAGGTTGGAGTTGGAGCCGTTCTATCCCAGCGCCAAGGTGAGCCGCCTAAATCACGACCCTGTGTTTTTTTTTCTAAGAAGCTGAATCCGGCCCGAGCAGAACTACGACGTGGGAAATCGTGAATTACTGGCGGTGAAGTTAGCACTGGAGGAGTGGAGACATTGGCTGGAGGGAGCAGATCATCCGTTCCAAGTGCTCACGGACCACCGCAATCTGGAGTATCTTCACAGTGCTAAACGACTGAACTCCCGACAGGCAAGGTGGTCTTTATTCTTCAACCGTTTCCAATTCACTGTCTCTTATATTCCCGGGTCCAAGAATTGTAAGGCGGACGCGCTTTCCCGACGGTTCGAGCGCGCGGAAAGACCCATGGAACCAGAACCTATCCTCCCCATGAGTTGCCGTGCTGGTCCTGTGAGGTGGACTATCGACGACACTATTCAGGAGAGCCTACAAGCGGAACCAGCCCCTCCAGAAACACCGGAGTCTAAGGTGTTTGTACCAGCTCCGCTACGACCTCAACTGATGGAATGGTGCCACACGTCGCTGGGATCTGGTCATCCCGGAATCACCCGAACTAAACGACTCATCAGCCGAAAATACTGGTGGGATTCCCTCACAGATGACGTCAGAGACTATGTCTTATCCTGTCCAGTATGTGCTCAGTCCAAGGTACCTCGGGCACTACCAGAGGGTAAGCTGATGCCATTGTCAACTCCTCAACGACCCTGGTCGCACATTGCAATGGACTTTGTTACAGATCTACCAGAATCTGAGGGTCATACTGTAATTCTCGTGGTCATCGATCGCTTCTCCAAGATGTGCCGGTTAGTACCCATGACCCGTTTGCCTAACGCCACTCAGATGGCTGAGACTATGTTTAACCAGGTGTTCCGGCAGTTTGGTGTCCCGGAGGATATTGTTTCCGACCGGGGACCCCAGTTTGTATCCCGGGTATGGAAGGCCTTCTGCGAACGCTTGGGCATCTCGGTTAGCCTAACCTCCGGATATCATCCCCAGGCCAATGGGCAGACAGAACGGCTCAACCAGGAAATTGGGAAATATCTACGGCAACAATGTTCGCGGCAGCCGCAAGAGTGGAGCCGATTCCTTCCTTGGGTTGAGTATGCTCAGAACTCACTCATTCACACCTCCCTATGCCTAACGCCCTTCCAGGGTGTTCTAGGGTATCAACCACCCCTGTTCCCGTGGGATGCCGCATCAGGGATGGTACCGGCGGTGGACGAGTGGTTCCGTCGGAGTGCGCAGGTCTGGGAGACGGCCCATCAACATCTCAGTCAGGCCTCACAACAGCAAAAGACCTACGCCGACCGACGCCGGAGACCTACTCCCACTTATCAACCCGGGCAACGAGTGTGGCTGTCTACCCGGGACCTGCGGTTCCGACAGAGCTGCAAGAAGCTTCAACCCAGGTACATCGGGCCTTTTAAGATACTGAGACGTATTAACCCTGTCACCTACCGTCTGTTACTTCCCCGACACTACAGGATAAACCCCTACGTTCCACGTCTCCCTGTTGAAACCTGTCCACTATAGCCCGATGTACCCCCCAATCGCTCAACAACCTACTACACCACCTTTGGAGGATGAACAGGACACCACCTATACAGTCCACGAGATACTGAGTCGAGACGGAGACGAGGGGGCATCGAATATCTCGTGGACTGGGAGGGATATGGACCTGAGGAACGGTCCTGGGTCCCTGCTAAGGACATACTGGATCCCGCTCTCAAGACCACTTTCCACGCTGAACACCCAGATCATCCAGGACCCCGACCCAGAGGAAGACCACCCGGTAGAGGTAGAAGGCCGTCAGGAGCCGGCCCTGGGGAGGGGGATACTGTAAGGGATCGGGGGTTGGCTGGGTCTAGACAGAGTCTGACACTTCCCCGATCTACAGAGAGGGGGAGTCATCAGACTCGATCTGGTTCACCTGAGTTCTGAGCACACCTGTCTGTAATTAGGGTAGGATATAAGGTGTGCTCAGAAGTTCAGTCGGTGCGAGGTATTGTTCCATTGTGACTTGCTAAGCGTTTTGTTCTGAGAGAGAGAGAGAGAGAGTTTGTTGTTTTTGATTACCCGTGTATCCGACCTGTGCCTTGTTGTTTGACTCCCCGAATTGCTTAATCCTCTGCTTGTTTATCCCAGTGATTACCATACTCTGACCCTGTGCCTGTGCCCTCGACTACGACTACGCCCGCTCCCTTGGTACCTCTGCCTGTCTCTGCCTGGCCCGGTTTTGACCAAAGCCCGCCCGACTACGATTAAGCTATTCCCTTGTCTGTACTCTAATAAAGCATCGCAATTCTGCGATTGGATCTTACCACTCTGTCTGAGTACTCATTACAGACCAATTAGTCTACTCCCGTCACTCATTAAGATTTGGAGGGTATTGTGAGTAGAGAAATATGGGAGCATATGGAAAATAATGATCTGATCACAGCCAATCAGCATGCTTATCGCAAAAATCATTCCACTACCACTGCATTGATTGACCTGACTGACCAGTGGCTCAATGCTATTAATAATGGCAGATTTGTGGGTGTACTATTTTTAGATTTTAGTGCAGCATTTGATTTAGTGGATCATGAAATAATTGTCAAAATTATTGCATTATGGGTTTAAGGAGGCAGCATTGAATTGAGTACAGTCATTTCTAACTGACAGGAAACAGTACACCTATATCAATGGGTCATTGTCTTCCCCTCATGCTTTAAAACTGTGGAATACCACAGGGCAGCTGCCTTGGGCCACTTCTTTACTTAATATATACCAACAACCTTCCTTATGCCTTATCTGAAACTCAAGCTACTATATTTGCAGATGATACTACAATTTATACAAGACAATCAGTTCAACAGGTACATCAAGCTTTACAAGTAGATCTGGGTTTTCCGGAACAAACTTGTTTTGAACACCAAGAAAACCAAGGTTATGTTGGTCTGTTCCACTAGGAAAATGCCAACACAGCATGCAATTAAGTATTGGGGGAGTACAAATTGAGGAAGTGGCAGAAACCAAATTACTAGGGGCACAGCTAGACAACTGCTTATCATGGTCGTCTCAAATAACTCATCTATGTAAAACATTTTTACAACTGCATGCATGATCAGAAGGATAGCTAAATATTTACCGGGAAAGATTCTTAAGCAAACAACCCAAGCATTAATTGGGAGTCACAGGGGGCCAGTATGAAAATGTATGCACTCACTAACTGTAAGTCGCTCTGGATAAGAGCGTCTGCTAAATGACTAAAATGTAAATGTGAATGAGTCAGGTAAACTACTGTTCTGTGGTCTGGGGAAATGCATCAGCAAGATTGCACAGAACATAGCAGCAAGGATTATTTTAAGGTGGAGATATGATTATTCTGTTGTAGTCATGCACAATGCTCTTGGTTGGTCATCAAATCAACAAGATAATTGAAAAAAACATGCTTATTTTCTTTCACAATGTACACCATTTAAAACGGCCAAACTCCATTCACAACAGTATTCAGTTGGTAAGAGACAGACATTTAGTCTATACTAGGAATAGATTGTCCACCATATATGTGTTATCACGACAGAAAAGAGAAATAGGCTAAATAACATTTCGATTCAGAGCAAGAAAGAAATTGAATAATTGATCTGAGCAAACCAGAAACCTTTCGATATATAAATTCAAACAATACTTTAGAACCATTTAAATATAATACATTGGAAGGTTGTGCAGGACTATGGTAGATGAAGGAATCAATCTATAATTTCAGACTGTTAGAGTATTTATCTGGTCAATATGTCAATGTATTATGTCTGTTTGTAGCAGTGTGTTACATGTGAAAATGTGATCACATTATAAAATTGTATTTTAATGTTTAAGGACTCTTGGAAGATTAGTCCAAATGAAGACTAAAAAGAGATCCTAATAAAATAAAATCAACCATGGGGCACTCTGTTCACAACGTTGACATCAGCAAACTGCTCGCCCACACAACGCCATACGCCTTGTCTGCCAACAGCTGAAACCGGGATTCATCCCTGAAGGTGAGCATTTGCCCACTGAAGAAGTCGGTTATGACGCTGAACTGCAGTTAGGTCAAGAACCTGGTGAGGACAACTAGCATGCAGATTAGCTTCCCGGAGACGGTTTCCTACAGTTTGTGCAGAAATACTTCGGTTGTGCAAACCCTCAGTTTCATCAGCTGTGGCTGGTCTCAGATGATCCCGCAGGTTAAGAAGCCGGATGTGGAGGTACTGGGCTGGCCTGGTTACACGTGGTCTGCAGTTGTGAGGCCGGTTGGATGTACTGCCAAATTCTCTGAAATGACGTTGGAGGTTGCTTATGGTAGAGAAATTAACATTTAAATTCTCTGGCAACTTGAGACATCTGTAGCATTGTGTTGTGTGACAAAACTGCACATTTTAGAGTGGCCTTTTATTATCCCCAGCACAAGGTGCACCTGTATAATGATCATGACATTTAATCAGCTTCTTGATATGCCACACCTGTCAGGTGGTTGGATTATCTTGGCAAAGGAGAAATGCTCAACAACAGGGATGTAAACAAATTTGTGCACAAAATGAGAGAAATAAGTTTTTTGTACGTATGGAAAATTTCAGGGAACTTTTATTTCAGCTCATGAAACATGGGACCAACACTTTACATGTTGCGTATTTTTGTTAAGTGTACAATTCATGATCCTATGAGGGCTTAAAATAATAAACTCACAATGGCTACTGTCAAAGCTGTGTATTTCAGAGCTTCAGGATGAACAGAACAACACTGGAAGAGGTTGTAAACACTGGAGAAGTTTCCTTTGTAAAACAAACAAAGCATTATTCCTGAGTTTGTTTTTGTTTTCAAAGGGTTTGCCCCAAGTCTCCCTAGGCAGATGGGTTGTCTCCCACAATGTAAACAATGTTGCCCTAGATCTGGGATTTCCGAGTCTAGTTTGCCCCTGAAGTGCTAACGCATAAGACCTTGAGTTAGGCTAAATAAAATGCTTAGTGTGCAACGTGTACAGTACAAAGTTTCCTCACTGCCAAACATGAGCTCCAGCAGGTGGGGGCGCTCTGCTCATGCCAGTTCAAAAACACAGGCCGGCCTGTGAGCCCAGGGGCACAAATTCAATAATTGGCATCACCATCCACTCGACGTCATCATCTCACTGTGGAACTCCACTTAAGTGGGATCATGTCTATCCTGAATTACATAACGTTGGTATACGTGCCATGACTAGGCTTAGGCTATGTGTCAACCAAACTGGGTTCTGGGGGGTAACTGGGGAAAACTGGGTTGTAACTAGAGACAAAAAGGTGCCATGCTACACTGTTAGTAGGCCTATTGGCATTACCAAGGGAACATGTAAAGACAGGCATTTCTGTCAAAGACACTGCCAGCAATAACATTAGAGTAGGAGTAGTCAAGTACTATTTGAGAAGGTCCACTATTTGAGAAGGTCCACTATTTGAGAAGGTCCACTATTTGAGAAGGTCCACTATTTGAGAAGGTCCGGTCACACAAATTTCCTAGGTGGCAAAGGTCCGGATTAATATTGTCATTAATCGGCGTAGTAACAAAACCCCATCTCGCAACCCCAAACTATTCACACCCCTATTGTTGGCGGAGAGAAAATTGTGCAGTTTAAAGCTAATATCGCGCAATTCCACACATCTTGCATGGGGCAGATTTTTTTTTTCTCTTTTAAAGCTCCTTTCCTGCAAATCTACATATTTTTCTATGTCTTATGTGTGTTCATATGATACCAGGGGTCGAAGCCCGACAGAGTTGATTTTGTCCTGGTTTTTTTGGGGTGCGGACAGGGTCTATCGGGGATTAGAGGGTCTGCTACAGCAACACTACTCATGAGGTGTTGCTGAATACCCCAGTTACCTGTCTGGTTATTTTAATTTCATTAGAGACTCTCATAACCATCACACCAGAGCCAGTGTTGCCAATATCAGACCGCTGCGCTGTAGGAGCATGCCTGGAAAAAGCACTGGTGCGAAGGAATGGTGTACCAAACCATATAAAATCCATCTCTATGATAGGGAGTTTTAAAAGAAACGTTAAGAAATGGTTTATGGGCAAAATTATTTTAAACTGCACAGTATAATTGTATAATTGTGTCAATGAACGTTATTTGTTCATCCATTTTATTTATTTGACTGTTTCTTCCCTATTGATGAGATGTACAGTATCAGTCAAAAGTTTGGACACACCTATTCATTCAAGGGTTTTTCTTTATTTTGTACTATTTTCTACATTGTAGAATAATAGTGAAGACATCAAAACTATGAAATAACACATGTGGAATCATGTAGTAACCAAAAGAAGTGTTCAACAAATCAAATATATTTTATATTTGAGATTCTTCAAATAGCCACCCTTTGCCTTGATGACAGCTTTGCACACTCTTGGCATTCTCTCAACTAGCTTCACCTGGAATGCTTTTCCAACAGTCTTGAAGGAGTTCCCACATATTCTGAGCACTTGTTGCCTGCTTTTCCTTCACTCTGCCGTCGGACTCATCCCAAACCATCTCAATTGGGTTGAGGTCGGGGGGATTATGGAGGCCAGGTCATCTGATGAAGCACTCCATCACTCTCCTTCTTGGTAAAATAACCATTAAACAGCCTGGGAGGTGTGTTGGGTCATTGTCCTGTTGAAAAACAAATGATAGTCCCACTAAGCCCAAACCAGATGGGATGGCGTATCGCTGCAGAATGCTGTGGTAGTCATGCTGGTTAAGTGTGCCTTGAAATCTAAATAAATCATAGACAGTGTCACCAGCAAAGCACCCCCACACCATAACACCTCCTCCTCCATGCTTTACGGTGGGAACTACACATGCAGAGATCATCCGTTCACCCACAACGCGTCTCACAAAGACACGGCGGTTGGAACCAAAAATCTCCAAATTGGACTCCAGACCAAAGGACAAATTTCCACCGGTCTAATGTCCATTGCTCGTGTTTCTTGGCCCAAGCAGGTCTCTTCTTATTATTGGTGTCCTTTAGTAGTGGTTTCTTTGCAGAAATTCGACCATGAAGGCCTGATTCACACAATCCCCTCTGAACAGTTGATGTTGAGATGTGTTTGTGACTTGAACTCTGTGAAGCATTTATTTGGGCTGCAATTTCTGAGGCTGGTAACTCTAATGAACTTATCCTCTGCAGCAGAGGTAACTCTGGTTCTTCCATTCCTGTGGCGGTCCTCATGAGAGCCAGTTTCATCATAGCGCTTGATGGTTTTTGCGACTGCACTTGAAGAAACGTTCAAAGTTCTTGAAATGTTCCGTACTGACTGACCTTCATGTCTTAAAGTAATGATGGAATGTCATTTCTCTTTGCTTATTTGAGCTGTACTTGCCATAATATGGACTTGGTCCTTTACCAAAATAGGGCTATTTTCTGTATGCCCCTCCTACCTTGTCACAACACAACTGATTGGCTCAAATGAAGGAAAGAAATTCCACAAATTAACTTTTAAGAAGGCACACCTGTTAATTGAAATGCATTCCAGGTGACTACCTCATGAAGCTGGTTAAGAGAATGTCAAGAGTGTGCAAAGCTGTCATCAAGGCAAAGGGTGGCTATTTGAAGAATCTCAAATATAAAATATATTTTGATTTGTTTAACACATGTTTGGTTACTACATGATTCCATATGTGTTATTTCATAGTTTTTGATGTCTTCACTATTATTCTACAATGTAAAAAATAGTAAAAATAAAGAGAAACCCTTGAATGAGTAGGTGTGTCCAAACTTTTGACTGATACTGTATTTTGTTTTCATGTTATAATCTTGTGTATATTGTTTTCAAGAGGACCACAATGGAAATACGTTTTAAAACTTCTCATCCTCAATGATTTTAAATGGCATTGTACTGTATCCACATGTGGTTGTATTGTGTTTAAAATAAAATGTCAAATAAATAAAATGTAAAAGCTGGACTGGGTCTATTGGGGTTGTCAGAGGATGCTGTATTGTCTTCATCCATTTGACAACATATACATTTGGTAGGAATGACAACACTGTGATCTGATCAGTTTTAAAATCTATAAAACATAGGCCTATCTGGTGGCACAAGTGTGACTGATACTAATGGCGGCCACTGATTGGCTGAATACCGGGCAGCGAGGTGGTTGGAGTTGTAAACAAAGCAGCATGAAATAAATATGATGCCATGTTTTCTAAATCCCGGTAGTTTCTCAAGAGAAGAACTATAAAGCGATCTGTGCATTTGAACAACATAAATACACCTACTTCACTTTTGCATGTCAAGAACTGAATGACCATTGCTGCACATGCTGCCATTGTTTTGAACAGATTATATTGTATTAACTACAACGAGCAGGCAGCTCATGAACAAACAAGTACAAGAGGGATAACACAAGAGACATGCAGATGCAATAAGTGAAAACACATCTACAGTGTATTCGGAAAATATTCAGAACCCTTAACTTTTTCCACATTTTGTTACGTTACATCCTTATTCTAAAATGGATTAAATAAAATGTTTTCCTCATCAATCTACACACAATACCCCATAATGAGAAACCTAAAACAAGTTTTTTGAAAAAACAGAAATACCTTATTTACAGACTCTTTCCTATGTGACTCGAAATTGAGATTAGGTGCATCCTGTTTCCATTGAACATCCTTGAGATGTTTCTACAACTTGATTGGAGTCCACCTGTGGTAAATTCAATTGATTGGACATGATTTGGAAAGGCACCTGTCTATATAAAGGTCCCACAGTTGACAGTGCACATCAGAGCAAAAACCAAACCATGAGGTTGAAGGAATTGTCCGCAGAGCTCCGAGACTGGATTGTGTCGAGGCACAGATCTGGGGATGGGTACCAAAACATTTCTGCATCATTGAAGGTCCCCAAGAACACAGTGGCCTCCATCATTCTTAAATGGAAGAAGTTTGGAACCACCAAGACTCTTCCTAGACCTGGCCGCCCAGCCAAAATGAGCAATCGGGGGAGAATGGCCTTGGTCAGGGAGGTGACCAAGAAACAGATGGTCACTCTTAACAGAGCTCCAGAGTTCCTCTGTGGAGATTGGAGAACCTTCCAGAAGGACACCCATCTCTGCAGCACTCCACCAATCAGGCCTTTGTGGTACAGTGGCCAGACAGAAGCCACTCCTCAGAAAAAGGCACATGACAGCCCACTTGTAGTTTGCCAAAAGGCACCTTAAGGACTCTCAGACCATGAGAAACAAGATTATCTGGTCTGATGAAACCAAGATTTGAACTCTTTGGCCTGAATGCCAAGCATCACCTCTGGAGGAAACCTGGCACCATCCCTACGGTGAAGCATGGTGGTGGCAGCATCATGCTGTGGGGATGTTTTTCAGTGGCAGGGACTGGGAGACTAGTCAGGATCAAGGGAAAGATGAACGGAACAAAATACAGCGAGATCCTTGATGAAAACCTGTTCCAGAGTGCACAGGACCTCAGACTGGGGCGAAGGTTCACCTTCCAACAGGACAACGACCCTAAGCACACAGCCAAGACAACACAGGAGTGGCTTCGGGACAAGTCTCTGAATACAGATGTGCCAAGCTTGTAGCGTCATACCCAAGAAGACTTGAGGCTGTAATCGCTGCCAAAGTTGCTTAAACAAAGTACTCAGTAAAGGGTCTGAATACTTATGTAAATGTGAGCTTTTTATTTTAAAGAAGTTTTCACAAAAAAAAACTGTTTTTGCTTTGTCATTATGGGGTATTGTGTGTAGATTGATGAGGAATAAAAACAATTTAATCCATTTTGTATGAAGGCTGTAACGCTACAAAATTTTGAAAAAGTGAAGGGGTCTGAATACTTTCCGAATGCACTGTAACTGGGGATAGTTAGCTAACAATGTCACAAAGCATGATGCGGTAGCCAGTTAACTTTCATTTTGAAATAACTTAATATTCCCGAGTTAGTGAGATATTAGTTTTGAAAGACTTGAAATTGGCATGGGAGCCAACTAGTTAGCAAGCTACCAGCTTACAAAGGTAATGTAGATAAATGGTTAATTGTTTTTATTTTATTACTTTTTTTAACGAACTATTAATCTTTCTCAATTACTGTAGCTGGCTAATTCATTTAATCATGCTTTGTGATACACCCGGATTTATGCTCTTTTAGTCCACAAAATATGTCACCCTGTCTATAGTAGAACCTGATGAACAACATGGGGGGGAAACAATAAGTCACAGTCATGCTTTTTTATTCTACCAGATCCACGATGAGAAGGGAGAAGGTTCTAGCTAGTGTATTTGGTATTATATATTTTATTAGGATCTCCATTAGCTGTTGCGAAAGCAGCAGCTGCTCTTTGTGGGGTCCACACAAAACATAATACATTACATTCAAGAACAGAACTAAATCATTTTTTTTTTTTAAGGGCACACGTAGCCTACATATCAATACATACACAAACTATCTAGGTCAAATATGGGAGAGGTGTTGTTTTTTCAAACCAGGTTTGCTGTTCATTTGAGCAATATGAGATGGAACGGAGTTCCATGCAATAATGGCTCTATATAATGCTGTCCGCTTTCATGAATTTGTTCTGGATTTGAGGACTGTGAAAAGACCCCTGGTGGGATGTCTAGTGGGGTAAGTGTGTGAGTCAGAACTATGCAAAAAAATTGGGATTTTCAACACATTCATGTTTCTTATAAAAATAATTAGTGATGCAGTCTTTATCTCCTCAACTCTTAGCCAAGAGAGACTGGCATGCATAGTATTTATATTAGCTCTCTGATTACAATGAAGAGCAAGTTATGCTGCAGCTGTTCTGGGCCAGCTGCAGCATAACTAGGTCTTTCCTTGCAGCACTCTCCCACACGACTGGACAATAACTAAGATACGACAAAACTAGAGCTTGCAGGACTTGCTTTTTGGAGTGTGGTGTCAAAAAAGCAGTGCATCTCTTTATTACGGACAGACCACTCCCCATTTTTACAACCATTGAATCTATATGTTTTTACCATGACAGTTTACAATCTAAGGTAACACCAAGTAATTGAGTCTCCTCAACTTGTTCAACAGCCACACCATTCATTACCAGATTCAGCTGAGGTCTAGAATTTAGGGAATGACTTGTACCAAATACAATGCTCTTAGTTTTAGAGATGTTCAGGACCAGTTTATTACTGGCCACCCATTCCAAAACAGACTGAAACTCTCTGTTAAGGGTTTCAGTGAGTTCATTAGCTGTGGTTGCTGATGTGTATATGGTTGAATCATCAGCATACATGGACACACATGCTTTGTTTAATGCCAGGTCATTGGTAAAAATAGAAAAAAGTAGAGCGCCTAGAGAGCTGCCCTGCGGTACACCAAACTTGTTACATGTTTGACATTAGAGAAGCCTCCATTAAAGAAAACCCTTTGAGTTCTATCAGATAAGTAGCTCTTAATCCACAATATGGCAGAGGTTGAAAAGCCATAACACATACATTATAAGTTCTTAACAACAGGTTATGGTCAATAATATCAAAGGCTGCACTGAAAACTAACAGTACAGCTCCCACAATCTTCTTATTATCAATTTCTTTCAAACAATTATCAGTCATTTGTGTCAGTGCAGTACATGTTGAGTGCCCTTCTCTAAAAGCATGCTGAAAGTCTGTTAATTTGTTTACAGAGAAATAGCATTGTATTTCGTCAACAACAACAACAAAAAAACATCCCTATTAAGCCCACATACCATATAAGCCCACTTGCAACTTCTGAGTAAAATTTTTTAAAAAACGACATCATCAATTTTTATTGTGTGATGTTTCTTCCAATGAAGCTGCTTGTTACATAAATGGCACTTATTATTGTAAGCCAATCAGATTTGTCAATATTGAGTTATCAAAGCATGTGTGACATGTGCCTGCTGATCCCAGAAGAAGTTGCAAAAAAACGTGCGATTTTGGCACCCTCAGAAGATATTTTTTTTTGCATATTTCTACTCCTGTTTTTGGTAAGTACTCATTTGTCTTTTAACCATAAATTCACTGATGTTCCCTTTAAGCCCACTTGACTGTGTTTCAATGGGGATTTTCTTCCTTTTGATCTTTGAACCATTTTACTCCCTAATTTTGACCTCACCTGATAAATCAGCTCCATAATTCAGATAATTAATACCCATATTTAAATATCAGTCATATTGCATAGGTCAATTCATTCTGGATAGGCCTATATTCTATCCTAACATTAACAATCATTTTTTTAAATCTTTAGGCCTACTTTTCAGATGAGTTTTAGTTTGAGATGACTAAAACACGAAGAAACTACTGTTCATGCCCACGCATGATAGAAGCATGCCGTCTGTACAGGGAGGGAGCAATGCAAAATCTTGAATTTCTAGCAAAAACGTTGAGTAGACAGGAAGTCGTTGAGGCAGAGAGTGAAGGAGCAGCTGAGCATTGATGCACAACAGGGACATGTGATCTACCTGAGTCCAGCGGTAGAGCAGGAGTGGCGCAGCGGTCTAAGGCACTGCATCTCAGTGCTTGAGGCGTCACTACAGACCCTCTGGTTCGATTCCAGGCTGTATCACAACCGGCCGTGATTGGGAGTCCCATAGGGCGGCGCACAACAGTGTTGTCCGGGTTTGGCCGGTGTAGGCCGTCATTGTAAATAAGAATTTGTTCTTAACTGACTTGCCTAGTTAAATAAAGGTTAAAAAAAATCAGAGTGTCTTCAGGTAGGGTTATACTGTAGTGACTGATAGGCTAAGAAAAAGATAACATGAAACAGTGTGTAGCCTAATATGAAGAATGTGATTTTGCCTAATCCAGTGGTTCTCAATGTGTGACCTGGGGGTATGTGTGTGTGTGCCTGTGCGCGTGCATTAGTGTGTGTGTGTATGTGTGTGTGTGCGCTCACACGTGTGTCCAGGACTAATGCTTTGTCATTCTCCATCTCTCCAGGTGCTTTGCCAGTTGGGTTGGGGCTTTACCCAGACGGATCTTCTCGATCTCGTTCAAGAGTTTGTGATAGCAAAGGAACTTCAAACCCCCTTCAAGGACCAAAGACCCGGCAGAAAATTGTTTGAACGCTTCATGCGGGACCATTCAGAACTGACCATAAGGAAGTCGGAACCCCAGCCATCAACGTCTGCATACTCTGCAACTTCAAGCCCTTCACCCTCATCAGGCATTGGCATCAACGATTTCTTCCTGCAACGCATCATGCCAACCAAGAAGAGCAATCCAGCCAAAGACAGAGAATCAACACTAAAATATGGAGTCTCTAACATCTGAACAAGCCATGTTGCGGCTAGGGGAAAGTGAAAAAAAGAAACAACCAAAGGATGGCAAGACCAAGAGCAAGAAGGCTCCTCTGGAGAAGGCAAATGCATCGGAGGCAGTGGGCAATGAGGCAGTGAGCAAAGAGGCTAATGAGAATACAGAAACCTGTACCACAACCTTTACAGTGGAGAGAGACGTGTACTATGCTGTCATGTTCACGAAACCAGCGGCATATTACATCGCACGATCACTTAACGAGTCAGCACCACCAGAGGGTGAACGGTATGTGATGAAGTTCCTAGACAGAGGGCCAAACAACACATTCTTCCTCCCATCCAGGGACAAGATTGAGTATGTAGTGCTCAAGTTCATCCTCTGCAAAGCAGAGCTGGAGGGACCTGGACCATTCTATTTGCACAATCATGAGATCATTGAAAATATGTACAAAAACAAGATGAAAGCCATCAAAGACTTGTTAGCGTACAGTGAGGGAAAAAAGTATTTGATCCCCTGCTGATTTTGTACGTTTGCCCACTGACAAAGAAATGATCAGTCTATAATTTTAATGGTAGGTTAATTTGAACAGTGAGAGACAGAATAACATCAAAGAAATCCAGAAAAACGCATGTCAAAAATGTTATAAATTGATTTGCATTTTAATGAGGGAAATAAGTATTTGACCCCTCTGCTAAACATGACTTAGTACTTGGTGGCAAAACTCTTGTTGGCAATAACAGGGGTCAGACGTTTCTTGTAGTTGGCCACCAGGTTTGCACACATCTCAGGAGGGATTTTGTCCCACTCCTCTTTGCAGATCTTCTCCAAGTCACTAAGGTTTCGAGGCTGACGTTTGGCAACTCGAACCTTCAGCTCCCTCCACAGATTTTCTATGGGATTAAGGTCTGGAGACTGGCTAGGCCACTCCAGGACCTTAATATGCTTCTTCTTGAGCCACTCCTTTGTTGCCTTGGCCGTGTGTTTTGGGTCATTGTCATGCTGGAATACCCATCCACTACCCATTTTCAATGCCCTGGCTGGAGGTTCTCACCCAAGATTTGATGGTACATGGCCCCGTCCATCGTCCCTTTGATGTGGTGAAGTTGTCCTGTCCCCTTAGCAGAAAAAAACCCCCAAAGCATAATGTTTTCACCTCCATGTTTGACGGTGGGGATGGTGTTCTTGGGGTCAAAGGCAGCATTCCTCCTCCTCCAAACACGGCGAGTTGAGTTGATGCCAAAGAGCTCCATTTTGGTCTCATCTGACCACAACACTTTCACCCAGTTCTCCTCTGAATCATTCAGATGTTCATTGGCAAACTTCAGACGGGCATGCATATGTGCTTTCTTGAGCAGGGGGACCTTGCGGGCACTGCAGGATTTCAGTCCTTCACGGCGTAGTGTTTACCAATTGTTTTCTTGGTGACTATGGTCCCAGCTGCCTTGAGATCATTGACAAGATCCTCCCGTGTAGTTCTGGGCTGATTCCTCACCGTTCTCATGGTCATTGCAACTCCACAATGTGAGATCGTGCATGGAGCCCCAGGCCAAGGGAGATTGACAGTTCTTTTGTGTTTCTTCCATTTGCGAATAATCGCACCAACTGTTGTCACCTTCTCACCAAGCTGCTTGGCGATGGTCTTGTAGCCCATTCCAGCCTTGTGTAGGTCTACAATCTTGTCCCTGACATCCTTGGAGAGCTCTTTGGTCTTGGTCATGGTGGAGAGTTTGGAATCTGATTGATTGATTGCTTCTGTGGACAGGTGTCTTTTATACAGGTAACAAACTGAGATTAGGAGCACTCACTTTAAGAGTGTGCTCCAAATCTCAGCTCGTTACCTGTATAAAATACACCTGGGAGCCAGATATCTTTCTGATTGAGAGGGGGTCAAATACTTATTTCCCTCATTAAAATGCAAATCAATTTATAAGATTTTTGACATGCGTTTTTCTGGATTTTTTTGTTGTTATTCTGTCTCTCACTGTTCAAATAAACCTACCATTAAAATTATAGACTGATCATTTCTTTGTCAGTGGGCAAACGTACAAAATCAGCAGGGGATCAAATACTTTTTTCCCCTCAATGTAAGACTGGCAAGCGAAGATAACCACAACGTGGGCAAAAGATTGAAACAAACAAACAAACAAACTAAAGCTTAGACCACCCTATAACCTGTTATGTTACACTACTAAGATAACTAAAACGATAAAATCACATCAAAGAGCATAGGCCTACATTTAGCCTAGGAGAAAGTAGAAATTGCAGAAATGTTTCTTGTTTATTTTGCTTAAGTTATAGGCTAATGATACATGAGCTTCAAGATGTTATGACTGATGTCTCCTCACAATGAACTCTATGTTTTAATGTTACTCCACAATGAACTGAATGGTTTTAAAATGTGTTTTTACAATGTTTTCAAACTACTAGCCTAAATGTGATTAACATTTTAAATCAATTAAAGTTATTGTTTAAATGTAAATGCTCAAATTGACTCATTTACTATCCTTAGAACATTAGTATTAAACCTGCAAACTGTTTTTCTTTTAGTCAGTCGGTCTTCAGAAATCTTCATAAAAACATCTGCACTTTCAACCAGTTGGCTGGACCAGAAATGTTGGCCAATTTCAAATGCCAACAGCACACCATAGGATAGAGATATACAAAATGACAACACATATTGAAAGATGAAGTATTGAAGAGTAATTTCCACTATAGTTTTGATTTTGTTCGTAAATAGTTTTTTGGCTACATTCCAAAGAAGACATGTAGTAAGTTTAGCTTTTTCTGCGTTGACAACACTGCAAAAAGGCTAGTCACGCCTATTTCAAATGCCATTTACATGCCATTGGATAGGAGTGGAGACTAAATGAAAATAGCTATTGAGAGCTAAGAGATTACAGATTTGAATAGAACAAGTTTGTATTGTTAAGATTTTTTAAATATATATATATATATTTATCAACAAATCTGAAGTGGGCTTATTTGGAACACCCATGGGCTTAAAGGTTACATTAGGTACCCATTAAGCCCATGCCAGACTATTAACATATTTTGACAAATTAAACAATAAAAACATTAGAAATTGGTATAAATTAATTATTGACACTTCAAATGATACAGCAACACCTCCCCCATAAGCATGTATGTCTCTTATATATATGTTTTGCCCTTGTATTACTACTGCTGTATCATCAAATGAATTATCTAAGTGAGTCTCAGAAATGGCTAATATGAATGTTATCTGATGTTAGCAAGTTATTGATTTCATGAACCTTATTCCTAAGGCTACATATATTAATATGGGCTATTTTTAGCCCTTTCCTGGGTAGCTTATCAGTGATAGGCATAATATGGAAAAGAGCAAACAAAGCAAGAGAACAAAATGTATACATTCAGCAGTCCATTAATCAGTTAGTGTGTGTGTGTGTGTGCTGCGGGATTGAAGCTACGCACCATAGGCTTGGCTCTCTCATCCTTTCCAAGCTTTTGGGAGGAAAGGTGGACAATGCGCCTGTCATAGCGGATGTAAGCAATGTCCCCACGCGCTCTGGCAGCTTTCATGGTTGGGATAAGTTCTTTCCTCTTCTGGCGCACAGCTTCAGGATAGTTCTTGTTGAGGAAGATAGACATTCCTCTCAAGTTCTTGGCTCTTTCCAGAACAGCTACCTTCTCCTTGAACCTCAGGAACTTGATTACTATCGGCCTGGGCCTGTCACCAAGGCTGGTGGTCGGTTTTCCAGTTCTGTGGGCGCGCTTCACCTCAATCTTCCTGTGGGTCCATTTTCAGTTTCTCCGAGATCATTTTCCTCACTTTGTCCTCAGACTATGTCCGTGGAGATTCTGCAATTCCGTCCACAACCATGTTGTTCCGCCTTGATTGTCCCTCGAGATAATCTAAATTCTCCGTCATTGTTATCATGGATTCACACACAGTACTTACAGTGGGGAAAAAAAGTATTTAGTCAGCCACCAATTGTGCAAGTTCTCCCACTTAAAAGGATGAGAGAGGCCTGTAATTTCCATCATAGGTACACGTCAACTATGACAGACAAATTGAGAATTTTTTTTCCAGAAAATCACATTGTAGGATTTTTTATGAATTTATTTGCAAATTATGGTGAAAAATAAGTATTTGGTCACCTACAAACAAGCAAGATTTCTGGCTCTCACAGACCTGTAACTTATTAGTTATGAGGCTCCTCTGTCCTCCACTCATTACCTGTATTAATGGCACCTGTTTGAACTTGTTATCAGTATAAAAGACACCTGTCCACAACCTCAAACAGTCACACTCCAAACTCCACTATGGCCAAGACCAAAGAGCTGTCAAAGGACACCAGAAACAAAATTGTAGACCTGCACCAGGCTGGGAAGACTGAATCTGCAATAGGTAAGCAGCTTGGTTTGAAGAAATCAACTGTGGGAGCAATTATTAGGAAATGCAAGACATACAAAACCACTGATAATCTCCCTCGATCTGGGGCTCCACGCAAGATCTCACCCCGTGGGGTCAAAATGATCACAAGAACGGTGAGCAAAAATCCCAGAACCACACTGGGGGACCTAGTGAATGACCTGCAGAGAGCTGGGACCAAAGTAACAAAGCCTACCGTCAGTAACACACTACGCCGCCAGGGACTCAAATCCTGCAGTGCCAGACGTGTCCCCCTGCTTAAGCCAGTACATGTCCAGGCCCGTCTGAAGTTTGCTAGAGTGCATTTGGATGATCCAGAAGAGGATTGGGAGAATGTAATATGGTCAGATGAAACCAAAATAGAACTTTTTGGTAAAAACTCAACTGCTGAGTTGCATCCAAAGAACACCATACCTACTGTGAAGCATGGGGGTGGAAACATCATGCTTTGGGGCTGTTTTTCTGCAAAGAGACCAGGACGTGTAAAGGAAAGAATGAATGGGGCCATGTATCGTGAAATTTTGAGTGAAAACCTCCTTCCATCAGCAAGGGCATTGAAGATGAAACGTGGCTGGGTCTTTCAGCATGACAATGATCCCAAACACACCGCCCGGGCAACGAAGGAGTGGCTTCGTAAGAAGCATTTCAAGGTCCTGGAGTGGCCTAGCCAGTCTCCAGATCTCAACCCCATAGAAAATCTTTGGAGGGAGTTGAGAGTCCGTGTTGCCCAGCGACAGCCCCAAAACATCACTTCTCTAGAGGAGATCTGCATGGAGGAATGGGCCAAAATACCAGCAACAGTGTGTGAAAACCTTGTGAAGACTTACAGAAAACGTTTGACCTGTGTCATTGCCAACAAAGGGTATATAACAAAGTATTGAGAAACTTTTGTTATTGACCAAATACTTATTTTCCACCATAATTTGCAAATAAATTCATTAAAAATCCTACAATGTGATTTTCTGGATTTTTTTTTCTCATTTTGTCTGTCATAGTTGACGTGTACCTATGATGAAAATTACAGGCCTCTCTCATCTTTTTAAGTTGGAGAACATGCACAATTGGTGGCTGACTAAATACTTTTTTTCCCCACTGTATGTCCTCTCTCAATTACTTAGTTTGCTGTCATCTTGCCATTCTCCTGTTTAAACTCATCGAGCTGACCCTGGGAGAACTGCAAACTGTTCTTCAGGTCCTGGACCTCTCTGGTCAGGTCGTCCATTCTTTTATTAGTTGACTCCACCAGTATTTGGACAAAACACTTGAAGCTATTTTCTTGTTGTTGTAGTAACAACTGCTTGTAGAACTCTTTTGGTTCGTTTAAAATATTCTTCACCTATGATAGAGAGACACCACTGTCCTCAACGTTACTCCCGCCGGCTTTTGTCTTTCTCATGGTAGCTAGCAACGTAGGTTACGCTGTTACTCCAGCAGTTCCAGACAGGGCAGGTCGCAGGGAAGACTGAAAACAACAACAAACAGCAGGGAACTAGACAGCCACAAGCCCGGGAAAATCCGCGGTTCCAGCCACAATGGCTAACAATCCTGCATTCGAGCCCACAAGAAAGCCCAGCTAGCTTGATAGGCAGCTAGCTAGCAGTTAGGCTAGCTGCTTCGCAAAATAGCGCCTCAGACCCGGCCTTGGTCAGCAGGATCACTGGACAGAGAGTAGCAGTCCCAGCAACTGATGCCAACTGAGTCGCGGGATCCAAACTCAAAAAGGTAGCTAGCTACTAAGAAACTTTTCAATACACTTTCAAAACAACACATTTTCCAAAACAACTAACCGAGCTCTCCCTCGTTCCGCATGTATCACTCTGTCCTTCGACTCTTGTTTAATGTAGATTTCCGGTTTATCAGGTCCAAGGCTCCCATGACTTATGATTATTTATTTGTAAGTTAATAACATTAGCTTTTTGCTTTAATGCCATCTGTACCTGAGAGCAGATCTGGTCTCACGTGCAGAAGCCAGCCATCAAGCGCGAGAGACATATTGGGAGGGAGTGGGGGGGTCAACCTCCAGGGGGCCCACAACCAACGTGTTCATATGCTATCTGAGGGGGCCCTCCAACCCCCAAAACTAATAAATTCCACTGGAGGTCAGGGCCCCAGGGCACGTGCCCTGCGTGCTCGTTTGGTAATCCGGCCCTAGTTGCAAGACAATGAATACACCCCAGTTTCGACTAGCCATATGACTAAAAATAAAATATATATTTAACTGCTGGCTTCCCACGGACTGTTTTTGTGCAACCCAATACAATTGAAAGCAACGCTAGCATACGTAAATACACCAGGGTTACTAAAACCACCTAGATATTAGTATTTGTTGTCAGCTTAGGACAACATTTATTTGTCTGACGTCAAATTGCCAGCTAGTACTCGTAGTAGACGAGTTGTTACGTTCTCCCCTCGGGTGTAGTTCGTCTGAGGAGGAGACGTAAATGCCTGTGCCTACGCACACAAGGTAAACTAGATGGATGGGGAAGAAATGTGGGGTGTAATGAACTAAAATAACCAGACAACATCCAGATCTCAAGATTAGCCCTCGGGGGACGTTTAGTAAGGTACGTAAACAAAATATACAACACCCATAAAGAAACAGTAATGAAACAAAACTCAATCAAACAAACCAGGGAAGGTAAGAGAAGGGAATATTTGGGGAACAGGGTCGAATTAATGAAAATAAACAAAAGGTCCCTCCTCTTCTACACACCTAAACCTTCCTATCACACTCCAACCCTAACCCACTTTCCTGCCTGTATACCAAAAAATACAGGGGTGACACCCGCCCGGCTAACCTAGTGTGTAAAACAATGGGTTATCTACGTGGGAATGTACACCCATGGGCAGATCTACCTCTCCCTTCTCCATGACCCAGGTAGGGTGGAGTACATCAGGAGGACAGGCTGGAACACAAACAAAGATAAATTAACACAACCAATACCCAAACAGCCAAACAACAAGTGTCCTCTCCCCCCTCTTCGAGCTCACACGGCAAACAGGTATACTCTCCTGACCGAAGCCACGCCCACCATCGTCAGCCACAACTCAGCACACCTGTAATGCCCAGAACACACAAACACACTACAAAGGAAAATGGGGAGAAAGAAAAACACGTCACACGTAACACGCCCCCCCCAAAAAAGAGTAAACCCCTGGGTTTATGATAAGAACCTTACACATACCTATATATTTTCATTATAATACCAAATACTTACAACACATAATTTCTATGAAAAACAGAGTGCGGGCACACCGGCACCAGCCATGGTACCAGTTATGGTCTCTCTGCTAGTTCTTGACATAATGGGTCCTCCCCCTCCAGTGAATGTCGGCTACATTGTAGCAGAGACTAACACAGGCGCACTGTCTGGACAACCATAAATTATACAAATGATTTGTCAAAATAAACATCTTTCAGATGTTTTTGGTTGCCAGCTTGCTGCAACACTTCATATTTGCTTAATGCTACTGCTAACAGTAGCTAGTCTTGGTTAAAGGGTTGATCATGACACTCACCTTGCATGAATCAGTTGCCAACAAAATCCTGTGCTGCCATGGTTATTATTGAATGAGATTAATGCTCAGTGCTGCTGTGATCTGCTTTGTCGCTAGGGCGGAGATAGCAGCTACACTGTCTTTCTAGTAGTGTAATGCTGTGTTCCAAATCAAGTGGGATGGTGGTAATTACCAGTTGAAGTCGTAAATACTAGTTGGATGCATTCACGTGCTTTGAACTTGTTGAGAATGCCAATTGGCCAATGGCCAACAAGCTGTGTCAACCAAAAACTAAAAGTACAGCTATCATGCTTGTAAACGAATTATAGTGTTCAAAAAAACATATTAATAGATTGCTTTTTATAAATAATGTTTTGTTTCATTTAACTGATGAAAATGCTATTATCTAGGTAATTTCCTTAGTAGGTGGCGTCATTCAGCATGTGGGAGAAATCTGAGCTCAGGGATGATATTAGTCACAAAACGTGATGATGCATTGAAATTATGTAGACAACACCACACACTTATGTTCATACATCCCAAACAGTCCCTTTACAAGTCAGAATGTTGAATACATTTCATTTGAACTTACTCTACCTGTTGTCTGCTAATTTCGTGGAAATATGAGACAAAATATCCACAGGAAAGTGTTATTCACCCGACTTCCAGAACACTGGTCTATATAATGATCTGTAGATTTGTATTTCCAGGGTGTATTTTCATGGTAACATTCGGCTATTGTTTAGGTAATGTGCATCACGTGCAAATGCAATAGATTGAACACACAAGCTGAGAGAACCATATACTCACTGGCTCTCTAAAAAGTAGGGTAAACAATACTTTCCTGTGGATATTTTGTATAAAATATCGAGCAGCTGAAGGGCCAACTGCTCAGTGAACCAGTAGAGTAAGTTAAAATGTAATGTTATTAATTATTCAGGCTTGTAAGGAAAACTTTGAGGGTTGGAGGGGCGTTCAAGTGGATTTTTTCCAGTCATATCTGATAAATACCACCTTCCCACTTGTTTATGAATGCAGCTTTTCATTGCCACTGAATATGTGACCACACAGAGATGGAGACATCCCTCCCTGTTTTTTCTTCTGGTTCAATGAAAGTCAATGAACAGCAATGATTTATATATACACTAGATGACCAATAGGGGGTGCTGTGTTGAAGACACCGTGCTTCCCTCTTGGCACGCCCCCACCAGTGTAAAACATATTTTGGACGCTATAGAAATACATTTATAAATGTCTAGTTTTTGATATATTTATTCTATTACAGACACCTTAATGCATACTTTAAAATTATATTATGTGAGATAAACATTACGATTAAACATTTTAAAATATATAAAAACATTTTCTTTAAAGTATAATTTTTTAGAGATTACTAATGTTACTGTCCTCACTACAAGAAAAAATACTTAAATACATGGAATTTTGTCCTTGAAACATTTAATTGAAATACTGTAGAATTCCATTCATTCCTATGGAGAACTGCTCCTACTGGGGAGTGCCAATATGGCCGACCGGTGGCTTCAAAGCCTCTCAATGGCCAATACATAGCATCAGCAATCCAGGGTTTATGTACATCATTTGAACTATGTGGACAAGAGCCAGCTGCTATTGCACTGGTGTCTATGGGAGAGCCACCTGTTAAGTAGACTGGACCTGACAAAAAACATTTCAATGGTAAATGGCCTGAGTGAACTATCTTCATTTACCCACCATCTTTGTTTCAGAGGTTGGGTGTTGAAAGAGGGCGGGTTTGAAAACATGCATGTCAGAAAGCACGTAGTGAATGGGTGTGTTCGAGGGATAACGCAACCAAAGTCGGGGGAGGTGCATCTGCTACAGCCGAAAGTCGGACACTGTAGTGGTGTTCCAACAGCAAGGCTCAGACCAACATGGCAATGTATCATAGTTGCTATTGTTTATTTAAAAAATTCTGTATAAATCTCAAAATAAACTTTTCTATACCCCCACATCACACAGTCATAAACTGAAAACATAATGGTGTGTACAATTAATTGGTTAGAGAGAGGTCTCACATCAATTTCATTTGTGTCCCCTGTAGCTTTAGAATCATGGCAAAGTTGGCTCCTGTTTCAATCAAGTCTTTGGCCACGTTGTGTGGGTCAAACAAAAACACTGTAATGATTGGCCACGTTGTGTGGGTCAAACAAAAACACTGTAATGATTGGGTGGCAAATAGTGCTTCCCACAATGTACTCAATAGCTGCATGGTGCAGTTGGTGTGAAGTTCATGAAGTTGACATATATGGTGCTTTCAAGACAACTGGGAATTCTGAAAAAATCAAGGTCAAATCATGACAACAGTGATCTTCAGGTTGGAAAGTCAGAGCTCTAAAAAGTTATAGAGTTTCTGACTTGGAATTCCGAGTTGGATGACCGTTCAAAACGATTATTCCCAGTCGGAGCTAATTTTTTTCAGAGTTCCCAGTTGTCTTGAAAGCACTGAAGTTGGAAGTCTGAGATTTCCGACTTCCCAGTTCCCAGTTGTTTTGAACCCGGCAGTAGTCGCAAGTCGGACGTTTTTTATAACCATATTGCGAAAGTGATCCTCTCGATGTGCTGCCTCTGAAAAGGCGTAGTCACTCAGTTGAACAGGAGGCTGCTAAGGGGAGGACGCTCATAATAATGGCCGGAACGGCGCAAAAGGAATGGCATCAACCACATGGAAACCATTTGTTTGATGTATTTGATACTGTTCCAGTAATTCCGCTCCAGCCATTACCACAAGCCCGTCTCCCCAATTAAGGTGCCACCAACCTCCTGTGCTCAGTTGTACAAGTTTCATTTCACCACTGTGCTGATTATCACTTGGTGGAAAGTTTCACTTTCTTAGAAAGCATTGACTGAAGGGAAATGATGGTGATGCTGTACGTTTTGGATTGTAGGCCTATTGGCTAAACTAGTCAAAAGTTCCTGATCGCCACTCTAGCACAGGTGGGATTGCAAATGTTCATAAACTTGTGCAAAACAAAATGTGTGCAAAACAATCTTTTGTTCGGTCTTTTGCCCATTTATTAGCAGGGAAGATAAAAACATGGCAAGAATTCGTTCCATAGTTCCAAGGTGAGGAGAGCATTACCGTAAGAACTGTAGGCACGAAGGCTATGTTAATGCAGGTAGCAATTTTTTCTCCATTAATTGGTCTATTGACCAATCAGATCAGCTCTTTTGCCAATAATTAGGCAAAATATCATAATTTGGCTGCCTGTATAAACACAGAGCTACGTAAGAGCTATGTACAACTCTTTCTCCATACCTGTGTATCCCTACTTTCTGGTCACTTGTATTCAGACCCTTTTACTTTTTCAACATTTTTTAACATTACAGCCTTATTCTGAAATGGATTCAATAGTTTTTTTTCCCTCATCAATCTACACACAATACCCAATAATGACAAAGCAAAAACCGGATTTTAGAAATTTTAGCAAATGTATTAAAAATAAAACACGGAAATATCACATTTACATAAGTATTCAGACCCTTTACTCAGTACTTTGTTGAAGCACCTTTGGCAGCGATTACAGCCTTGAGTCTTCTTGGGTATGACACTACAAGCTTGGCACACCTGTATTTAAGGAGTTTCTCCCATTCTTCTCTGCAGATTCTCTCAAACTCTGTCAGGTTGGATGGGGAGCGTCGCTGCACAGCTATTGTCAGGTCTCTCCTGAGATGTTCGATCGGGTTCAAGTCCGGGCTCTGGCTGGGCCACTTAAGGACATTCCAAGACTTGTCCCGAAGCCACTCCTGTGTTGTCTTGGCTGTGTGCTTAGGGTCATTGTCCTGTTGGAAGGTGAACCTTCGCCCCAGTCTGAGGTCCTGAGCGTTCTGAAGCAGGTTTTCTCTGTACTTTGCTCCGTTCAACTTTCCCTCGATCCTGACTAGTCTCCCAGTCCCTGCCACTGAAAAACATCCCCACAGCATGATGCTGCCACCACCATGCTTCACTGTGGGGATGGTGCAGGTTTCGTCCAAGCGTGACGCTTGGCATTCAGGCCAAAGAGTTCAATCTTGGTTTCATCAGACCAGAGAATCTTGTTTCTCATGGTCTGAGAGTCTTTAGATGACTTTTGGCAAACTCCAAGCGGGATGTCATGTGCCTTTTACTGAGGAGTGGCTTCCATCTGGCCACTCTATCATAAAGGCATGATTGGTGGAGTGCTGCAGAGATGGTTGTCCTCCTGGAAGGTTCTCCCATCTCCACAAAGGAACTCTGGAGCTCTGTCAGAGTGACCGTCGGGTTCTTGGTCACCTCCCTGACCAAGGCCCTTCTCCCCGATTGCTCAGTTTGGCCGGGCGGCCAGCTCTAAGAAGAGTCTCTGTGGTTCCAAACTTCTTCCATTTAAGAATGATGGAGGCCACTGTGTTCTTGGGGACCTTCAATGCTACAGAAATGTTTTGGTACCCTTCCCCAGATCTGTGCTTCGACACAATCCTGTCTCAGAGCTCTACGGACAATTCCTTCGACCTCATGGCTTGGTTTTTGCTCTGACATGCACTGTCAACTGTGGTACCTTATATAGACAGGTGTATGCCTTTCCAAATCATGTAAAATCAATTGAATTGACCACAGGTGGACTCCAATCAAGTTGTAGAAACATCTCAATGATGTTCAATGGAAACAGGATGCACCTGAGCTCAATTTCGAGTCTCATAGCAAATAAGGTATTTCTGTTTTTTATAGCTTTAATACATTTGCAAAAAGTTCTAAAAACCTGTTTTCGCTTTGTCATTATGGGGTATTGATGAGGAAAAAAAGTCATTTAATCCATTTTAGAATAAGGCTGTAACGTAACAAAATGTGGAAAATATGAAGGGGTCTGAATAGTTTCCGAATGCACTGTATACAAAAGTATATGAACCCCCCTTCAAATTAGTGGATTCGGCTATTTCAGCCACACCTGTTGCTGACATGTGTATAAAATCGAGCACACAGCCATGCAATCTCCATAGACAAACATTGGCAGTAGAATCGCCTTACTGAAGAGCTCAGTGACTTTCAACGTGGCACTGTCATAGGATGCCACCTTTCCAACAAGTCAGTTCGTCAAATTTCTGCCCTGCTAGAACTGCTCCGGTCAACTGTAAGTGCTGTTATTGTGAAGTGGAAATGTCTAGGAGCAACAACGACTCAGCCGCGAAGTGGTAGGCCACACAAGCTCACAGAATGGGACCGGCGAGTGCTGAAGCGCGTAGCGCGTAAAAATCATCTGTCCTCGGTTGCAACACTCACTACCGAGTTCCAAACTGCTTCTGGAAGCAACGTCATCAGCTGAACTGTTTGTTGGGAGCTTCATGAAATGGGTTTCCATGGCCGAGCAGCCTAAGGTCACCATGCGCAATGCTAAGCGTCGGCTGGAGTGGTGTAAAGCTTGCCGCCATTGGACTCTGGAGCAGTGGAACCGCACTCTCTGGAGTGATGAATCACTCTTCACCATCTGGCAGTCCGACGGACGAATCTGGGTTTGGCTCATGCCAGGAGAAAGCTACCTGCCGGGATGCGTAGTGCCAACTGTAAAGTTTGGTGGAGGAGGAATAATGGTCTGGGGATGTTTTTCATGGTTTGGGCTAGGCCCTTTAGTTCCTGTGAAGGGGAATCTTAACGCCATACAATGACATTCTAGACGATTCTGTGCTTCCAACTTTGTGGCAACAGTTTAGGGAAGGCCCTTTCCTGTTTCAGCATGACAATGCCCCCGTGCACAAAGCGAGGTCCATACAGAAATGGTTTGTTGAGATCGGTATGGATGAACTTGACTGGCCTGCACTGAGCCCTGACCTCAACCCCATCGAACACCTTTGGGATGAATTGGAACGCCGACTGCGAGCCAGGCCTAATCGCCCAACATCAGTACCCGACCTCACTAATGCTCTTTTGGCTGAATGGAAGAAAGTCCCCGCAGCAATGTTCCAACATCTAGTGGAAAGCCTTCCTTGAAGAGTGGAAGCTATTATAGCAGCAAAGGGGGGACCAACTCCATATTAATGCCCATGATTTTGGAATGAGATGTTCGACGAGCAGGAGTCCACATACTTTTGGTCATGTAGTGTACATATACCAAAATCACCAGTATCCTTGCCATTGATATTGGTAGGCTTACTGGTTTTGACCTGGTATACAGTGTATATATTCTTGTGGGTAACTCTTACTCCTGTGTAGGATATTTGTTATGTTATTTTTATTTAAAAAATGGTATCTGATAGGCTATTCCTGCATTGTTGAGGAAAAGCTTGCAAGTAAGCATTTCACTGTACTGTTTACACCTGTATTCTGTGCAAGTGACAAATAAACGTTGATTTGATTAAAGAAACACCTTTTAAGGTTAAGGAAAAAAGCCACAGAAACCCTGGCCATAAGGGTAAATTGTTGGCACTGTCTTTGGAGGGATGGGATTCGGCCATCAGGGCTGTCTATTTACCGTTTGTGCAGCACGTCACTTTCCTCATCCGAACTGTACTTTATTGCTTTTTTGTTAAGTAGGCTATATAGGCCAAGGCCCTATCTGTCTAATCAGAAATTATAGCTATCCTGTGTTGGGTTGCAATTATCTGAGGACCAGTCATGGAAAGAGGCTCCAGGGATAGGTATCTTGCTGTCAGCATTGAAGATTGATGCATTAATTCTGATGCATAGGATATAGGCCCTCTAACCTATTACCTAGGCTACATAATTAATTATTAATAAGAAGGGACAAGTATTTGCTATATTAGGCCTAGGCTACCATACAACATAGGCACTATCATAAACAAAAACATTGAATTAACAGTCAATGAAATCTTACACTTCTAAATGGATAAAGTGGATAAATGATCTTGGCGGAATTAAATGTGAATATGGGGAATAAATAATTCTGTTGAAATGGGCTTATTTGGTGAGAATCTCCATTGGAGATGCTTCTCCTAGTCTCCGATCATCAGGTGGATGGAGTGAATCGGTTGTCGCAACAACAGGATCAACTGCACCCCCACCCCCTGCTATAATTTGCCTTCCGATTCAGAACCACGTTCATTTCCCGTACCTTCCAGTGGTATCTTCACCAACCGCGCGTTGCTTAGCAGGAAGCTGCCATCGATAGTTTTCTATTGACAAATCGCATCAGGAAAATAAGTGAAAGTCGATGGTTGTCCATTCTTTCTCATCTTTCATCCGACCCCCTCCCCTTCTCATAGATAGCTAGCATCCTAGCAAATCCCCGACGGTGACTGGAGAGTTAAAACGCTGAAAACGCGTAGCCTAAGCAACTACAATTTTATTTCTTTCGAATTCAATCGCTTTTTGTGTGAACAGTTTGACTAGCTACTCTCGTACAACATCAGTCGCGTGCTTTCGTAATTCCTCTCCTCAACTGAGATTTCCTGGTTTAAATCGAGTTTGTCTGGATTTTTTCTACTTTTTTCCCCTCTGGCGTTGCCAACGCAACACAGATAGCCTGTCTGAACGCTGTCGTTCTTCGAAAAAACCTCCTGTGGCACTGAGACTCATCGGTCTACGATTTCTCCCCTGTCTACATAGTCTCCATCCAATACCAACAACATGTTGGACCCATCTTCCAGTGAGGAGGAAGCGGATGAGATAGTGGAAGAAGAACGCAAAGAGGTGATGGCACCAAAGACCGGGGGCGCACGGGTGTCACCCAGCCGGACCACAGAGAGTTCTGGTGGGCTCCAGCCCTCGAGCCGGGGAAGCAGCGCTTGTCCATCCAGCCCCAGCCCCTCGGTGGCCAGCGAGAAGGAGAAAGAGGATCTGGAAAAGATGCAGAGGGAGGAGGAAGAGCGAAAGAAGAGGCTCCAGCTCTATGTCTTTGTGATGCGCTGCATTGCCTACCCTTTTAATGCCAAGCAACCCACCGACATGGCCAGACGACAACAGAAGGTAAGACCACTGTAAAGAATAAACACACAACACTGACAAATTAAATTGAATTACTTTTTAAAAGCATCCCTTATTATATATATAGTATCTCATGAAACTAGTTGCTTGTCCTCTGGCATGGGAATGGTAGGCAAGTCATTATTAGAACAGACCAACCACATGTGCACAATTCGAACACTCATCTGCTGCTGCTGGGGTTCGAATGACAGTAGATCCAGGAAAGGCATATTTCAATAGCAGCAAAACTACATCAGGGACCAGTTGTACAGTCACATCGTTTCCTCAAAGGGGAAATATGTGATTGCTCCATCCGTTTTTAGACTTTTAAATTAATGATATATCAAATCAAATCAAGTCAAATCAAATTTTATTGGTCACATGCGCCGAATACAACAGGTGCAGACATTACAGTGAAATGCTTACTTACAGCCCTTAACCAACAGTGCATTTATTTTAAACAAAAAAAGTAAGAATAAAACAACAACAAAAAAAGTGTTGAGAAAAAAAGAGCAGAAGTAAAATAAAGTGACAGTAGGGAGGCTATATATACAGGGGGGTACCGTTGCAGAGTCAATGTGCGGGGGGCACCGGCTAGTTGAGGTAGTTGAGGTAATATGTACATGTCGGTAGAGTTAAAGTGACTATGCATAAATACTTAACAGAGTAGCAGCAGCGTAAAAAGGATGGGGTGGGGGCAGTGCAAATAGTCCGGGTAGCCATGATTAGCTGTTCAGGAGTCTTATGGCTTGGGGGTAGAAGCTGTTGAGAAGTCTTTTGGACCTAGACTTGGCACTCCGGTACCGCTTGCCGTGCGGTAGCAGAGAGAACAGTCTATGACTAGGGTGGCTGGAGTCTTTTACAATTTTGAGGGCCTTCCTCTGACACCGCCTGGTATAGAGGTCCTGGATGGCAGGAAGCTTTGCCCCAGTGATGTACTGGGCCGTACGCACTACCCTCTGTAGTGCCTTGCGGTCGGAGGCCAAGCAGTTGCCATACCAGGCGGTGATGCAACCAGTCAGGATGCTCTCGATGGTGCAGCTGTAGAATTTTTTGAGGATCTGAGGACCCATGCCAAATCTTTTAGTCTCCTGAGGGGGAATAGGCTTTGTCGTGCCCTCTTCACGACTGTCTTGGTGTGTTTGGACCATGATAGTTCGTTGGTGATGTGGACACCAAGGAACTTGAAGCTCTCAACCTGTTCCACTACAGCCCCGTCGATGAGAATGGGGGCGTGCTCAGTCCTCTTTTTTTCCTGTAGTCCACAATCATCTCCTTTGTCTTGGTCACGTTGAGGGAGAGGTTGTTGTCCTGGCACCACACGGCCAGATCTCTGACCTCCTCCCTATAGGCTGTCTCATCGTTGTCGGTGATCAGGCCTACCACTGTTGTGTCGTCGGCAAACTTAATGATGGTGTTGGAGTCGTGGCTGGCCATGCAGTCATGGGTGAACAGAGAGTACAGGAGGGGACTGAGCACGCACCCCTGAGGGGCCCCCGTGTTGAGGATCAGTGTGGCAGATGTGTTGTTACCTACCCTTACCACCTGGGGGCGGCCCGTCAGGAAGTCCAGGATCCAGTTGCAGAGGGAGGTGTTTAGTCCCAGGATCCTTAGCTTAGTGATGAGCTTAGAGGGCACTATGGTGTTGAACGCTGAGCTGTAGTCAATGAATAGCATTCTCACGTAGGTGTTCCTCTTGTCCAGGTGGGAAAGGGCAGTGTGGAGTGCGATAGAGATTGCATCATCTGTGGATCTGTTGGGGCGGTATGCAAATTGGAGTGGGTCTAGGGTTTCTGGGATAATGCTGTTGATGTGAGCCATGACCAGTCTTTCAAAGCACTTCATGGCTACAGACGTCAGTGCTACGGGTCGGTAGTCATTTAGGCAGGTTATCTTAGAGTCCTTGGGCACGGGGACTATGGTGGTCTGCTTGAAACATGTTGGTATTACAGACTCAGTCAGGGACATGTTGAAAATGTCAGTGAAGACACTTGCCAGTTGGTCAGCACATGCTCGGAGTACACGTCCTGGTAATCCGTCTGGCCCTGCGGCCTTGTGAATGTTGACCTGCTTAAAAGTCTTACTCACATCGGCTACGGAGAGCGTGATCACATAGTCATCCGGAACAGCTGGTGCTCTCATGCATGCTTCAGTGTTGCTTGCCTCGAGCGAGCATAGAAGTGGTTTAGCTCGTCTGGTAGGCTTGTGTCACTGGGCAGCTCGCGGCTGTGCTTCCCTTTGTAGTCTGTAATAGTTTTCAAGCCCTGCCACATCCGACGAGCGTCAGAGCCAGTGTAGTATGATTCAATCTTAGACCTGTATTGACTCTTTGCCTGTTTGATGGTTCGTCGGAGGTCATAGCGGGATTTCTTATAAGCGTCCGGGTTAGAGTCCCGTTCCTTGAAAGCGGCAGCTCTAGCCTTTAGCTCAGTGCGGATGTTTCCTGTAATCCATGGATTCTGGTTGGGGTATGTACGTACGGTCACTGTGGGGGACGACATCATCGATGCACTTATTGATGAAGCCAGTGACTGATGTGGTGTACTCCTCAATGCTGTCTGAAGAATCCCGGAACATGTTCCAGTCTGTGCTAGCAAAACAGTCCTGTAGCTTAGCATCTGCGTCATCTGACCACTTTTTTATTAACCGAGTCACTGGTGCTTCCTGCTTTAGTTTTTGCTTATAAGCAGGAATCAGGAGGATAGAGTTATGGTCAGATTTGCCAAATGGAGGGCGAGGGAGAGCTTTGTATGCGTCTCTGTGTGTGGAGTAAAGGTGGTCTAGAGTTTTTTTCCCTCTGGTTGCACATTTAACATGCTGGTAGAAATTAGGTAGAACGGATTTAAGTTTCCCTGCATTAAAGTCCCCGGCCACTAGGAGCGCTGCATCTGGATGAGCGTTTTCCTGTTGATTAATGGCCTTGTACAACTCATTCAGTGCAATCTTAATGCCAGCATTGGTTTGTGGTGGTAAATAGACAGCTATGAAAAATATAGATGAAAACTCTCTTGGTAAATAGTGTGGTCTACAGCTTATCATAAGATACTCTACCTCAGGCGAGCAAAACCTCGAGACTTCCTTAGTATTTGATTTTGTGCACCAGCTGTTGTTTACAAATATACACAGACCGCCACCCCTTGTCTTGCCGGAGTCAGCCGTTCTGTCCTGCCGATGTAGCGTATAGCCATACCCATATATAGGCATACCCATTGATTCTTGAAGAATATAACTTAATAATAATAATAATAATAATATGCCATTTAACAGACGCGTTTATCCAAAGCGACTTAAAGTCATGTGTGCATACATTTTTACGTATGGGTGGTCCCGGGGATCGAACCCACTACCCTGGCGTTACAAGCGCCATGCTCTACCTATTGAGCTACAGAGGACCACATATAAATGCCTCATGAGCTTAGCTGTCTAACCCCATCAGTATCCAAAATATAAACTTGTTATACTCCTATGTTTGTAAACACTGCAGTGGTGATTTTAGCATGTAAATCTTGGTGGGGCAAAAACAAAAAACACATTGTGGGATGCATGCCAGCAAAGCCACTACACAACACATTAATTGCACTATAACGGTGACAAACAGTGCCCACAAACTGGGGCCTACATAAAGCTGTCCCAACAGCAGAGTCCCAACAGCAGTCCCAACACCTTACCACTGCCACACCTGGCTATCAGCGGAGCCTTGTCTGGCAGCGAAACAGTTCGTTCAGCCTCATTTACTGTCTTTAAAAAAACATAGCTGATATGGGTGACTTGCTTAAAGAAATGTGGTTTCTACTCACAATTGAGATGTACAAACTATGGCATAAGGGGACGACAAGTGGATAAGAGGCAATCCGTAATTTCGATTAAGACATTAATGAGTGAGCTAGGACGGACGTAGTCAATAACTATTTGTTCAGCACTTTTGAAATGTACAGTGACAGAATTCAGAACATGGACCGTTCTTACAGGTGTTCTCCCTGTACACCAAGTCAGAACCGTAGGATAAATAAAGGGGGCATATAAGCAGATAATGAAAGCTCTTACAATATTCAATGATTACATTTCTCTAACACAGGTTATAGCCTACATGTGCACCACCAAGTCAGAACACCAAACAAAATTAAGACGGGAAAATATACTTATTATTAGGGTGAGGCACATAGGCTACTAGCAGCCTACTACACAACATACACTTAGTATTACTTTCTTAGCTACAGTATACATATCTCCCTGGCATATTACATCATTTATGCAGCAGCATACAATACATTTTTGGACTCACCTTGTTGTGCTGTGCTCACTTGAACAGGAACGTGGCGCGGCGGTCCTTCGTGGTCAAATTTTGTCATCAAACTTTGTCATCAAAGTCTGGCCTTCTCTGGATTTATGGCGCTTTCAAGACAACTGGGAACTCGGAAAAAAACAAGGTCAAATCATGATGACGTCAGTGATCTTCAGGTCGTAGCTCTAGAAAGAGGCCCGAGTTCCGGATTTACAATTCCGAGTTGGATGACCGTTCAAAACATATTTTCCCAGTCGGAGCTAGTTTTTTCTCAGAGTTCCCAGTTGTCTTGAACTCAAGTCAGATTTTGCAGTTCCGAGTGAACAGTTGTTTTGAGCACGGCAAAAATCATGCTTCATTGACAGCATGGCCAATGTTGAATGTTTATCATTTTAAACTTGGAAAAGAGACTCTTAATCCCAGATTTGGGACCACACACCCACCACTGAATATCAGGCTAGTGATTGCTTTGCAATGCTTGCAGTTAGCCACTGATTCCTTCCAAACCACTCATTGTTGAATTTGCGATTTCCATCTTGTTGTGTAATGTTTATGTCCAATGGCCGATGAGCACTGATACGTTTTATCTATAATTTCTCTTCATTATTTCTCCTCTTATGACAAGGATTAAAGAGGATTTGCCAGTAGATTGTCGACTTGATTCATGATGATGACTGCTAGCTAAGATTTAGAAAGTATGATGTTGACATGATCAGTCCAAACAAAGCTACTGTAGATATAACGTGATTTGACGTCATTTTATCTGTGGCTAATGACGTTGAGCCTTCTTGGATGGGCACTTCTAATGTAACTATATGGCAGCACCCAAGGGGCTTGAATTGTCAAGCTCTACCCTTAGACTTGAGGTGACGTAGTGTCCCCATGAGTGACAGAACCCTGAGCCAATCACGGCGCAACTAGAGAACATTATCAACCCCTACGCTCCGTATTTTCCGCTAGCTGCCCCACCACCACAGAAAGCACTGAGCTAGGCTAAAACACCTGCATTTTGGAGCTGCCTTACTCAAGAAAGCAAAAAAGAGACCATGTTTGTAAGCGGCTTTATTAACTCAATGTTTAAAAAATGTGTTTTTACATTGTTTGCAAACTGATACAGTGAGGGAAAAAAGTATTTGATCCCCTGCTGATTTTGTATGTTTGCCCACTAACAAAGACATGATCAGTCTATTATTTTAATGGTAGGTTTATTTGAACAGTGAGAGACAGAATAACAACAAAAAAATCCAGAAAAACGCATCTCAAAAATGTTATAAATTGATTTGCATTTTAATGAGGGAAATAAGTATTTGACCCCTCTGCAAAACATGACTTAGTACTTGGTGGCAAAACCCATGTTGGCAATCACAGAGGTCAGACGTTTCTTGTAGTTGGCCACCAGGTTTGCACACATCTCAGGAGGGATTTTGTTCCACTCCTCTTTGCAGATCTTCTCCAAGTCATTAAGGTTTCGAGGCTGACGTTTGGCAACTCGAACATTCACCTCCCTCCACAGATTTTCTATGGGATTAAGGTCTGGAGACTGGTTAGGCCACTCCAGGACCTTAATGTGCTTCTTCTTGAGCCACTCCTTTGTTGCCTTGGCCGTGTGTTTTGGGTCATTGTCATGCTGGAATACCCATCCACAACCCATTTTCAATGCCCTGGCTGAGGGAAGGAGGTTCTCATCCAAGATTTGACGGTACATGGCCCCGTCCATGTCCCTTTGATGCGGTGAAGTTGTCCTGTCCCCTTAGCAGAAAAACACCCCCATAGCATAATGTTTCCACCTCCGTGTTTGACGGTGGGGATAGTGTTCTTGGGGTCATAGGCAGCATTCCTCCTCCTCCAAACACGGCGAGTTGAGTTGATGCCAAAGAGCTCGATTTTGGTCTCATCTGACCACAACACTTTCACGCAGTTCTCCTCTGAATCATTCAGATGTTCATTGGCAAACTTCAGACGGACCTGTATATGTGCTTTCTTGAGCAGGGGGACCTTGCGGGCGCTGCAGGATTTCAGTCCTTCACGGCGTAGTGCGTTACCAATTGTTTTCTTGGTGACTATGGTCCCAGCTGCCTTGAGATCATTGACAAGATCCTCCCGTGTAGTTCTGGGCTGATTCCTCACCGTTCCCATGATCATTGCAACTCCACGAGGTGAGATCTTGCATGGAGCCCCAGGCCAAGGGAGATTGACAGTTCTTTTGTGTTTCTTCCATTTGCGAATAATCGCACCAACTGTTTTCACCTTCTCACCAAGCTGCTTGGCAATGGTCTTGTAGCCCATTCCAGCCTTGTGTAGGTCTACAATCTTGTCCCTGACATCCTTGGAGAGCTCTTTGGTCTTGGCCATGGTGGAGAGTTTGGAATCTGATTGATTGATTGCTTCTGTGGACAGGTGTCTTTTATACAGGTAACAAGTTGAGATTAGGAGCACTCCCTTTAAGAGTGTGCTCCTAATCTCAGCTCGTTACCTGTATAAAAGACACCTGGGAGACAGAAATCTTTCTGATTGAGAGGGTGTCAAATACTTATTTCCCTCATTAAAATGCAAATCAATTCATAACATTTTTGAAATGCGTTTTTCTGGATTTTTTTGTTGTTGTTCTGTCTCTCACTGTTCAAATAAACCTATAATGAAAATTATAGACTGATCATTTCTTTGTCAGTGGGCAAACATACAAAATCAGCAGGGGATCAAATTCTTTTTTCGCTCACTGTATGTGACACGTATTAATGCCAAAATAACATACAAAACAGGTAAGCCCCCCAAAAATGTTTTTATTATTCTAAAAAATGTAAAAGCTAAAAATATGGGGCTCACATGAATGATGGGTAGCCACTGAAACTGTCACGGTTCCCTAAGACAGAACCCAGAAGCAGACCAGGACAAGGAGAGTTGAACGAAGGTGAGTGTTTATTTACATATTCAAAAGGTGCAGAATAATCCAGGAGACGGAGCGGGTGGCGGAGATGAGTAGGTGGAGGTGAAGTGGCAGATTAACTGATGGCACGGCAGGGGTTGGGTGAAGGTTCCGGGAGAATGATGTTAATGGCTAACGATCCGGCAGGGAATGGATGTTAGGCCAGAGCCTAAGAAGGGTGATGATCAGGACCAGGTGTGCAGATTGCTGATGGGATGCAGGTGCGGAAATCAAGAGAGCTCCCCGGAGCGTTCCAGCACCCTCGGGAAACTGGAGATCACGAGCAGAACAACTAGACCACAGACAGGACCCGACTCAGACTGCCGGGATCGTTACAGTACCCCCTCCGACCGAACGCCACCGGGCGGACTCCCCGGAGCGCCAGGATGGAGGCGGTAGAAGTCACTGATGAGGTCAGCATCTAGGATCTGTCGCCGCGGAATCCAACTCCTCTCTTCAGGACCATACCCCTCCCAGTCCACGAGATACTGGAAACCCCGGCCCCGCCGTCTGGAATCCATGATGCGTCGCACCGTGTAGGCAGGACCACCTCCGATCATCCGAGGAGGAGGAGGAGGAGGCGGAGGAGGCAACAGAGGACTGAGGAAAACAGGCTTGAGGCAGGAGACATGAAAGGTGGGATGGACTCTGAGCGTCCTCGGGAGTTTGAGTCGAACTGCCACCGGATTGATCACCTTCTCCACCACAAACGGACCAATGAACTTCGGTAACAACTTCCTAGACTCAGTCCGTAAAGGAAGATCCCGTGTGGCCAACCAGACCCTATCTCCGATGGTGTAGGTGGGAGCGGGGATCCGGCGACGATTCGCCTGGAGCTGATACCGGTCCGAAACTCTAAGGAGTGCCTTTCTGGCCCGATGCCAGGTCCGGTGGCAACGACGAATATGGGCCTGAACAGAAGGCACTGAGAGCTCCTTCTCCTGAGAAGGGAACAAGGGAGGTTGGTAGCCATACAGGCACTGGAAGGGAGACATCCCAGTGGCAGATGTAGGGAGAGTATTGTGGGCATACTCAACCCAAGGCAACTGAGAGACCCAGGAGGTGGGGTTGGAAGAGGCCAGGCAGCGTAGCGTGGATTCCATCTTCTGGTTGGCTCTCTCCGCCTGACCATTAGATTGGGGGTGAAACCCAGATGTGAGACTGACTGTAGCTCCAATGGCCAAACAGAAGGACTTCCAGACAGCAGAGGTAAACTGAGGGCCACGGTCGGAAACGATATCACTGGGCAAACCGTGGACCCTGAAAACCTCCCTAACCAGGATCTCGGACGTCTCCGAGGCAGAGGGAAGCTTGGCAATTGGCACAAAGTGGGCGAACTTGCTGAATCTGTCCACGATAGTCAGAACGACCGTGTTCCCCTCAGAAGCGGGCAACCCAGTGACAAAGTCCAGGGCCAGATGCGACCATGGTCGCCGGGGAATAGGAAGGGGTGAAGTAGTCCAGAGCTGGGCCGATTGGTACTCTTATTCTGCGCACACACTGGACAGGCAGCAACATAACCCCGAGTATCCTCGGCCATGGCAGGCCACCAAAAACGTCTGCGAAGAAACGCCATCGTCCGAGCCACGCCAGGGTGACAAGCCATCTTGCTGGCGTGGGACCATTTGAGGACCGCAGGGACGAACCGACTCAGGCACAAACAACCGACCGGGTGGACCGTTACCGGGACCGGGCTGCGTCCCGAAGGGCCGCCATCACCTCCTCCTCAATCTTCCACCTAACAGCTCCCACAACGCAGTTCCGGGGGAGAATTGTCTCGGTCTTGGACCCACTCTCCTCCGTCTTGGAGAACATCCGAGACAAGGCGTCCGCCTTGCCGTTCTTAGATCCAGGTCGGAACGTCAGGGAAAAATTGAATCGTCCGAAAAACAACGACCACCTGGCCTGACGGGAGTTGAGACGTCTAGCCGATTGCACGTAAGCAAGATTCTTGTGGTCAGTCCAGACAATAAACGGTTGCTCCGCCCCCTCCAACCAGTGGCGCCACTCCTCCAAAGCAAGTTTCACCGCGAGAAGCTCCCGGTTACCCACATCGTAATTCCTCTCCGCAGGCGAAAGGCGACGAGAGTAGTAGGCGCAGGGATGGAGTTTACTGTCCGTGGAGCATCGCTGCGACAGGATGGCGCCAACTCCCACATCAGACGCGTCCACTTCAACGACGAACTGACGGGCCGTGTCCGGTTGAGAGAGAATCGGTGCGTTGGTGAATCGCCTCTTCAAATCCAGAAACGCTCGATCCGCCTCCGGATTCCACTTGAAGCTCCTGATACTGGAAGTCAAGGCAGTTAACGGAGCGGCCACACGGCTGTAATCCCGGATGAATCTGCGGTAGAAATTCGCAAACCCCAAAAATCTCTGGAGCTGCAATCTCGTACCGGGCTGGGCCCATTCCAGAACCGCTCTAACCTTCTCCTGGTCCATCCTAATCTCTCCCCTGGAGATGATGTACCCGAGAAAGGATGTTGTGTGGGCGTGAAACTCGCACTTCTCGGCCTTCACGAACAGGCGATTCTCCAACAATCGCTGCAGAACCTGCCGGACATGCTGGACGTGGTCGGAAGGTTCCTTCGAGAAGATCAGAATGTCATCCAGATAAACAAACACAAAGAGACCGATCATATCTCTCAGGACGTCGTTCACCATACTCTGGAATACCGCCCGAGCATTGGTCAGTCCAAACGGCATCACCTGATACTCGAAGTGACCCATCGGTGTATTGAAACCCGTCAACCACTCGTCTCCCTCTCTGATCCGGACCATGTGATACGCATTGCGTAGGTCTAGCTTGGTGAACACCGTAGCACCCTGTAAGGAGTCGAAGGCAGAACTCATCAAGGGCAGGGGATACTTGTTCTTGACCGTGATGTCATTCAACCCCCGATAATCAATACACGGTCGAAGAGAGCCATCCTTCTTACCCACAAAGAAGAATCCTGACCCCCAGGGGTGATGACGAGGACGAACGAGACCAGCCGCTAGGGACTCCTTGATGTAGGTCTCCAAAGCCTCACGTTCAGGTCGGGAGATACTGTATAACCTTCCCTTGGGGTAGACAGCTCCAGGGAACAGGTTGATGGCACAATCATATGGTCGGTGGGGAGGGAGTGACAGAGCCTTCTGCTTACTGAACACTTCCCCCAAATCGTGATATGTCTCGGGAACCAGGGACAAATCTGGGGGTTTAGCCTCAATCACCTGACTGGGAACCGAATGGGGACAGGCAGTCTTGAGACAGTTAGCATGACAATCAAGGCTCCAACTCGTTACCTTGCCCGTCACCCAATCGAACGTGGGATTGTGTTCCTTCAGCCAGGGGTATCCAAGGACCAGAGGAACATGGGAAGACGGCAGAATGAAGAATGAAATCATCTCCGAATGATTCCCCGACAACAGCATCTTAACCGGTTCAGTCCTCATCGTGATACGTGCCAGACTACTGCCGTTCAGAGTGGTCGCCTTAATGGCTTCCGGCAATTGCTCCTTGGAAAGCCCCAGCTGTTCCACCAACTCGGCATCAAGAAAGCTTCCATCGGCACCTGAATCGACAAAAGCGTTAATCGCTAAGCTCTGATTCCTGTTCACAAGGGTAGCCGGGAAACGGGGTCTGACAGAGGTACTGAGAGGTTGAAACTGGCTCGCTAAAAGTCCTCCCAACTTTAGCGAGCCGGGCAGTTTGACGACCGCCGGGAACAAGTGGAGATGTAATGTCCCGAGCTACCACAGTAGAGGCAACAGTTGGTCTTACGTCTATGTTGACGCTCCTCCTTGGTTAACCCGTGCCGCCCCACTTGCATGGGTTCAGAATCGGGAGAGAGAACCTCTCCACTAATCCTTTGTGGTGGAGAATGATCGACGTGTTCTGGTCCACCACCCGACCCGACTGGGAACTGAGAAGCTGATCGATTGGACGGACCCCATTGCTTCTCCCTCCTTCGCTCTCGGACTCGATTATCCACCCGAATAGACAAGGCTACCAAGCTGTCCAGGTCACTAGGCTCCGGATAGGAGATCAACTCATCCTTGAGCTGCTCCGACAGACCCTGGTAAAAGGCCGCTTGCAGAGACTCCTCATTCCACCCACTCTCCACAGCCAACGTCTTGAACTCGATCACGAAGTCGGCCACGCTGCGAGTTCCTTGGCGAAGCGAAAACAGGCGCCTAGCTGCGTCCCTCCCTCGGACGGAATGGTCGAAGAGCTTCCTCATCTCGGCCGTGAACCCCTGGTATGAAGCCATGCAGGGATCCTGTCGTTCCCAAACGGCTGAAGCCCACTCCAGCGCTCGACCACGCAGCAACTCAATCACAAAGGCTATCCTAGCCTTGTCTGTGGCATAAGAGTAGGGCTGTAGATCGAACACTAATCCACACTGCATAAGGAAGGAACGGCATCTTCCCAGCTCCCCCTCATATTTATCCGGCGTCGGAACCTTGGGCTCACGGAAGGACACAGCTCCAGAAGCGGCAGGCGAGATGGGTGAAACCGGTAGTGGATCCTCCACCGGAAACTCGCGTTGGTTCTGGACCTCCGTCAGACCGGTAGAAAGGTTCCGAACTGACAACGCGATCTCCTGTAGTGCCGTGCTATGTTGTCCCAACATCTTCTCCTGATGGGAAATGGCATGGCGAACAGAGTCCAGATCCGCTGGGTTCATTAATGGCCGGATCGTTCTGTCACGGTTCCCTAAGACAGAACCCAGAAGCAGACCAGGACAAGGAGAGTTGAACGAAGGTGAGTGTTTATTTACATATTCAAAAGGTGCAGAATAATCCAGGAGACGGAGCGGGTGGCGGAGATGAGTAGGTGGAGGTGAAGTGGCAGATTAACTGATGGCACGGCAGGGGTTGGGTGAAGGTTCCGGGAGAATGATGTTAATGGCTAACGATCCGGCAGGGAATGGATGTTAGGCCAGAGCCTAAGAAGGGTGATGATCAGGACCAGGTGTGCAGATTGCTGATGGGATGCAGGTGCGGAAATCAAGAGAGCTCCCCGGAGCGTTCCAGCACCCTCGGGAAACTGGAGATCACGAGCAGAACAACTAGACCACAGACAGGACCCGACTCAGACTGCCGGGATCGTTACAGAAACACTGGAATTGTAAACAGACACTGTATATCCTCAAAACATGGTTAAAACTATAATTTTGATCTAATGGTTGGTCAGTCCTTCCATCCATAGCTTTGTTTTTGAATTTGAGAGTGGCACAGAAGTTAATTAACAGCATGCCAGGGCGGATTGCAGAGGTATTGAAAAAGAAGGGTCAACACTGCAAATATTGACTCTTTGCATAAACGTAATGTAATTGTCAATAAAAGCCTTTGACACTTATGGAATGCTTGTAATATACTTCAGTATACCATAGTAACATCTGACAAAAATATCTCATAACACTGAAGCAGCTAACTTTGTGAAGACCAATACTTGTGTCATTCTCAAAACTTTTGACCACGACTGTACAGTATTTAAGGTAAAAAGTAAAATATTCCATTCATTAAAATACATTGCAACAAATATTTATGAAATACATTTTAGAATATATTTTACTAGCTACCACAGGATATTGACAAAATGTATTTTCACACCATATACAGTACCAGTCAAATATTTGTACACACCTACTCATTCCAGGGTTTTTCTTTATTTTTTACTATTTTCTACATTGTAGTGAAGACATCAAAACTACAAAATAACACATATGGAATCATCTAGTAACCAAAAAAGTGTTAAACAAATCAAAATATATTATATATTTGAGATTCTTCAAAGTAGCCACCCTTTGCCTTGATGACAGCTTTGCACACTCTTGGCATTCTCTTATCCAGCTTAATGAGGTAGTCACTTTGAATGCATTTCATTTAACAGGTGTGCCTTGTTATAAGTTAATTTGTGGAATTTCTTTCCTTAATGCGTTTGAGCCAATCAGTTGTGTTGTGACAAGGTAGTGGTGTTATACAGAAGATAGCCCTATTTGGTAAAATACCAAGTCCATATTATGGCAAGAACAGCTCAAATAAGCAAAGAGAAATGACAGTCCATCATTACTTTAAGACATGAAGGTCAGTCAATGCGGAAGATTTCAAGAACTTTGAACGTTTCTTCAAGTGCAGTCGCAAAAAAACATCAAGCTCTATGAAGCAACTGGCTCTCATGAGGACCGCCACAGGAAAGGAAGACCCAGAGTTTGTCACAAGTGTAGAGAGGAGTAGGCAGGAGACAGTCTCAGGTTTAGAACTACTGAATGTATTAAAGCACCATAGCTTAAAGCGGGACGAAACGCACAGTGCAAAATATAAAGTACTCAGGAAATAGTAGAACAGATTCCTCTCAGGAAAACAAGCAGCAGATACAATGACCGACAAAGACAAATGACAGAGGGAGTGTATATATATATACAGTGGTAGTGTGGGGATTGGAACCAGGTGTGTGTAATGATGACGAGACAAGTCTAGGGTTGATGAGTGAAGGGCGTTTGCCAGCAGCAGGTTCGGCAGCAGCTAGAAGGCCGGCGACGCCGAACGCCTGAGCTGGACAGGAGGCGGAGACAAATCGAAGGCTGGTGTGACAGTACCCCCCCCAGCGGGGCACCGCCAACCTTGGGGACGACCCCGGAGACACGGTACGGGTCGGTAGGGACGATGCCTGTGGAAATCCTGAATGAGAGAACAGTCCAGGACGTCCCGCGCCGGAACCCATCACCGCTCTTTGGGACTGTACCCCTCCCAGTCGACCAGGTACTGGAGAGACCCCCCACGCCTTGAGTCCAACAGGCTGTGGAAGGAGTACGCAGGGGCTCCCTCGACGTCCAAGGGAGGGAGAGGTGCGTTATGGGGTACAGCACTAGCCAAGAGACCAGCTGCCACCGGCCTGAGGAGAGATACATGAAATGAGGGTGAGATACGGTAATTGACAGGGAGCTGTAATCTGTACGTCACCTCACTGATTCTCCTCAGGACTTTGAATGGCCCCACAAACCGCGGGCTCAGCTTCCGGCAGGGCAGGCGGAGGGGCAGGTCCTTCGTAGAAAGCCAGACCCTGTCACCGGGGTGAAAGACCGGGCCACACTGCGGTGATGATCGGCTTGCGCCGTCTGCCAGAGGACGACGTGCTGGAGACGGGTGTGTGCTGTGTTCCATACCTCCTCGGCGCGCCAGAACCACCGCAGGAGCCTCGATCTGACTCCGGTTCCAGGGTGCCAGGGTCGGCTGATAGCCTAGAACACACTGAAAGGGTGTGAGGTTAGTGGAGGAGTGACGGAAGGAGTTTTGTGTGTATTCTGCCCAATACAGAAACATAGCCCACTCCCCAAGCCGGTCCTGACAGTAACTACGAAGGTACCTACCCAGTTCCTGATTTGCCCTTTCCAACTGCCCATTTGATTGGGGACGGTACCCGTAGGGTCACCCCCAGTCGTTCCATGAAGGCCTTCCAGACACGGGAGGTGAACTGAGGACCAGGGTCAGAAACAATGTCCTCCGAGATCCTGTATCCTGTAGTGCCGGAAGACGTGAGAGAAGAGAGCCTCCGCGGTCTGCATGGCCGTAGGGTGACCAGAGGAATCAAACGACAGGCTTTGGAAAACTGGTTCTCAACGACCAGGACGGTGGTGTGCCCCACCGAGGGCGGAAGGTCTGTGACAAAGTCCATGGAGAGATGGGAGCAGGGTCATTGTGGAACCGGCAGCGGGTGGAGTTTGCCATAGGGGAGGTGTCTCATTGTCTTGCTCTGTGCGCAGGTGGAGCAGGAAGAGACGTAAACCCGGACGTCCCGGACCAAGGTGGGCCACCAGTACTTGACGGAGAGACAGTCGATAGTAGAGGCTATGCCCGGACACAGGTGATGTGTGTTTCCCAGGCGAGGAGACGGTCCCGCACATCAGAGGGCACGTAGATACACCCCTCGGGACAGTGGACAGATGAGGGCTCCTGTCGCAGGGCTCGACAGATGTCCACATCCACATTCCACAGACAGGAGCCACAATGCGGGACAGGGGAATAATGGGTGTCACTTCCTCCCGCCGATCCTCTGTGTCATGCACCCGGGACAACACATCGGCCTTAACGTTCTTAGATCCCGGACAGTAGGAGAGGGTAAAGTCAAACCTGGTGAAGAATAGGGCCCACCTGGCCTGATGCGGGTTCAGCCTCTTCGCTGCTCGAATGTACTCTAGGTTCTGGTGGTCCGTCCAGACAAGGAATGGGTGTTGAGCACCCTCCAGCCAGTGCCGCCATGCCGGGAGAGAACAGCCCCTACTCCAACCTCGGAGGCGTCGACCTCCACGATGAAGGGCAGAGACGGATCAGGGTGAGCCAGAACCGGTGCGTTCGTAAACCGTTCCTTGAGCGCACAAAAGGCTTCGTTGGCCTCCCCAGTCCAGCGCAGCTGTCAAGGACCTCCCTTCAGGAGGGAGGTGAGAGGGGCCACCACTGTGCTGAAACCCCTAATGAAGCGCCTGAAATAGTTGTGAAAACCTAGGAAGTGCTGCACCGCCTTGATGTTGGAGGGAACATGCCACGACCGTACTGCACTGACCCTCTGTTCTTCCATCTCCACTCCCACGGTGGATATCCGATAGCTCAGGAAGGAGACCGCCTGCTGGAAGAAAAGGCACTTCTCCACCTTGGCGTATAGGTGATGCCCTATCAGCCTCTCCAAAACGGACCTGACATGAGAGACATGTTGCTCGCGTGTGGTGGAGTACACCAAGATGTCTATGTACACCGCTACAGAGCGACCCAACATGTCTCAAAACACCTCGTTAATGAAGGATTGGAAGACCGAGGGTGCATTTGTGAGGTCATAGGACATTACCCTGTATTCGTAGTGCCCGGTGCTGGTGCTATAGGTGGTCTTCCATTCAATTCAGAATGCGCCAACAGAGGTGCAGTGACGTCCAGTCGGTAAAACCTCAAATGAATGAGGAGCGGCCCGACATGTCGCATCGCAAATCTCATGTAAAGAGATGCCTGTGAACAGTGGCCAAGAGGTAGCCATACCTAAGGTGGAATGAGCTCTCAGGCCGTCCGGGGGATGGAAACCCTTGCTATTATAAGTCAATATAATAGCTTCCACTGTCCAATGGGATAGCCGTTGACGAGAGAGGGGCCTCCCCTTGCAGGGAGGTAGGTGCCCAAGAACCTTGTTATATCCAAGTAAATGCGCAACGCGCATACTGGACATAAACGGTGGAGACGCTCTTCTTCCGTAGAGGTGAAGGACAGTGGGTAGAAAGCCAAAATCTCTAAGGTGAGACAATAAATATTTGTTGACCTTAGGTATGAAGGCGTTGTTAGGTAACAAGGTCACCTTGGATAACCCTGGGGTTGTTGTAGGTACGAATGGCGAACTAACACTACGTGCAGCTCACTCACTTGCTTTGCCGACATAAGGGCCATTAGTAAGGCGGTAAGAATTAGAGATATTATCTCCACGTTTTTCAGCGTCTCAAAAAAGGCTGTAGTGAAATAGCCTCAAGCACAATTGTCCAGTCCAAAGATGGGGCTAAGGGCTTGGATACTGGGCGGAAACTACATGCTCCCTTCATGAAACGACATAACAGAGGAAGTCCCTACTGTGTTATTGTCGAAGCCTATAGCAGGCTGAGATAGAGGCTAAACAGACCTTGACAGTGGAGAAAAACCTTCCCCATGTTCAAAAGGTCCTGCAGGAAGCATAAAACCTTGGATACATGGGTAAGGAATTATCTGTACTTGGTCACACCACTTCTCAAAAATACACCACCTGTTACCACACACACAATTATTTTTTTAACAGAGGAGAAAGCCTTCCCTTTCTTTGAGCCTCAAAATCCGCCCTAGTCAGCATTTTGCAGTGCTCGCAGGACTCAGGGTTCCTTCCCAAGCAGTTGATGCAGGTGGAAATCCTTCCCCGTAGTCATGGAGCCGCAAGCGCAAGAACGCAGGGGTTCGAATGCTGGGCATGGCTCCCCTTTGGATGGGGTAGCAGTGGCCATTATATGGAACAGGGCTTGCTAATATAGAGATGCATTTGTAAAAAACGACATATTAGCCGTAAGGCTCTGAATAGGCTTAAGCTAGTTAGGAAAAAAGCCACAAGGCTAATAGCTAGCTAGGGTGAGCACAATGCGAACGCTATAGCCACGAGGCTAGTAAGGCTTCAGCTAGCTAGCAGCTACCTTGTGGCTAAGGTGCGCTGTAGCTAGCACAGTGCTAGCCGAAGGGGACCATATGGGGCAAGGTTCGACTTTGGGTTGGTAAAGTCCCTGAACGGAGAAACCGTGAGGCTAAAACTGTCAATCTAACTAACCCAACGAGTGAACGTAGGTTAGCTAGATGAGAAAAGAGAGCTAGCAATGCTACCGTGTGTGCAGGTAGGGATGCTTGTGTAGGTTTGCTAGCTAGCAGCTACCTTGTGGCTAAGGTGTGCTGTAGCCAGCACAGTGCTAGCTCAAGGGAACCGCGTGGTGGCAGATTTCTGCTTCGGGTAGGTGTTCTCCCACGACGATTCTCTCTCAACCTGACACTGCCCGTCAGATTGTCGTTGAAGTGGATGCGTCTGATGTGGGGGTTGGCGCCATCCTGTCCCAGCGATGCTCCACTGACGGTAAACTCCATCCCTGCGCCTACTACTCTCGTCGTCTTTCGTCTATGGAGAGGAACTACGATGTGGGTAACCGGGAGCTTCTCGCAGTGAAACTTTCCTTGGAGGAGTGGCGCCACTGGTTGGAGGGGGCGGAGCAACCGTTTGTTGTCTGGACTGACCACAAGAATCTTGCTTACGTGCAATCGGCTAAACGTCTCAACTCCCGTCAGGCCAGGTGGTCGTTGTTTTTTGGACGCTTTAATTTTTCCTTGACGTTCCGACCGGGGTCTAAGAACGGCAAAGGCGGGACGCCTTGTCCCGGATGTTCTCCAAGACGGAGGAGAGTGGGGCCAAGACTGAGACGATTCTTCCCCGGAACCTTGTCGTGGGAGCCGTTATGTGGAGGATTGAGGAGGAGGTTATGGCGGCCCTTCGGACGCAGCCCGGCCCCGGTAACGGTCCACCCGGTCGGTTGTTTGTGCCTGAGTCGGTTCGTTCGGCTGTCCTCCAATGGTCCCACGCCAGCAAGATGGCTTGTCACCCTGGCGTGGCTCAGACGATGGCGCTTCTACGCAGACGATTTTGGTGGCCTGCCATGGGAGAAGATACTTGGAGGTTTGTTGCTGCCTGTCCAGTTTGTGCGCAGAACAAGGGTGCCAATCGGCCCAGCTCTGGACTTCTTCACCCCCTACCGATCCCCCGGCGACCATGGTCGCATCTGGCTCTGGACTTTGTCACTGGGTTGCCCTCTTCTGAGGGGAACACGGTCATTCTGACTATTGTGGACCGATTCAGCAAGTTCGCCTAATTTGTGCCCATCTTCAAACTTCCCTCTGCCTCTGAGACGTCCAAGATCCTGGTTAGGGAGGTTTTCAGGGTCCACGGATTGCCCAGTGACATAGTTTCCGACCGTGGCCCTCAGTTCACCTCTGCTGTCTGGAAATCCTTCTGTTTGGCCATTGGAGCTACAGTCAGTCTTACATCTGGATTTCACCCCCAATCTAATGGACAGGCGGAGAGAGCCAACCAGAAGATGGAATCCACGCTGCGCTGCCTTGTTTCCTCCAACCCCACCTCTTGGGCCTCTCAGTTGCCTTGGGTTGAGTATGCTCACAATACTCTCCCTACTTCTGCCACTGGGATGTCTCCCTTCCAGTGCCTATACGGCTACCAACCCCCCTTGTTTCCTTCTCAGGAGAAAGATCTCTCGGTTCCCTCTGTCCAGGCCCACATTCGTCGTTGCCACCGGACCTGGCATCGGGCCAGAAAGGCCCTCCTTAGAGTTTCTGACCGGTATCAGCTCCAGGCGTATCGTCGCCGTATTCCAGCCCCCGCTTATGCAATCGGAGATAGGGTTTGGTTGGCTACACGGGACCTTCCTCTGCGGACTGAGTCAAGGAAACTGTCGCCGAGGTTCATTGGTCCGTTTGTGGTGGAGAGAGTGATTAATCCTGTTGTGGTTAGACTCAAGTTGCCTAGTACGCTCAGAGTCCATCCCACCTTCCATGTCTCCTGCCTCAAGCCTGTTCTCCTCAGCTCTCTGTTGCCCCCTCCACCTCCTCCTCCTTCTCCTCCTCGGATGATCGGAGGAGGTCCTGTCTACACGGTGCGCCGCATCATGGATTCCAGACGGCGGGGCCGGGGTTTCCAGTATCTCGTGGACTGGGAGGGGTATGGTCCTGAGGAGAGGAGTTGGATTCCTCGGCGTCAGATCCTTGATGCTGACCTCCTTTGTGACTTCTACCGCCTCCATCCTGGCGCTCCGGGTAGTCCGCCCGGTGGCGTTCGTCGGAGGGGGGGTACTGTCATGAACCCTGCGTCCTGAGTGTGTTCCTAACCTGTGTTGCCGATTTTCTGCTCTGTATCTCCTATTTCCCGAAGGTGCCTGAACGCACCCTGTCCGGTTGCCGGGCGATGTTGCTAGGCGGGTGATCTCTCGATTACCCGCACCTGCTTCTCATCAGCTTCGGCACACCTGGTCCTGATCATCACCCCTTCATAAGCTCTGACCTGACTTCCATTCCCTGCCGGATCGTTAGCCATAAACATCATTCTCCCGGAACCTTCACCCAACCCCTGCCGTGCCATCAGTTCATCTGCCACTTTACCACCACCTACTCATCTCCGCCACCCGCTCCGTCTCCTGGACTATTCTGCATCTTTTATCTGTAAATAAACACTCACATTCGTTCAACTCACCCTGTCCTGGTCTGCTTCTGGGTTCGGTCTTAGAGAACCGTGACAGTGGTTTCCAGTCTAAAACAGTATGTGTGAGTTCGATTTGTCCCTCTGTGTTAAGGTCACACACACTCACTAGCAGGATGATAAGTGGATGGTGTTGCACCTGTAGAGCAGAGTCCCTCCCTGTTCGGGCTGAGCCTTTACTCTCACTTGAACCCCAATGGATAGCTCAGACTGAGAACACTGTACCTTTGTCATTACAATGTCTACGAAATCTCACTCTCATAATTCTCTCACATTGCTGTAGATCTCTATCTCTCTTTTCATATTCACTGTCTTCTTCTCTCCTTTCTTTCTGATTGTATCTTCCTCCCTCTTATTCTCAGTCTCTTTCTTAGCTCCCCCCTCTCTCCCTCCCTCCCCCGTCTTCTTCCGTGTCTCTCACTGCCTCTCTCTTTCTATCGCTTTCTCTCGCTCAAGATCACTCTCAGCCTGGAATTGGAGCTAATTTGCTTCCAGCAGTCGATATACCTCGAAGGCCTCTATATGAAAGTGATTGTAATAGTCATCAAGTCATTTACTCAATGTTTCTGCTGGATGCTTGTCCATATGACTCCCTTTCTCACTTCACATTATTATGTGCATTGCTCACTATCCCTCAAATACCACAGTGAAAATGTGGACTTATTAAAAAGAGAAAATTAGCAGCTATTGTGTAAATAGGGCCATATTGCTTGGGCAAAACAAAAGTATTGGCCTTTTTAGACATCAAGCTAAAGTGAATTTTTGCTGTGATAGATTATTTGAAATTGTTTCCTGAAAACATATTTTCTAATTAGACATAAGCACTGCAAGGCCCTTGATCTAAAATGAAATATGCTAACTAGCTCTGTTGTTTCAACCACTTCTCAAAAATATTGCATGCCATACCAATTACTGAAAACACGGGCGATAGTTAAACGCAGAAGGCACTGCAGTATGGTAACAACCTCCCGCTCCCTTTTGTCTTTTATTTATTCCCCATTCTCTCCCAAGCCCTCTAATCAGGCCTGGGGGATTAGTACACACAGGTGAGGCTGATGCGGTACAGTAACACAATCAGGCCATCTGTCCTCTTTTCCACCACAATAGGCCTGAATGAAACCAATCCATCACCTTCGCACCTCACCCCCGCTTTTCTCCTCTCCTCCACTCCTCTCCTCTGCTCCTCTCCTCCTCTCCTCTACCATTTCCCTGCTTTTATCCTTGCTTTTCTCCTCTGCTTCTCTCTGCCCTCCTCTACCCTGCTCCTTGTCTTCTGCATATCTCCCCCACCCCTCTCTTCTGCTTCTCTCTGCCCTCCTCTACCCTGCTCCTTGTCTTCTGCATATCTCCCCCACCCCTCTCCTCTGCTTCTCTCTGCCCTCCTCTACCCTGCTCCTTGTCTTCTGCATATCTCCCCCACCCCTCTCCTCTGCTTCTCTCTGCCCTCCTCTACCCTGCTCCTTGTCTTCTGCATATCTCCCCCACCCTCTCCTCTGCATATCTCCCCCACCCCTCTCCTCTGCATATCTCCCCCACCCCTCTCCTCTGCATATATTCCCTGCTTCTCTCATCCATCTTCCATCTCTCTGTTGCTCCTTTTTCCAAATCCTTTCCCCCCATCTCTCTTCTCTCTTCAGGAGCCTCCAGAGTGGTAGGGCTTTGGGTACAAAGCAGTCAGATCAACAGATACACAGGGCTCCACGCAACAAGGGCTCCCTTTTGATCTTTTGATCTCTTTGTTGAGCCGACAATTTTGTCCATGGCTACTTACACTCCCTGCTTTAACAAGCAACATGTTTAGGGCCTTACATGCTGACCACACCGCCCGCTTCGTGTGCGCGAGCGTTGCAAAATAAATGTACACATACATGTTATTCAATCATTACACCCACACTGCTCGCGCGCATCTGCGTAGCCAGGTGCTAAAATAGAATTTGGTTCTATTTGTGATGCTTGACGCACTGCAAGTCTCGCCTCTCCCATCTTCTCATTGGTTTTTAGGAGCATATACCCACGTGGGTGATTGAAAGATGAACTGAGGTCAACACTCCAGTCCAGTTGGTGGTGGTAATGCACCTTAAAGTTGGTTGCCAACCGCCATATAAAGTCCAAAGAAGAAGAAGAAGAAGCCTGAAGGAGGAGAGATTACTAGAAACTAACTTGGTTTACCCTTTTATCTGTGGATTAATTGTCGGAGTAGAGGACCTTGTGCATTTCAGGTAAAATAACAACCCAATGTTTATATCCCAGGACAAATTAGCTAGCAACAGCAAGCTAGCTAGCTAAATTGCCATAAATGTTTAATGCTTTTCGACCTGTCCCCAAATTAATCGCGGACGCATGCGTGCAAGCGGTGTGGTCAGCATGTTACTCTTAGCAGTTTAACCAGTACAGTCATTTGAGCATATCAAAGGTAAACGTGAGGAAAGGATATAAAGAAAGGGATGAAGGGGATGGAAGGCCTCAGAGTTTTGGTACAGCCTGGCTTAGTCTCCGCTCAGCCTACTCTGGGACGGATGAGACAGGTAACGGGACAGAGTTACGACCTCCCCTCCTCTCGCGTTAATTACCGTGGGATACTGCCTTGGTGGAGAGAAAGTCTGCTGCTCTGCTCACGGTATTTGTCTCAGAGGAATGCGGCGTGCGAGAAACAAAGAATGTTGTTAAACAGCAGTATGAGTTCTATTATCTCTCTGCCATCCAAAGCTAGACCAAGAAAACTCCAGAGGCAAGCGCTGCGAATGGGTCTTTTTCATTTAGCATTAGCACAGCCAGCTGTGTGATGCAAATATGCTCAGCTACTCCCTGTACTGATTGAGAGAAAGAGAGGTGCAATGATGGAGAGTGATAGAGAGGATATAGATTCAGAAGTCCTGCTTTAAAATTGGCAATGAGATACAGTATGTATCCTTTTTTTTGTCCATTGGATACAGGTTTTAATGCCTTTTATTAGACATCCTAACTGAGTGGTGTACCATACATGAGAGTTTATGGAATTTATATTTATATTATGAGAGTTTCTGGAATTTAAATTGATTAAAAACAAATACGTTTTAAGTGAGAATAGGCATTGGTCACATGAGCACCACAATGCCTATTCCACCCATGCTCTACAAAGGTTTCCAGCACACAGCGTTGACCTACTACAGTAGCTATGTTGATATTGTACTTCATACTATATGTAGGCAGGTTGCTTAGGATTAAAACCTTCTCAAATAGCCTAATTCAAACTCTTAGAGGAGGTGCTTCCACAAAAATGTGATGTGTACTGCATACAAGGTAAAGTATTAGATTCTTCACACACCACAGTAAGATATGATCCCATTACCCTATCTTTTCATGCTTTTTTAATTAAATGAAAGCAAGCTTTACTTTTATAGTTACAAGACAATCAGGCTTGATTGAGCTGTTAGGTCTTGTAATAATGCATTTATTTCCTTAAACTTTTATTTTAGCAATACATGTCATTGAATTTTTTAAATCATAATACCATCCTTTTTTGGTCAGTAGGTGCCCAACATAACAACAGGTGGTGGTGTGTTGGACACAGTAGCTCAGATAGATAGAGCCTGTCTACATTCCTGATTTCTTTAACTGTTAGCTTACCTGTGTAATACTGACATAAGCTCAGAACCACTTGTGTTTCAAACATCGTCCTGTTTTATCAATCGCTGTGCTGATCAATGGACAGTTCATCATATGTCGCTTAAAGTTATGTTTGTACTTCAGTTTATTTTTGCAATAAAGGATGGTGACGCAACACTAATACACATTTACAATAGGTCTATATCTAAAAATACATACAGCCAAATGATATATACCCTACATGGCCAAAAGTATGTGGACACCTGCTCGTCGAATATCTCATTTCAAAATCATGGACATTAATATGGAGTTGGTCCCCCCTTTGCTGCTATAATAGCCTCCACTCTTCTGGGAAGGCTTTCCACTAGAATTTGGAACATTGCTGCGGGGACTTGCTTCCAATCAGCCACAAGAGCATTAGTGAGGTCGTGCACTGATGTTGGGCGATTAGGCTTGGCTCGCAGTCTGCGTTCCAATTCATCCCAAAGGTGTTCGATGGGGTTGAGGTCAGGGCTCAGTGCAGGTCAGTCAAGTTCTTCCACACGATCTCAACAAACCATTTCTGTATGGACCTCGCTTTGTGCACGGGGGCATTGTCATGCTGAAACAGGAAAGGGCCTTCCCCAAACTGTTGCCATAAAGTTGGAAGCACAGAATTGTCTAGATTGTCATTGTATGCTGTAGCGTTAAGATTTCCCTTCACTGGAACTAAGGGGTGTAGTCTGAACCAAGAAAAACAGCCCCAGACCATCATTCCTCCTCCACCAAACTTTACAGATGGCACTATGCATTAGGGTAGGTAGCGTTCTCCTGGCATCCGCTAAACCCAGATTCGTCCGCCGGACTGCCAGATAGTGAAGGGTGATTAATCACTCCAGAGAACGCGTTTCCACTGCTCCAGAGTCCAATGGTGGCAAGCTTTACACCACTCCAGCCGACACTTGGCATTGCGCATGGTTATCTTAGGCCATGGAAACCCATTTCATGAAGCTCCTGACGAACAGTTATTGTGCTGACGTTGCTTCCACAGGCAGTTTGGAACTCGGTAGTGAGTGTTGCAAACGAGGACAGATGATTTTGACTCGCTACGCGCTTCAGCACTCGGCAGTCCCGTTCTGTGAGCTTGTGTGGCCTACCACTTCGCGGCTGAGCCTTTGTTTCTCCTAGACGTAACACTGTAACGAATGACAAACGGCTGAGAAACACCTGCAAAATACAAAGTCATTAGAGAAGTACAAAACTCTTAAGAGAAATGATAGACATATTTACAAATCTGAAATTAGATAGGTGCTCTAAATCCTTGAATGCAAAACTTCAGCTACAAATGTCCTAAGTAATGCTGTACACAGCTTTCCAACTCCAGTAAAAGAGCACACATGTCCTCATTTATAAATGGCAGTGTAAATATTAAAACAGGTGAGAGAACTCACAGATTTGGAACAGAACATATATTTTAAGTATTGATAGTGTGCGAAGTACCACGTTTACTGCGTGCATTTGAATTGGCATAAGTCGTTTGTCAGTTCCACATGGGCCAGCTTGCATTTCTCCGTGAGAGGCGCATTCCCACAATCCACCACTCTGCCATAAAGCACTGTGTCCCCAGGCAGTACCTTAGGGTTGGCGTGCATCTCATGGATGAGGGCATTGACCTCTTCCTTGAGAGTCTGAGAGCTGGTCTCTCCTCTGGTCTAGCAAGACGCACGCAGTAGTACACATCACCACACTCACTGCCACTTGCCTGTCACTCCACGAATGACTAAATGTAAATGTAAAATGAACCCAAAGGCTCTTTTAAGAGACACATTTAATGAATTACAATAAGTGTGTGTGTGTGTGTATGTGTCGGTAGGGGGCTGTCAAAATGATAAACTAAATAATCCTCCTCTAGCCATTACACTACGAACCCTGTTCTTAAAACACAGATTTCAACAGATCATTTAAATGGACAGTCTTGAAGCGTTTGTTCAAAAACTATTTTGTTTGTTTATTTCTCTTGCTTGGTTAAAATACAATAGTCTAAAACAGTTGTTTTGTAGAAAACAGACTCATTTAATCGTGTACAGTGCCTTCAGAAAGTATTCATACCCCTTGACTTATTCCACATTGTGTTGTGTTACAGCCTGAATTATTATTATTTTTTCTCACCCATCTACACACAGTACCCCATAATGACAAAGTGAAAACATGTTTTCAAAATTTTTGCACATTTATTGAAAATGCAATACAGAAATATCTAATTTACTTAAGTATTCACACCCCTGAGTCAATACTTTGTAGAAGCACGTTTGGCAAAGATTACAGCTGTGAGTCAATCAATCAATCAATCAAATGTATTTATAAAGCCCTTTTTACATCAGCAGATGTCACAAAGTGCTATACAGAAACCCAGCCTAAAACCCCAAACAGCAAGCAATGCAGATGTAGAAGCACGGTGGCTAGGAAAAACTCCCTAGAAACTCCCTGAGGGGTGGCCAGTCCCCTTCTGGCTGTGCTGGGTGGAGATTATAACATCTCCAAGATGTTCAAACCTTCATAGATGACCAGCAGGGTCAAATAATAATCACAGTGGTTTAGAGGTTGCAACAGGTCAGTACATCAGGGTAAATGTCACTTGACATTTCATAGCCGGGCATTTAGAGGTTGAAATAGCAGGTGCGGTAGAGAGAGAGAATTGAATACAGCAGGTCTGGGACAAGGTAGCACGTCCGGTGAACAGGTCAGGGTTCCATAGCCGCAGGCAGAAGAGTTGAAACTGGAGCAGCAGCACGACCAGGTGGACTGGGGACAGCAAGGAGTCATCAGGTCAGGTAGTCCTGAGGCATGGTCCTAGGGCTCAGGTCCTCTGGGAGGGGAGGGAGAGAGAGAGAATTAGAGGGAGCATACTTAAATTCACACAGGACACCAGATAAGACAGGAGAATAACACCAGATATAACAGACTGACCCTAGCCCCCCGGCACATAGACTATTGCAGCATAGATACTGGAGGCTGAGACATGGGGGGTTGGGAGTCTTTCTGGGTAAGTGTCTAAGATCTTTCCACACCTGGATTGTGCAACATTTGACCATTATTCTTTTCAAAACTCTTCAAGCTCTGTCAACTTGGTTGTTAATCGTTGCTAGACAACCATTTTCAGGTCTTGCCATAGATTTTTAAGCAGATTTAAGTCAAAACTTTCATTCGGCCACTCAGGAACATTCACTGTCTTCTTGGTAAGCAACTAAAGTGTAGATTTGGCCTTGTGTTATAGGTTATTGTCCTGCCTAAAGGTGAATTCATCTCCCAGTGTCTGGTGGAAAACAGACTGAAACAGGTTTTCCTCTAGGATTTTGCCTGTGCCCAGCGCCATTCCATTTTTTTTTATCCTGAAAAACTCCCCAGTCCTTAACGATTACAAGCATAGCTATAACATGATGCAGCCACCACTATGCTTGAAAATATGGAGAGTGGTACTCAGTAATGTGTTGTATTGGATTTGTCCCAAACAGAACACTTTGTATTCAGGACAAAAAGTGTATTGCTTTGCCACATTTTTTGCAGTATTACTTTAGTGCCTTGTTGCAAATAGGATGCATGTTTTGGAATATTTTATTCTGTACAGGCTTCCGTCTTTTCACTCTGTCAATTAGGTTAGTATTGTGGAGTAATTACAATATTGTTGATCCATCCTCAGTTTTCTCCTATCACAGCCATTAAACAGTCACCATTGCCCTCATAGTGAAATCCTTGAGCGGTTTCCTTCCGCTCTTGCAACTAAGTTAGGAAGGACACTTGTACCTTTGTAGTGACTGGGTGTATTGATACACCATCCAATGTGTAATTAATTACTTCACCATGATCAAAGGGATATTCAATGTCTGTTTTCTTATTTTTAACTATCTACCAGTAGGTGTCCTTTTTGCGAGGCATTGGAAAACCTCCCTGGTCTTTGTGGTTGAATCTGTGTTTGAAATTCACTGCTCGACTGAGGGACCTTACAGGTAATTGTACCTTACAGGTAATTGTATAAATGTTAAACACTTATTGCACACAGAGTGAGTCGATGCAACTTATTTGTTAAGCACATTTTTACTCCTGAATTTATTTAGGCTTGCCATAACAAAGAGGTTGAATACTTATTGACTGAAGACATTTCAGCTTTTCATTTTTAATTAATTAGTAAACATTTCGAAAAACCTAATGTGTGTAGGCCAGTGACAATTATTATTTTTGAATTCATTTTAAATAAAAAATGTGGAAACGGTCAAGGGGTGTGAATACTTTCTGAAGGCACTGTAGCTAACCAAGTTAGCAAGCATGTCATTTTATTTTGACTGTGCACAGCATGGCGCACAGTTAAGGCAAGCAGAGAGGGGGTTTGATTAATCCGGCCTGAGGTACACCGGGCTATGGCACGGTCACATCATCGGGCAAAAGCAGGGAGGCAAGGCAGATAAAGCACTTTTTTTTAGCAAACGCAATCACTTTTGCATGTGAAAACAAAGCATCCTACTCATTACTACACATGCTTAATTACGTCATTTTGTTTTGAGCCGACTTCGCCGTTGGACAGAGCGGGCACCTGGCTCACATCCGGGAGGCAACTCCGGTTCCAAATCGAATGCGATCAACTTCCTGCAGGTGCAAAACGCCCACATGGGCGCCTGTGCGAGATTAATTCGAACCCCCTTAATGATTCTGATGTTGTTTTACCTGGGTGCACCGTGTGTATTACCCGCACCCCCTGGCTACTTTTTACTTGTTGATGGCAACTTCAGATTTTCTGGGAACACACTGAAAAGTAACTTGACACTGTGTTAATCAGTCAGTACAAATGTGGATTATAATAATAACAAGGCAGGAGAGGGCGTGTATGCCGGTCGGAAATGGAATGTATTCTACATGTTTGAAACAGCGATGCTGTCCATCGAGTGTGGTAAGTCTGTTGCTAGCATGCATTTGCACATTTGCAGTGCACAACTGAACTGAGGTTCTGCTAACATGTGCGTTTGCGGTTCAACCATTGACTATAGCTATACAGTGGGGGAAAAAAGTATTTAGTCAGCCACCAATTGTGCAAGTTCTCCCACTTAAAAAGATGAGAGAGGCCTGTAATTTTCATCATAGGTACACGTCAACTATGACAGACATTGAGAAAACATTTTCCTGAAAATCACATTGTAGGACTTTTATTGAATTTATTTGCAAATGATGGTGGAAAATAAGTATTTGGTCACCTACAAACAAGCAAGATTTCTGGCTCTCACAGACCTGTAACTTCTTCTTTAAGAGGCTCCTCTGTCCTCCACTCGTTACCTGTATTAATGGCACATGTTTGAACTTGTTATCAGTATAAAAGACACCTGTCCACAACCTCAAACAGTCACACTCCAAACTCCACTATGGCCAAGACAAAAGAGCTGTCAAAGGACACCAGAAACAAAATTGTAGACCTGCACCAGAATGGGAAGACTGAATCTGCAATAGGTAAGCAGCTTGGTTTGAAGAAATCAACTGTGGGAGCAATTATTAGGAAATGGAAGACATACAAGACCACTGATAATCTCCCTCGATCTGGGGCTCCACGCAAGATCTCACCCCGTGGGGTCAAAATGATCACAAGAACGGTGAGCAAAAATCCCAGAACCACACGGGGGGACCTAGTGAATGACCTGCAGAGAGCTGGGACCAAAGTAACAAAGCCTACCATCAGTAACACAAAATCCATTTTTATATTCAAATGTAGGAACTGGGTTCTACAGTGTTATGATGAGTTTCTTGGGTATCAAAGAATCAAGGATGCAAGGATATACTTAGACATTCAAGTATTTATTGAATCACGAGCTCGTGGGTTCATCTAACCAACGGACATGGCTTTGCCCTTCGTCAGTTGAACTACCTAACAAAGGAAACAATCTCCTTTATATGCCCTTGGTCATCTTCCTTTCACATACATCTGGTAAGTCTCCATGGGCACTCCCTGTCTTTGATGTTCATCACTCTTTACCCCAAGTCAGTATCCTAAACATCACTCATGCTATCCCTAAACATCACTAATCTCCTTTGACATAATGGAATGTAGACTTCATGGCCCCAAACCACTCATCTCCTAACTCTTCCTCTGTCCTCACAATACTATGACATGACATCATTACATACAGTTTGAACCCCTGCTGTCTCTGTCTCCACACCCACCCTGCCCGGCCATCTAGATGTGTGAAAGTTAGTGTATAAGCTAATGATCCATCATGTATGACATTCCTGGGAGTGTGTAAACTTACATTTTGTATTTCCATATCATTTTTGTATGTTCTCCATGGTTATGTACTTGAAAATTTATCAATTGACCAATTCGGTACATTTGGGCAGACTTGATACAAAATAGTCCAGTATTGCAATGCTTCACTGGATCAATCTGAAACTTTGCACACACACTGCTGCCATCTAGTAGCCAACATCTACATTGCGCCTAAACTACAATGTTATATTTTGCCCTTTCTCTTGCATTTCAAATATAAAGAAAAAAAAGAAAACGCATGTTTTTTTGTTTGTATTATCTTTTACCAGATCTAATGTGTTATATTCTCCTACATTAATTTCACATTTCCACAAACTTCAAAGTGTTTCATTTCAAATGGTATCAAGAATATGCATATCCTTGCATCAGGTCCTGAGCTACAGGAAGTTAGATTTGGGTATGTGATTTTAGGCGAAAATTGAAAAAAACTTAGCAAATGTGACCATTCTTTATCACTCATATACTGCATCATCATTGATGCTATTTAGGCCTAAATAGCATTTGAAAAGTCATCAAAAGCTATTGTTTTCATTCAAACCAGAATTGAACTAAAAATAAACAATACAATATGCCTAGGGTTTCAAGTTCTGGATGATTTCAAAAGTAATGATATTTAATGATTTTGAATTGTGTTTGATCAACACAACTAAATATCAACATCTGAAGGAGATGTGTCTTCTTCTTGGATAGTTCCATCTGTGCCACTGACTTAGTCTGGCTTCAATTCCAGTTCGACTACAAAGTCATAATTTATATGTTGGATTCAAGTCTCCATCTCAACCAAAAATCAAAGTTATAGAATAAAACTAAATCAAATCAAGCTTTATTTAAAGTGCATTTAAAGTTACATTTTATTTTATTTAGTCCTCTTCTTTAACTTTGGTTGAGATAAAATGTTGGTTTAGATGGAGATGTGAATCCAACATATTAATTATTAATTTGTGGGCAAACTGGAATAAAAGCCAGACTAAGTAAATGTCACAGATAGAACTATTAAAACAGAAGATAAATCTCAAAACATTTGGTTCTGCTATTAGATGAAGCACAGTGATAACACATTAACCAAATCAAATCAAATTGTATTTGCCACATAGGCCGAATACAACAGTGAAATGCTTACTTAACAAGCCCTTAACCAACAATGCAGTTTTAAGAAAAAAAGTGTTAAGTAAAAAAGAGATAAGTAAAACATAATTAAAGAGCAGCAGTAAAATAAAATTACAGTAGGGAGGCTATATACAGGGGGTAGCGGTACAGAGTCAATGTGCAGGGGCACCGGTTAGTCAAGGTAATTTAGGTACTATGTACATGTGGGTAGAATTAAAGTGACTATGCATGGTTAATACATTTGATTGATTAGCTGTTCAGGAGTCTTATGGCTTGGGGGTAGAAGCTGTTAAGAAGCCTTTTGGACCTAGACTCTGCGCTCCGGTACCGATTGCCGTGCGGTAGCAGAGAGAACAATCTATGGCTAGGGTGGCTGGAGTCTTTGACAATTTTTAGGGCATTCCTCTGACACCGCCTGGTATAGAGGTCCTGGAAGGCAGGAAGCTTGGCCCCAGTGATGTACTGGGCCATACGCACTACCCTCTGTAGTGCCTTGCGGTCAGAGGCCGAGCAGTTGCCATACCAGGCGGTGATGCAACTAGTCAGGATGCTCTCGATGGTGCAGCTGTATAACGTTTTGAGGATCTGAGGACCCATGCCAAATCTTTTCAGTCTCCTGAGGGGGAATAGGCTTTGTAGTGCCCTCTTCACGACTGTCTTGGTGTGTTTGGACCATGATAGTTTGTTGGTGATGTGGACACCAAGGAACTTGAAGCTCTCAACCTGTTCCACTACAGCCCCGTTGATGAGAATGGGGGTGTGCTCAGTCCTCTTTTTTTTTCTTCCTGTAGTCCACAATCATCTCCTTTGTCTTGATCACGTTGAAGGGAGAGGTTGTTATGCTGGCACCACACTGCCAGGTCTCTGACCTCCTCCCTATAGGCTGTCTCATTGTTGTTGGTGATCAGGCCTACCACTGTTGTGTCGTCGGCATACTTACGATGGTGTTGGAATCGTGCCTGGCCATGCAGTCATGGGTGAACATGGAGTACAGGAGGGGCCTGAGGACGCACCCCTGAGGGGCTCCCGTGTTGAGGATCAGCGTGGCAGATATGTTGTTACCTACCCTTACCACCTGGGGGCGGCCCGTCAGTAAGTCCAGGATCCAGTTGCAGAGGGAGGTGTTTAGTCCCAGGGTCCTTAGCTTAGTAATGAGATTTGAGGGCACTATGGTGTTGAACGCTGAGCTTTAGTCAATGAATAGCATTCTCACGTAGTTGTTCCTCTTGTCCAGGTGCGAAAGCGCAGGATGGAGTGCAATAGAGATTGCATCATCTGTGGATCTGTTGGGGCGGTATGCACATTGGAGTGGGTCTAGGGTTTCTGGGATAATGGTGTTGATGTGAGCCATGACCAGCCTTTCAAAGCACTTCATGGCTACAGACGTGAGTTATACGGGTCGGTAGTCATTTAGGCAGGTTATCTTAGTGTTCTTGGGCACAGGGACTATGGTGGTCTGCTTGAAACATGTTGGTATTAAAGACTCAGTCACTTGCCAGTTGGTCAGCGCATGCTCGGAGTAGCCTACACATCCTGATAATCCGTCTGGCCCTGCGGCCTTGTGAATGTTGTCTTACTCACATCAGCTACGGAGAGCGTGATCACATAGTCATCTGGAACAGCTGATGCTCTCATGCATGCTTCAGTGTTGCTTGCCTCGAAGCGAGCATAGAAGTGATTTAGCTCGTCTGGTAGGCTCGTGTCACTGGGCAGCTCGCGGCTGTGCTTCCCTTTGTAGTCTGTAATAGTTTGCAAGCCCTGCCACATCCGACGAGCGTCGGAGCCGGTGTAGTACGATTCAATCTTAGTCCTGTATTGACTCTTTGCCTGTTTGATGGTTCGTCGGAGGGCATAGCAGGATTTCTTATAAGCATCCAGGTTAGAGTCCCGCTCCTTGAAAGCGGCAGCTCTACCCTTTAGCTCAGTGCGGCTGTTGCCTGTAATCCATGGCTTCTGGTTGGGGTATGTACGTACGGTCACTGTGGGTACGACGTCATTGATGCACTTATTGTTGAAGCCAGTGATAGATGTGGTGTACTCCTCAATGCCATCGGAAGAATCCCGGAACATATTCCAGTCTGTGCTAGCTAAAACAGTCCTGTAAGCTTAGCATCTGCTTCATCTGACCACTTCGTTATTAACCGAGTCACTGGTGTTTCCTGCTTTAGTTTTAGCTTATAAGCAGGAATCAGGAGGATAGAATTATGGTCAGATTTGCCAAATGGAAGGCGAGGGAGAGCTTTGTACACAACTCTGTGTGTGGAGTAAAGGTGGTCTAGAGTTTTTTTCCCTCTGGTTGCACATTTAACATGCTGGTAGAAATTAGGTAGGACGGATTTAAGTTTCCCTGCATTAAAGTCCCCGGCCACTAGGAGAGCTGCCTCTGGATGAGCGTTTTCCTGTTTGCTTATGGCCTTATACAGCTCATTGGGTGCAATCTTAGTGCCAGCATCAGTTTGTGGTGGTAAATAGACAGCTACGAAAAATATAGAAGAAAACTGTCTTCTACAGCTTATCATGAGATACTCTACCTCTGGCGAGCAAAACCTTGAGACTTCCTTAGTATTATATTTTATGCACCAGCTGTTGTTTACCAGTATACACAGACCGCCACCCCAACCTCAGCCGTTCTATCCTGCCGATGTAGCGTATATCCCGCCAGCTATATGTTATCCATGTTGTCGTTCAGCCATGACTCGGTGAAACATAAGATATTACAGTTTTTCATTTCCCGTTGGTAGGACATCCTTGATTTTAGGTCATCCATTTTGTTTTCTAATGATTGTACGTTGGCTAATAGGATTGATGGAAGAGGCAGATTACTCGCTCACCATCGGATCCTTACAAGGCACCCCGACCTACGTCCGCGATATCTCTGTCTCTTTCTCATGCGAATTACGGGGATTTGGGCCTTGTCGGGTGTCTGTAGAATATCCTTCGCGTCTGACTCATTGAAGAAAAAATCTTTGTCCAATACGAGGTGAGTAATCGCTGTCCTGATATACAGAAGCTCTTTTTGGTCATAAGAGACGGTGGCAGAAACATTATGTACTGAATAAATTACAAATAATGCGAAAAAACACACATAATAGCACAATTGGTTAGAGGGCCGTAAAATGGCAGCCATCTCCTCCGGCGCCATCTCACATTGTATTCCCATCTGAACTTTGCTGTGCTTTTAAATGGTTGAAAGCGCGCAGTGATAGACATTTGCGTGACAACTAAACCAAAAATCAGACATTGTTTTTCAATTGGAATTTGGTTGTGCTTTTTAGATGTTTGAAAGCATAGTGATAGCACAATGGAAATTCAAATTTGGCTGTATTTTGGAGTTGGTGAAAATAGGTTGTAATCTCATTGATCAACGTCTCAACCAAATATTACCTAATTATCCATGTTGATATTATGTGGTGCATCTAGTGGGATTACCCTAGAAGAGCTGCACTGGCAAGTGACTGGAATGTTAGCTCCAGACCTATAATCTCTACAAAAGAAAACAATTTTTTCAGCTATCATTTTATTTATAATTTGTTTCTTTGTGACAAATATTCCTTTAAAAATGGCAGCTTCCTTTCAAAAAGGCAAGAGTAAAAGAAAAATAGGAGAGAGAATGGGGGATTAGACATGTCTGTGTTTGTTTCTTCCCTTCTTTTGTGCTTGTGTAAGTGCATGTCCCTTAATAAAGCAATGCCATGTTGCTGCTGAGCGTTCACGTACCCTCGTTTTTATGTGCAGGTGTGTGTGTGTGTGTGTGTGTGTGTGTGTGTGTGGGTGGGTGTGCACGTGCACAGATGAGCACTCTTGCTCTCTTTTGTTGGCTGTCAGTAATCTGGGATTACACATCCATTTGATGTCTTATGGACATTATGTAACTGCCAGGGAGAGCCTGTCTTTGTGCCCTGCCCTCTATATAAGAGGGGAGGAGAGAGAGAGTGATATGTGGACGGGGAGAGAGAGAGAGAGAGAGATGGTTGCCCTCCTTCTGGTGCGCTCTCTCTTCTCTGGGACTGTTTTCCTGACCAATATGTTCAGTAGTCACACATTAAAGACACTCCATTGGAAGCTGTCTTTTCCCCTGATGGTGATTAGGGAGATATATTCCTTGATTTGCGATGGCCGACCCCCTTGTGAATGATTCAGAGCTATTTCAGACCTCACCAACTGCCTAAAAACACTAATTAACATTGCCCAGAGAGAGAGAATGGGGGAGGGGGTGTGAAAGGGACAGTGACACACACACATACACACACATAGAGAGAGAAGTGAAATTCACCAACAGGTGTGGTATCTGTTGTATGACAGAAGAGCAGAACACAGAAACACAGTGGCTACATCATCCATCATCATCTCCACCCTTTCCATTTCCAAATTCTCCCAGTGGGTAGCCATAGTGGCTGCAGAAACAGCGTCATATATGATAGGTGAAGTACGTTGCAGCGTGAACACTTGTGACTGAGTTATCTGTGTTTGCAGCTCACAGATGGCAGGTAGAGAGATGGCCTCCACTAACACCAGACTCTAAGTTGACATGTCCACTGCTTTCTCCTCTCTCAAGTAGTGGTGTGTGGGTAAAATCACCAGCGAAGCCAGAAAAAAAAGCCATATTACAACCTATGTTTTATGATAATTGTGTTTGCTCTATAACCTGTTAGTTCTAATGCCTTGCGACTGTGATATATAGGCCTAAGGCCGAGACAATAAGAAGGCACAGTGGCAGAATAAATTCAACCACACCTTTGTTTCATCACAAAACCGGAGAGCAACCTCTGTCCGGTGAAGTCCACAAAGCAAATTGCATGTAACAAACAGTTACATGACCTACAGCATGGTCAAGCAAGTTAATGTTTCCGACATTTCGGACTACTAATCAACTATTGATTTAGAACCACAGAGAGTTACCGCAAGTCGCAAAGAAAACAGGAGCTGCCTCCACTCTTCCAGCACCATTTCAACTTGAACATTTCAACATCATCAAATCACCTACGCCAATGCCATCCTCCTCTCTTTTATGTTGACAAAACAGTCTTTGACTCTGTCATACAGTACACGCTTTTATTTTCTGTTGTCCTAGGCTACCTGGCTAAAATGCTTGCTCGCTAGCCTAACTTACTTTCATGGGCAATGTTAGCTAGTTAACATTAGCCTTCTACATCTAGCTACATATTAAACTTCCATCCTCTCAGGCCAGGGACACAATGTATGAATTTATGGTTGGATCAGAATTGCCGTTATAATCATTGGCCAGTACGTAGAGTTAAGTAAAATCCCTATCTCCATCCATGGCTAATTTAGGAAAGGGCCAATTTTAGATAGCTAGCTAGCCACCGGAGGACAAAAACACAACAAGATGCAACAATTCAAGTTGTTTCTGTCGATGTGGTGTGATTGGAGTGAAGCCAAATCCAAACTGGCTTCCCTTGACACTTTTTTTTGGTTCATTCACAGTTGAGCTCACTCAGTTTAGATCAACGCTGATTGGCTGTTATTTTATACTTTTTTATCAAGGAAGGCCAAATGCTCGCTGGCTTCCCTTGCCTTCAATGCTATGGGCGGCAACAATGTCATACTCTTTATGACCATACAGCATCAGATAGATGGCCTACACATACAGAGACAGAGGGGCGCTGTTTCGCTCGCTCGGATGCTTTCTCAGATGAGATACATTCAGCCTCTTGCGAATTGAAGGAAAATTATGAAACGCAGAGACGAAAGATAAATAATTTTGTATGTTTTTAGTATTTTATTCTTGGGACATTTTTTGGGGAAGTCTGGCTTCCCTTGGCATCCATGAATACACGCCACTGGCTCTCTTCCTCTTTCACACTCTTCCTAATAATAATAATAATATGCCATTTAGCAGACGCTTTTATCCAAAGCGACTTAGTCATGTGTGCATACATTTTTACGTATCCTCTCTTTGTCTCTCTATCCCTCCTTCTCCTCTCTCTCTCTCACTCTCATTCGCTCACACATCTAGTTAACTCAGGGTGTCAGCGCCAACCAAGTTTCATTACAACAGATGCCATTCCATACAGAAGGCCTGGCACAACTGTTAACAATCACTGTAATACATTGACTATCAATAAGAGAGAGGGAGATTTCTTAAAGAGGTAGCTACATTACTTGGTATAATAAGGAATTGCACCCTGTAGAGTGAGTGTATGTTCTTTTTCGTCAGATTATGTGAGATAATGTGAAAATGCATGTGTCTAAAAGATTGTCAAGCTGGAGCCTGTTTGAGTACCAAATTTAGTTCTGTAGGCAACAGAGACATTAAGATGTGGCAATGATCATCAGAGAGACCAGGGCCCTGTTTCCCAAAAGGCATCTTAAGGCTAAGTTAATCTTAGAAACATAGGATCTTATTCTAACGATGAATTTAGCCTTAAGATGCTTTTGGGAAACAGGGCCCAGAGTAGTAGAGCTCTGAAAAGCTGTGATAGGGAGAGAAATAGAGACTAATGTCTAAAATGACAGCCCAGGGAATTATCAGCAGAGGTCCAGTTTCCTGGAGGACCAGGGCTCTTTGTCATGTGTCCACCCCCATACAGAGTCTCTGTGTGGGAGTAAACACAGCCCGGCACCCAGAGACATGAAAAGAGGACTGTACCTCAGATACACACACACACACACACACACACACACACACACACACACACACACACACACACACACACACACACACACACACACACACACACACACACACAATATGCTCGTATGCATGCATGCATGCGCACACACACACACACACATACACACACACACATACGCAGACACACACACACACACACACACATACACACACACACATACGCAGACACACACACACACACACACACACACACACACACACACACACACACACACACACACACACACACACACACACACACACACAACTAATGGGGACTCTGTTTCAGTGGGGGTCCGTCAGTCACAACCCACGCACATGCAGGCCCAGTAGGCTTCTGGGTCTGTGAGCATTCTGGCCACGCTCGGGGTGCTAATGATGGGAGGAAATGTACTGTAACGTTAGATGAACACTAATACATACACAGGACATGCTCACTTAAGAGATACAAGGCACATGCCAGGCCCAGACATACAGACCATGCTTAGACTCTTATGAACACAAACATAATGGATAAAACAAAAAAACACACACACACACACGTGGCGTGTGAACACACACACACTGAAAAAACACATTACTTAATCCGCATTTAAGTACAACATACAGTTCATGTTTGTACAAAACATTCATAATACATCCTACATAGATGATAGTTGTACTATACACACACACAATGTTATATTTGCTCCGTGAACCTGTAAAGAGCCTTTTCAGGAGTCAGTGCTGGTTGTGGCCAGCTGGCTCAGTAAAACAATATTTCAAGGGAATATTCCATCCTGTGCCAGAGATGATTAGATTCATGCCATTAAAGTGGTACATTACATAAACCCTCAGCCTGATGTTTACTGGCTTGGGGGCTTAGGGCAATGGTGCTGCTCTATGAAGGGGTTGTAGTGGACAGTAAAACATGGGAGAGGACTTGAGGTAATGAGAAGAGACTAAGTTGCCTTGTTGAACCACTGGTGTCTATTTGTAAGTGGAACACTGTCTAAACTGTCTGTGCTGCTTATACACTGTGGGAAGCGAGATGACTAAATGTATTTATTGTATTATGTAAAAGATATCCAGAATTATGACTTTGCTGTTAATCTAATGGGAGAATACAGCGTCAAATGTCAAATAGCAACATATGATCTCATGCACATATATACTGTAATGCTGTACCCAAGGGATTGGAATATGGAGTGCTCTCTTCCTGGTCATCTAATGTTTGGAGTGTGCCTGTTTGCTCTGTGTCTGTTCATCAATAAAAGGCTGGCAGAAGAGGCAGGTGTAAAAACTGACACAGTGTGCCCAACCCCAGTCAGAACACTGACCTTTTCCTTAGTAATTCCCTGTTATTAGTGTGTTGGTGTGTGTAGTTTCTAGAGTGCTGCCATGGCTGGCCGGCCTCTCAGTCTGACAGGCATCTTTAGAGAACCCTAAGGGCTTTTCCTCGCTGTCTTAGGAGGAAGAGAATATTACACAGACACACCCATCTATTTACAGTTGAAGTCGGAAGTTTACATACACCTTAGCCAAATAAATTTAAACTCAGTTTTTCACAATTCCTGATATTTAATCCTAGTAAAAATTCCCTGTCTTAGGTCAGTTAGGATCACCACTTTATTTTAAGAATGTTAAATGTCAGACTATTAGTAGAGAGAATGTTTAATTTCTTTCATCACATTCCCAGTGGGTCAGAAGTTTACATACACTCAATTAGTATTTGGTAGCATTGCCTTTAAATTGTTTAACTTGGGTCAAACATTTCGGGTAGCCTTCCACAAGCTTCCCACAATAAGTTGGGTGAATTTTGGCTCATTCCTCCTGACAGAGCTGGTGTAACTGAGTCAGGTTTGTAGGCCTCCTTGCTCGCACACGCTTCTTCAGTTCTGCCCACACATTTTCTATAGGATTGAGGTCAGGGCTTTGTGATGGCCACTCCAATACCTTGACTTTGTTGTCCTTAAGCCATTTTGCCACAACTTTGGAAGTATGCTTGGGGTCATTGTCCATTTGGAAGACCCATTTGCGACCAAGCTTTAACTTCCTGACTGATGTCTTGAGATGTTGCTTCAATATATCCACATAATTTTCCTTCCTCATGATGCCATCTATTTTGTGAAGTGCACCAGTCCCTCCTGCAGCAAGCACCCCCACAGCATGATGCTGCCACCCCGTGCTTCACGGTTGGGATGGTGTTCTTCGGCTTGCAAGCAACCCCCTTTTTCCTCCAAACATAACGATGGTCATTATGGGCAAACAGTTCTGTTTCTGTTTCATCAGACCAGAGGACATTTCTCCAAAAAGTATGATCTTTGTCCTCATGTGCAGTTGCAAACCGTAGTCTGGCTTTTTTTGGAGCAGTGGCTTCTTCCTTGCTGAGTGGCCTTTCAGGTTATGTCGATATAGGACTCGTTTTACTGTGGATATAGATACTTTTGTACCTGTTTCCTCCAGCATCTTCACAAGGTCCTTTGCTGTTGTTCTGGGATTGATTTGCACTTTTGGCACCAAAGTACGTTCATCTCTAGGAGACAGAACGCGTCTCCTTCCTGAGCGGTATGACGGCTGCGTGGTCCCATGGTGTTTATACTTATACTTGTACTATTGTTTGTACAGATGAATGTGGTACCTTCAAGCGTTTGGAAATTGCTTCCAAGGATGAACCAGACTTGTGGAGGTCTACACATTTTTTTCTGAGGTCTTGGCTGATTTCTTTTGATTTTCCCATGATGTCAAGCAAACAGGCACTGAGTTTGAAGGTAGGCCTTGAAGTACATTGTCACGTTCGCTTAAGGAGGAGGACCAATGCGCAGCGTTGAATGCGTACATATTATTTATTACTGATCACACGATCAAAACAACGAACGAAACGTGAAGTCCTTCGATACACACAAACCAAAAGGAACAAGAAACCACAACACAAAGTGAAAAGACCGATAGTTAAATATGGCTCCCAATCAGAGACAACCAGCTGACACTCGTTGCCTCTGATTGGGAGTCACTCAGGCCAACCTAGATATACAAAACATAGACTTACACACCCTGGCTCAACATAACATAGTCCGCAGAGCCAGGGCGTGACAGTACCCCCCCCCAAAGGCGCGGACTCCGGCCGCGCCAAACAACCACAACAGGGGAGGGACCGGGTGGGCACTCCGCCTGCGGCGGATCCGGCTCGGACATGACCCAGGCACGGGTTGTGCTGGACTGACGACGCACACCCCTGGCTTGATGCGTGGAGGAGGAACGGGCCGGACCGGGCTGACGAGCGCACCCCCGACTTGGTGCGGGGAGCAGGAATGAGCCGGACCGGGCTGACGACGCGCACCACTGACCTGGTGCGGGGAGCTTGGATGGGCCGGACTGGGCTGGCGACGCGCACCACAGACTTGGTACGGAGAGCAGGAACGGGCCGGACAGGGCTGACGAAACGCACCATAGACTTGGTGCGGAGAGCAGGCACGGGCCGTGCCGGACTGACGACGCACACCACTGGCTTGGTGCGGGAAGCTTGGATGGGCCGGACTGGGCTGGCGACGCGCACCACAGACTTGGTGCGGAGAGCAGGAATGGGCCGGACCGGGCTGGCGACGCGCACCACCGACTTGGTACGGAGAGCAGGAACGGGCCGGACAGGGCTGACGACGCGCACCACAGGCTCGGTGCGAGAGGCAGGAACAGGCCGAACCGTACTGGGGACACACGCCACTGGCCCTATGCAGGGATCAGGAACGGGCCGGACCGGACTGGTAATACACACCAGTACCTCTCGCCGTGCCTCCACACTTTCCCTCTCCTCTGTGACCAGTGGCCCCCTTAACCTGGCGGCCTCCTCTTCACACCCGCTGGACCGCCTCCATCGCGGCCTCCTGCTGCCCCCGTCGTCACGTCGTGAGCCCCCTAAAAATTTTCTGGGGTTCTCTCCTCCCCGTGGACCAGGCCTCCCTAGCTCTCGCCAGACTCTCGATCCATTGCTTCATAGACCAGCCTCTCTCCTCTTCACTTAGCGTGGCCCAGCCGAAACTCCTACTCCCCTGATCCCAGGTCCTTCCTCTCTCCTCTTCACGCTGCTTGGTCCATTTTTGGTGGTTTCTTCTGTCACGTTCGCTTAAGGAGGAGGACCAATGCGCAGCGTTGAATGCGTACATATTATTTATTACTGATCACACGATCAAAACAACGAACGAAACGTGAAGTCCTTCGATACACACAAACCAAAAGGAACAAGAAACCACAACACAAAGTGAAAAGACCGATAGTTAAATATGGCTCCCAATCAGAGACAACCAGCTGACACTCGTTGCCTCTGATTGGGTGTCACTCAGGCCAACCTAGATATACAAACCATAGACTTACACACCCTGGCTCAACATAACATAGTCCCCAGAGCCAGGGCGTGACATACATCCACAGGTACACCTCCAATTGACTCAAATGAAGTCAATTAGCCTATCAGAAGCTTCTAAAGCCATGACATCATTTTCTGGAATTTTCCAAGCTGTTTAAAGGCACCGTCAACTTAGTGTATGTAAACTTCTGACCCACTGGAATTGTGATACAGTGAATTATAAGTGAAATAATCTGTCTGTAAACAATTGATGGAAAAATTACTTGTGTCATGCACAAAGTAGATGTCCTAACCGACTTGCCAAAACTATAGTTTGTTAACAAGATATTTTGTGGAGTGGTTGAAAAACAAGTTTTAATGACTCCAACTGTATATATGCACAATATCTCTATGATTATATTTTCTTTCGCATCCGGGATGTACAAACCAATCAATCCTAAGATTGTACAAAGTGCCAATCTTAGAAATATGACAAATATTTACACACAAGCATGTGCCTGATTTCTTGTACTGACTTGGCAGTTAATTTAATTAGAGGACACCGACTTAAATAAAGTAATAAAGACTGTTCATTGCCTTTAGCTTCATTTTGTCTTTTACTCCACTCTGAAAATGGGGGTAGTGAACATTGCACAGGTGCAAGCGTTTAGTAAATCTAGGCCCATGGTTGATGGATTCTAATGTAAACCAATACAATTCAGTGCTTCATTAGGCACATAAGATTCCTGCGGGAATTCACTCTTGAGACAGTATGGAAACTGTATACACACAGACCATTATAGCGCCTAGTCTCACCCACCCTTGTTACGAGTGAGTGAGATTTCTCTAAGAGGAAACAATGACATGTTATCTCTGTAGTGTACACTTGAACCAGGAGGGTCACAATTGCCTATGTTCCAAATACACCCACAATTACCATAGTAAACCCAGATCTGAAAGCACTACATAGGTGAAGGCGAAATGGAGAAAAGACTTGTGCTCAGATTCTGCCAAATCCAGTCCTCTCAAATCTGTGGGGTTTGGAGTCAGTAGTCAAGGATTTATTAAAGTGTGTTTGTACATACTGTAGCAACTATATCACGTCAACTCCTAAATCCGAGTGCACATCTGCCCCTACCCCAGCCCCCAGGCCTGGCAGTACATATTTCCCCTGATTCCTCTCAATGGAGTGGATGATTGCTAGAATTTAGTAGCTGGACTATAGATTATTCGCGTAGCAGCAGTCGTGTTACATATGTATGTGTGTCTGCCTTTTCCTTAAACAAGTGTAATATGGTGGGCATATTGTTTACTGCCTCTCAACATGTTTCACACATCGGCATGGGGGGCTGTGCTTTATCAGGGTATAGATGTGTAATGTGCTTATTTTATTGTCAGTGTGTAAGTATTGCTATTTTCTGGTGTACAGAGTTGTGGCTTAGCCGCCAGCTCTCCTTGGTATGTTGAGAGCAGAGCAGAGCTAGAGTGGATTAAGCATTTTTTTGGTATTACTGGTGCTACAGACAGTTTAACTAACAGTCAGGTGCAAATAGGTAGAGAGAATGAGGTGAAAGGACAGTATACCGCTGCCTAACAGGATCAACTGAAGCAGTACTACCAATATCTGGTCTTTACTGTGGCCTCATACTGGGTCTATAAAACTAATGGCTACTGATCATCCTCCATTCACTCACACCAGAGTGTAAGTGGAGGATAGAGTAGAGGGATGAGGACAGGTTAGAGGTGTGAGAGGAAGAGAGGGTGTTCCAGGATGGATGGATGGGTTGATGAGGTATTGTGAAGTTCTCTGTTGTGCTGCTTTGGTCAAACCTTCTTTGATTGTGTATTGTTTTAGGAGAGTCTGTGGTAATATAGTTCATTTAACCCTGTGGCCCAGCTGGTCTGCTGAGACATCTCTCTCACACAAACATGGGCTATTTATCAGTACTTGGCAGAGAGGTGAATGGGGTTGGGCAGGGTGAGGATCTACAGCTGATAATGGATGTTTAGTTTATTAGGATCCCCATTAGCTACTGCACATGCAGCAACTACTCTTCCTGGGGTCCACATAACATGTACAAATACATGACAAAGTACAACTCCAGTTTAGGTTTTGTTCTAAGAGAATGCTTTTGTTTTAGATGTATTTAAGTTAAGACCAGTTTATTGTTAATTACCCATTCTGACACTGACTGTAACACCTTGCTAAGAGTTTCAGTGAGCTCACTGGTTGTAGGTGCTGATGTGTAGAGTGTGAAATCATCAGCATACATAGTCATATTAGCTTATTTTAAGACAAGTGACAAATAATTTGTAAAAATAGAGAAGTGTAACAGCCCAAGGCAACTGCCCTGAGGGATACCACACTGTACATATCTGATGTTAGAGAAGCTTCCATTGAAGAACACTCTCTGGGTTCTATTGGATAAGTAACTCTCCAACCATTTGATGGCAGGTGAAATATAGCCATATCAAGTGGGTTTTTTCAATAACAAATAATGATCAGTAACATCAAAGGCTACACTGAAATCTAACAATACAGCTCCAACTATCATCTTATTATCCATGTATTTTAGTCAATCATCAGTCATCTGAGTCAGTGCAGTACAAGTTGAGTGCATGCTGAAAGTCAGAAGTTAACTTGTTCTTTGAAAAATAGCATTGTATTGGTTCAAACACAATTTTCTCCATCAGTTTACTAAGAACAGGCAGCAAACTGATTGGTCGACTGTTAGAGCCAACAAAGGGTCCTAAACTGCCCTAGCGGCACCAGAGAATCAAGACGCAAGTAATTTTGCAGGTTATTCCAACAATGGGGGGCACTAAAACTAAAGGAGGATTTACCAAAATTGGTGGAGACCAGAGGGACTTCAAGAGTCAACCAACCCTGCGAGCGGGTTTGGTAGCTCATTCTTTTATACTTTAGCAACAAAGTTATGTAAGTTGGTAGCTTGTGTAGTAAAGCTTTGTAAACAAAAAGGGAGTAATGAAGTGATCTACGGGACTTTAATGAGGACCAGCCAACCTTTTGATACAGGATGCAGTGGTGAGTATTAAAACTATCACCTGTGATAAAGTGAAGGGCGCTGTGGTAGACGGCATCCACTTCATTGTCATGAGATCCTCTCTGACATTTACAGGAATATGACTCTGAATATATACAGTAACACCTTCCCTGTAGACATTCCTGTCTTTTCTGTAGATGTTATATCTTAATATTCCTACTGCTGTATCATTGAAGGTGCTGTCTAAGTAAGTCTCAGAAATTGCTATTATATTAATATTATCTAAGATTAGCAAATTACAAATCTCATTAACTTTGTTTCTGAGCCTACATATATTTATATGAGCTAACTTTAACCCATTCTGATTAATTTTCATTCGGAAGAGTCAGCTTTTTAAACCAACATGGCTCAGTTTAAATTGTTTTTACATTGTAGTAAAACAAAATACCTCATTTGATAAATTACATGGCATTACTACGTTCTTATCTAAAACTGAACTCATAATGATAATAGGTTTTATTTGGAGTGTGTGAGAAGAGCTCACTAGATCTCAGAAAACTGTTGAGATTCTCTACATCTTGGATGATAGATAAATTAGGATGGCTACTGTACAGATACAGCTGAATGTTTGTCATTCCATAGCTATAATCTGTGCTATAATCATTACCCTGATATCAGGGTTTCAGTATAGCCCTCGGCAGAGTGGCTGGTAGTGGAAAGGTCACGTTGAACTCTGAACCTTGACCCCATTAAGGGTAATCACTACATGGCTTCCTGGAGTTGCCTGTGACATGGTGACCACGGTAAAAGTAACTTGGGGCAGCGCTGGGAGGGGACAGATGGTGGAGGAGGTCCAGGGGTGGGTTGGTGGGCGTGGCTTTAGACATTAGTGTTAGAGACAGAAGAGAAACCGAGACACACTGCTCCCTCATTTTTTCTGATCGGGGCGGGGTCACACTGCTCTACTTATTGCCTGCTTGTTTGTCTTGTGTAAAGGACAAAAGAGAGAGACCTCATGAAGGGAGCATTGATAATACATTTGAATTAAGAACAGTATCTTGTTCCTTGCCAAAATGACATGTTGCGAGTGTGTGATAAAGACTTTGATAAATTGATGGACCAGCGGGTTATTGTAAAACAAGTGCTTCCATTTATCAGACGCCATTTGGGTGATCATCCCCAGCCAACATCACATTCATAGATAGGACCTTGTTCTGCACTCTCCATAAAAGTTTCATTATGGCTGTACTGTCTCGTGTCACCTCATCTATGCTGCATCACTTTCTCTATCCTCCCAGTTAGACCTGCTCTCTTGTCTATCTCTGCTCCTACCAGCCTGTGTGTTTAGCTTGGGCGGGAGAGGAGACAGTTTATTAGGTACACCCATCTAGTACCGGGTCGGACCCCCATTTGCCTCCAGAACAGCCTGAATTCTTTGGGGTATGGAAACGTTGCTCAATTGGTATCGAAGGACCTAACGTGTGCCGGGAAAACATTCCCCACACCGTTACACCACCACCACCGGCCTGTATCGTTGACACCAGGCAGGATGGGGCCATGGACTCATGCTCCTTACGGACCAGGCAATGTTTTTCCACTCCTCAATTGTCCAGTGTTGGTGATCACGTGCCCACTGTAGCCGCTTCTTCTTGTTTTTAGCCAATAGGAGTGGAACCCGGTGTGTTCGTCTGCTTCAGTAGCCCATCCGTTACAAGGACGTCGAGTTGTGCGTTCCAAGATGCCATTCTGCACACCGCTGTTGTACTTCACCGTTATTTGCCTGTTTGTGGCCTGCCTGTTAGCTTGCACGATTCTTGCCATTCTCCTTTGACCTTTCATCAATGAGCTGTTTTCGCCCACTTACTGCCGCTGACTGGATGTTTTTTGTTTGTCGCACCCTTCTCGGTAAACCCTAGACACTGTCGTGCGTCAAAAGCTCAGGAGGCCCGCCTGGCACCGACGATCATACCACGCTCAAAGTCACTTAAGTCACTCGTTTTGCCCATTCTAACGTTCAATCTAACAGTAACTGAATACCTCTATGCCTGTCTACCTGCTTTATATAGCAAGCCACGTTCACATGACTCACTGTCTGTCTGTGGGAGTGAACCATTTTCGTGAACTGGGTGGTGTACCTAATAAACTGGCCTCTAGGTGTACATTTGCACAAGTGACTCGTGCAGTATTACTGTGGCAACGTAAGTCCAAACTCATTTCCTATCTATATTTGAACATCTTTAATACCCAATCATTTATTTATAGCCTATACATTAGTCCTGTTGCCGTGTGGCAAGGGTAACACAGTGCATCTATCTGCCAGTGATAATGGGGTTTTGCCATACAGCGATTGCACCACTAATACATTATTATGCAAAAAATCTTTGTCAGTTGAGAGACCCCAGTTCTTTAAATGTTGGCGAGGGCTGTAAACCAGAATTAAGGTAGCATTTTTTTGTCTTAAAAGCTCTGTGAAGTTTGCAAATACAAATGTGGATGGGTCGTTCCACGAAATGAGTACCCTTTGCATCCATTTGATATTTCAAGTAGAAATTGTGCATCAATGTTGCATTTTAAAAGCCTGTTCAATGCAGTGCCCTTCAATATAGACCACATGGAGAATTCAATAAATCAGATTTTTTAAAATGAATAAAGACTTGTGAAGGTGGCAACATTCTGCATTTTGAAATCCTATGACGCAGGAAGATTTTAACTCCAAAATGTCTCCCAAGTTTTTACCATCATTGTAAAGCCCTAGTTATTTTGTTGCTTTGACAAATACATTTCTGAAGATTATGATTTATTTAATGCAGTGGTGTAAAGTACTTAACAAAAAATACTTGAAAGTACTAAAGTATTTTGGGGGGGGGTATCTGTACTTTACTTGACTATTTATATTTTTGACAACTTTTGCTTTTACTTTACTACATTCCTAAAGAAAATAATGTACTTTTTACTCCATACATTTTCCCTGACACCCAAAAATACTCGTTACATTTTGAATGCTTAGCAGGACAGGAAAATGGTCCAATTCACGCACTTATCAAGAGAACATCCCTGGTCATCCTTACTGCCTCTGATCTGAATGACTCACTAAAGACACATGCTTCGTTTGTAAATGATGTGTTGGAGTGTGCCTCTGGCTATCCGAAAAAAACAATTGGTGCCGTCTGGTTTGCCTAATATAAGGAATTTGAAATGATTTATACTTTTACTTTTGGTACTTAAGGATATTTTAACAATTACACTTACTTTCAATACTTAAGTATATTTAAAAGCAAATACTTTTATACTCTTACTCAAGTAGTATTTTACTGGGTGACTTTCACTTTTACTTCAGTCATTTTCTATTAAGGTATCTTTGCTTTTACCCAAGTATGACAATTGGGTACTTTTTCAATCGCTGATTTATGTTATTAGTGATTCCTTTTAAGGTAAAAAAAACTACCTGTCCCTTATTTTAAGGTCAACCATGTTAAGTGAACTGAAATCTCGTTTTAACGTGGTGAAACTATTCCTTCCCCAATTTTTTTTAAAAGAAACATCTAATAGTGTAAAAGCAGGTGAGCTGGTTCTACTCTTTTTGGCAATATTCTGATGTTTTGTGGTAGAAAACTGAGCGGATCGTGCATAACACATCAACCCTGTTAGACAGACTAGAAATGTAAAAAAAAAAAAAAAAAGGCTTCCATTTCCACTGTCACAAGGGGATGTTTGGCTGATTTAAGATGAAATCGTCAACCCTGTTACTTTATTTGGCACTTAATAGGCACTTACTATAGTTTTTTTTAATGTTACGTAACCTCTTGGGATGGAAAAACTTGTTTTTTATTAAGTTGCACATGTGCCCTTTATGACAGAATGTTAAAATTTGGTAAAATCGAAAAAAATATCTCACCAAGTTGCACATCTTAAAAGGCACCGAATTGGTGGAATGACCCGGATGTTAAAAAGGGCATGAAATGGAAGCAGGAAATGTGTAATTGGTAGTGGGAGGACTGAGATATGAGTGCTGGGACTGGGGTAGCGCAGGGCAGTTAAATTATTTGTGTGTTGAGGATGTTAGAAGAAAACACGTTTTTAAACGGGAGGCCATGTTTCAATTTAGCACTGAAAAAGAAAGATCTATGCATGCAAAGAGGATCCAAAAAGAGGAGTTGTGTTAAGTGGAGAAAGACAATTAAAAGTTAATTTACTGTATATTCAAAATTGATATAAACTTATTCATTTTATAAGGAGACTGTGACAATGAATGTTTGAAGTAAAGTAATATGAAACCTATGAGCTAACTTAATGTTAAAATGATTCCTACTACTCTGTTGTGTTTCCCTCTATATTGTCTGTCTCTGTCTGTCTGTCTGTCTGTCTCCTCTCTCAGATCAGTAAGCAGCAGCTACAGACAGTGAAGGAGCGTTTCCAGGCCTTCCTCAGTGGTGACACCCAGATAGTGGCAGACGAGGCCTTCATCAATGCAGTCCAGAGCTACTATGATGTGAGGCCCTACTCTCTGTGTGTGTGTGTGTGTGTGTGTGTGTGTGTGTGTGTGTTTGTGTGCGATTGCACGCGTGTGTGTGTTTGTGGGTCTCTGCAGGAGTAAGTTTGTGTTTGGGTTGTGTTATCTGTTGATTTGTATTCACCAATGATTATTCTGCAGTTTTAAATAGTCCTCTGCAGACTAACCAAATCGTCTGGATGACTCACCTTTGGTCTGGTAAATGATGTGGAACACACAGACAGGCTGCTTCCCTCAGGCAGTCTTATTAATGTTTTCCTCCTGCATCTGACAGATTCAAATGAATTGGACTTCCCAAAATAGGCCTGTAAAATATTAATAGTCCAGACAGAGGCTATGTGAGGTGCTAAGCTGAATCCATCGACATCCTGTGCTCCAAAAAAGTAGCTTTGAGTATGACTATCCATCCCATTCAATGTGTCTGCCTTGACAACTCTGAAATCACAGAAGAACGAGGTTCGGAACACTGTATCTCAAAGCTTCCAAAAAGTTAGAGGAAAGGAGATGAGAAAAGTGAGTGCGCACTTCAATATAGCACTTCAATAAGCCCAAATTAGTGAATTGAAATGCTTCATTACTCAACGCCCAGCTAAAGCCGGTTTTCCAATTCAATTAAAGCCCAATGCTCTTACTGACTTTGTTCTGGATGGTTACACACTCCCCACATCCCCACCTGCTCTAGAGCCTGGAGGGACACCTGGGGTGCTCTTTGTTGGCAGAATTTAGGATTAAGCAACATGAACATTTTAAATTTCTAGCCAACATTTCAGTTATATTGTCTATATCAGCAGTTCTATCTTCAACACTCCCATTTGTGCAATGTTCCCTTCTTTTTGGCCCACTGAGAGCACTGCTGCTGTTGCAGAACAAGTCGCAAGTGCCCAAAGCTGATACCAGACAGAGGGTGATAAATGTCTGTGTATCTGTGTGTCCATCCAGGCTCAGAGGCAATGGCCCTCAGTCTTCACCCTGCGTTAGGCACTGATTGGGAACATGGAGCCTGTCACTGTGAGCCATAAGGAGGCTGCATGGTATTGAGAGGGCCAACATCTGAGTCAGCCAGACATATGGGTCCCTCTCTCTCTGTCTTTCTTTTTCTCTAACCCACACCCCTTGGCATGGAAAATTGCTTTGTGGGAATTGTGGAAAAATAAATGTGCAGCTTGGGATTGAACAGATAAGCACAACAATACCAGATTGAATCTAAACTACAATCATTTATTTTCCTCTGCATCTTCATCATGAAGACAGAAGGACCAAGCTGCAGCAAATCCTCAAAGAGAGAAACAGTACTTCAGATACCCTCTTCTGCAGCTGCGTCTTCATTTCACTTCCCTCCAGAAGCAAAGACATGTCAGGCTGCCACAAGGGCTTCTTTACGCAGATGCCGGGGAGAACGTCTCACAGAAAATAATGGGCAATTTCCAATTTAGAAATTGAGTTAAAATGGAACTCATCCTAACCTTACAACCACACTGTATGTTCTTCCTGTATGTTACTCCTGCCCTTTTAATGCTTAAACCACATGCTTAATCCCCCCTCTCTGCTCTCAACCGTGACCACAGATATTCCTGAAGAGTGACCGTGTGTCCCGGATGGTCCAGAGTGGAGGCTGCTCGGCCAGTGACTCACGGGAGGTTTTCAAGAAGCACATTGAGAAGCGTGTCCGTAGCCTGCCGGAGATCGACGGCCTAAGTAAGGAGACAGTGCTCAGCTCCTGGATGGCCAAGTTTGACACCATCTACCGCGGAGAGGAGGACCCCAGGAAGCACCAGCAGCGGATGACGGCCAGTGCAGCCTCAGAGCTCATCCTCAGTAAGGACCAGCTCTACGAGATGTTCCAGTCCATCCTGGGCATCAAGAAGTTTGAGCACCAGCTCCTCTACAACGCCTGCCAGGTGAGATAAGAGCTTCATGGAGATTTCTCAGTTTCACTCCTTTCTCTAGGTCTGGTAGGTGACTTGAGGTGCAGTGTCAACTTTTAACACCTCTTTGATGCTTTGATTTGAGGCTTGCTTCTCGTTAAGTTCCAATGGGTTGAAATGGTAAAAGTGTGCTGTGAAATCAGCTCTACTTTAAACCCCTGGGAAACCCATCCACCTTCCAGGGTTATTAGATGAATAGGCACCTGTCACAGGAAAGCACAGCTTTTAGTGTGGGATTGAATACTCTTTGACACCTTTAATCAAAGCAGGAAAGATGACTGGAATGAATACTGCAAAGAAAATATGACCATTGTGAGATGGAGAGAGAGTGTGGGTGGTGTGAAGGGCACTATGGAGGCAGAACAATAGATGAGTGTGACTACCAAGGTACTGTGCTAACGGCAATCATATTGTATCATAGGGAATGGAATGGAATGGATAGCTATTGATCATTGTTGAATTGAGAGGGTGGGCTGAGAAGTAGGCAGCCAGAATAATAGAATGATGGTGGCCTTTAAAGAGGGGGTACACATGCCAGTCATACTGGGTTCAATGGAAGAAGGTGTAGTGAGCCCTTCAGGATGTCTTAAGTCATCATACAGGCTTTTGTCTGTCCAGGATGAACCATTCAAGTGCCACACACACAGGACACTGGCCAAGAGCGGCAGGTAGCCTTGCAGTTAAGAGCATTGGGCCAGTTGCTGGTTTGAATCCCCGAGCTGACTAGGTAAAAAATCTGTAGATGTGCCCTTGAGCAATGCACTTAACCCTAATTGCTCCTGTTAGTCGCTCTTGATAAGAGCGTCTGCTAAATTACTAAATTGTAAATGCAAAAAATGTAGTGAGTAGACCTAGCCATTCTATTCTCTTCGTAAGACCTATGTATTATTGTAGTCCAGGCCAAGATTAAAATGACTTTTCTGCCGTTGCTTAATTCAATAATGTGTCCCATCCACGCCCCTGGTTCCAGTTAAAAGGCATGGCCACCCCCTGAACATTAATACTGCTAGTGACTCATCTTCTGGCAGGGACACAGGAAGGAGTCCTGTCAGCTCTATCTGTATCTGCCTCTTCCACAGAATGAGACTCATCAAGCCTATTGCTGTGGCTTCCACTAAAATGATGTTTATTTTCATGTACATTTTCCATCTCCACAGAAAGAGTGAAAATGTATGAGCTGTAGGATGTGCGAACATATATATCTGCACAGTTCTCGCTGTGTGTTACATGGAATTAGGTCTGTGCCTTTGCCCTGTTTTCATTTTATGAAGAATATAATTCAGTTTTCCTCTGCTGAGGTTTGATGACAAAATTACAATCAATATCAACACCCACTACACATTGAGAGAGAGAGAGAGAGAGAGAGAGAGAGAGAGAGAGAGAGAGAGAGAGAGAGAGAGAGAGAGAGGGGTATATATTTTTTTACTTACTTAGCTAGCATCGAATGCAGCTATTGCCTACTCAAACACCTGGGTCAAACAGAAAGGGATGCTATGTTAGCAAGTTGGCTTTGGCTATCCAACAGTTCCAAGTTCCAACAGTTCCTATTCCAAGTCATGGTAAGCTTTTGGTTTTATAAATGTATTGCTACAGGGGCCCGCTGGTGTAACTGCTAATTTGCTGACTGTACACTGTACTAAATGATTGTAGCAGATTTACTAACGTGTTAGTTCTAGTAGCTACAGTGGGGAGAACAAGTATTTGATACACTGCCGATTTTGCAGGTTTTCCTACTTACAAAGCATGTAGAGGTCTGTAATTTATCATAGGTACACTTCAACTGTGAGAGACATAATCTAAAACAAAAATCCAGAAAATCACATTGTATGATTTTTAAATAATTAATTTGCATTTTATTGCATGACATAAGTATTTGATCACCTACCAACCAGTAAGAATTCCGGCTCTCACAGACCTGATAGTTTTTCTTTAAGAAGCCCTCCTGTTCTCCACTCATTACCTGTATTAACTGCACCTGTTTGAACTCGTTACCTGTATAAAAGACACCTGTGTAAGGACATCAGGGATGAAATTGTAGACCTCCACAAGGCTGGGATGGGCTACAGGACAATAGGCAAGCAGCTTGGTGAGAAGGCAACAACTGTTGGCGCAATTACTAGAAAATGGAAGAAGTTCAAGATGACGGTCAATCACCCTTGGTCTGGGGCTCCATGCAAGATCTCACCTCGTGGGGCATCAATGATCATGAGGAAGGTGAGGGATCAGCCCAGAACTACACGGCAGGACCTGGTCAATGACCTGAAGAGAGCTGGGACCACAGTCTCAAAGAAAACCATTAGTAACACACTACGCCGTCATGGATTAAAATCCTGCAGCGCACACAAGGTCCCCCCTGCTCAAGCCAGCGCATGTCCAGGCCCGTCTGAAGTTTGCCAATGACCATCTGGATGATCCAGAGGAGGAATGGGAGAAGGTCATGTGGTCTGATGAGACAAAAATAGAGCTTTTGGTCTAAACTCCACTCGCCGTGTTTGGAGGAAGAAGAAGGATGAGTACAACCCCAAGAACACCATCCCAACCGTGAAGCATGGAGGTAGAAACATCATTCTTTGGGGATGCTTTTCTGCAAAGGGGACAGGACGACTGCACCGTATTGAGGGGGAGGATGGATGGGGCCATGTATCGCAAGATCTTGGCCAACAACCTCCTTCCCTCAGTAAGAGCATTGAAGATGGGTCGTGGCTGGGTCTTCCAGCATGACAACGACCCGAAACACACAGCCAGGGCAACTAAGGAGTGGCTCCGTAAGAAGCATCTCAAGGTTCTGGAGTGGCCTAGCCAGTCTCCAGACCTGAACCCAATAGAAAATCTTTGGAGGGAGCTGAAAGTCCGTATTGCCCAGCGACATCCCCGAAAGGAGGTTTCTGGAGAAGGTCTGTATGGAGAAGTGGGCCAAAATCACTGCTGCAGTGTGTGCAAACCTGGTCAAGACCTACAGGAAACGTATGATCTCTGTAAATGCAAACAAAGGTTTCTGTACCAAATATTAAGTTCTGCTTTTCTGATGTATCAAATACTTATGTCATGCAATAAAATGCAAATTAATTACTTAAAAATCATACAATGTGATTTTTTAAATTCCATCTCTCAGAGTTGAAGTGTACCTATGATAAAAAATTACAGACCTCTACATGCTTTGTAAGTAGGAAAACCTGCAAAATCGGCAGTGTATCAAATACTTGTTCTCCCCACTGTATGTTGACTATTACCACGATGTGTTGTAGCGGTAATGATATGAAGGTTTAGCTTTGAAAAAACATTTTACCTGGTCACAGACAGCTGATATGTTGTGCACAAGTCCACAAGCGAAGGGAAAAGGTGAGAGGAGGAGAGCGCGTAGATAGCTGTGAGAAGGAATTATAAAAACAACAAGTTGTTTGTATGTGGCTGTTATGAAAGTGAACTGTGTGGGCTTGATCAGGATTGTATTCAATGCACCGATTCTGTTGAAAACGTTTCTCAAACGGAACGAAGTGGGGATAAACATACCTGAATTGTCCAATAGAAACTCTTGTTTGCAACTGTTGGACTAATGATTACACCCTAGATCAGCTAGATGCAGGCAAGAGTGTGCAAGGCAGTATTGAATGTGTCACTGTCTGTCACCTTGATTACTCAAAATTCTCTCGACCTGTGCACCTACGTTGTCAATTTACATTCCTAGGCTAGGTTGTAGCAACCTCATGATGGGTACAGGAAAAATGTGAGTATCATGTAGTAGCCTAAACCTATCGATGTTACATTGAGCTGGGTGAATGGAGTGTGAATGACTCATCCAATATGCTGTAATAGAAATAAGGCCATGTTCATCCTCCCTCATCTTAAACGGCACCAACCGCCACTGCATCCCAGACACCCTGGACCCACTCCAATTCGCATACCGCCCCAACATATCCACAGATGACGCAATCTCTATTGCACTCCACACTGCCCTTTCCCACCTGGACAAAAGGAAAACCTTCGTTAGAATGCTGTTCATTGGCTATTGCTCAGCGTTCAACACCATAGTGCCCTCAAAGCTCATCACTAAGCTAAGGACACCGGGATTAACCACCTCCCTCTGCAACTGTATCCCGGACTTCCTGACAGGCCGCACCCAGGTGGTGAGGGTAGGCAACAACACATCTGCCACGCTGACCCTCAACAAAGGGGCCCCTCAGGGGTGCGTGCTTAGTCCACTCCTGTACTCCCTGTTCACCCAAGAATGTGTGGCCACGCACAACTCCAACACCATCATTAAGTTTGCAGATGACTCGACGGTGGTATGCCTGATCACCGATGACGATGAGACAGTCTACAGTGAGGAGGTCAGAGACCTGGCCGTGTGGTGCCAGGACAACAACCTCTCCCTCAACGTTAGCAAGACAAAGGAGCTGATCGTGGACTACAGGAGCACGCCCCCATCCACATCGACGGAGCTGTAGTGGAGCAGGTCGAGAGCTTCAAGTTCCTCGGTGTCCACATCACTAAGGAAGTATCATGGTCCACACACACCAACACAGTCGTAACAACGCCTCTTCCCCCTCAGGACGCTGAAAAGATTCAGAATGGGCCCTCAAATCCTCAAAAAGTTATACAGCTGCACCATTGAGAGCATCTTGACTGGCTCCATCATCGCAAGGTGCTAGAGAGGGTAGTGCCATCCAGGACCTCTATACCAGGCGGTGTCAGAGGAAGTCCCTAAAAATTGTCAAAGACTCCAGACACCCAAGTCATAGACTGTTCTCTCTGCTACCAGACAGCAAGCAGTACCGATGCACCAAGTCTGGAACCAACAGGACCCTGAACAGCTTCTACCCCCAAGCCATAAGACTGCTAAATAGTTAGTCCAGGTAGCTATTGGTTAAGTATTTAACTATCTGCATTGACCCTTTTTGCACTAACTCTTTTGACTCATCACATGCACTGCTGCTACTGTTTATTATCTATCCTGTTGCCTAGTCACTTTATCCCTACCTACAGTTGAAGTCGGAAGTTTACATACACTTAGGTTGGAGTCATTAAAACTTGTTTTTCAACCACACCACAAATTTCTTGTTGCTGGCCAAGAACTTAATTGGTTCCTTTCACTGGGTTTGTGTGTGTGTGAAATGGTGATCTGACCTCGGGTCGAATTCCTCGCTTTTACCTAATCCACAGACTGTTGCCTTTTGCCTCTCTCCTCAGACAAAGTCCTGAAAACGGAGCCAGAGTTGAACAGAGTTCAGACTAAACATGAGTAATTACAGCATGACGGGAGGGAAGAGAGGAGTTGGGTTTGGGTATGTTTGAGAGATTGAGTGTGGACCTGCCATGTCCAACAATCAATCTCCAGGTCAAGCCAGGGTGAGCCGTGGTTGAACAGAGTTTAAACTGAACATGATTATCAAGGGCTTGATTGATTGTACCACTATTGTTTCTAAACTGAATAGAAGTCAGATTTAGCCACTATCATAGACTAAGGAAGTGGGCGGAGCGGTTGAGAGGGGGAAACTGAAGACAGTGGTGGGGGAATCCAAGAGGGAGGGGTTTTAAGCAAAACATGTATGTAAATAGGACTATAAAAACGGAGAGCTGAGAGGTAGAAGGCAGATGTTTTGCAAACCACCTCGGCTCTATTGCTTATTTAATAAAGTCTATCTTAATTCTACAAAAACTGTGAAATACTTTGGTTCTTTGATTAGTATAAGGACGAATTTGCTACATCAATATGGTGCATTTTATGTTGTTTTACCTCTGTGTCTGTGTGTGTGTGTGTGTGTGTGTGTGTGTGTGTGTGTGTGTGTGTGTGTGTGTGTGTGTGTGTGTGTGTGTGTGTGTGTGTGTGTGTGTGGATCTCTCCCTCTGCAAACTGAAGACCAAATCATGACTATGTAAACATTTCTGTGAAGAAACAACCTCAGTGACTGACTAAATTAAAAAGAGAAAATGAGCGCATATTGTCTTCTGATGAATGTGGAATGATGATTTGAGTTAAGGAATAAATTGAATTTCAGCCCTGTTTGGCAGATGCGTGACCTGATCTAGGTGTGGGTGGAACATCGTGGGTGTTCTTCTTTTTCACCAGATGAGGTTTGGTGTTATGGATGTGGTTGTGCCAACCGCCTGCTGCTGTTTTAATGAAAGCACAATCAGCCTGTAATTGGTCAGAATGGACAGGCAACAGCACAACATGGCTGAGGTGACTACACTGCTGGCTGCCCAGGGACTCATATAGAAACACAACATTAGATCAGCATGATAAATAAATAGTATCTTTATTAAAGATGCAGTCCGAGATCTTAAGCACTTACAAATTCATAACATATTGTACGAATTGGAATTCGTAACATGTCATACGAATTGCAAAGAATTTGCAGGATGTAACATATCAAACGAAATGGATGACGTAGTACACAATTGTGCAACATTTTTTGGAACCCGTTTTGGCTCGTGAGCACTACTTTCAAAACTATTGGCTGAAATTATACTGATAAGAACACCAATATCTCAATATACAATAAACAGATTTATCATACAAAAGAGCCCACACTCTGAGTGATGTTTCAAATGTTTACTCAGGGACGATGTAATAGCTGAATACATACCTGTACATTAAATACAGTGCAGTGTCCACTTATACCCTTAGCTCTCACCCCCTCCCTTCTACAAATATGTACTTCAGTACTTTTCCATCACACAGGGTTTCTCCAAGCTCCTCCGTGCATATCACAGGACTTCTTATCAGTCAAGTGAGGTCTTAATTTATTGGGAGTACACATTTTTACAGTCCACTGCAATAATGACACTTCTCATACACAAAGAGCTTGAACCTAGCACTACTTTCGATTTCTAAGGCTATATAAAACAATCTATTCATACTAAGATTATATAATGATATAAAACAGAAAAGATATAAAACCGTAATTTACAATCTATCAATACAAAAGCTGTGGAGCATCCAGCTCTGGTGAGGTGGATAATTTGCCTTCATCTCTGCTCCCAGAACACACTCCCACAACACAAACACACACCTTCTGGATGACAATTCATTTCCCTCTTACCGTTGTCTGGTAACATTCTGGCCATTGGTCTACCTCTCTAACTTCAAAGATACATATGCCCTATATAAACACTGTCAATAAAGCCTGTAGAATCAGGTAAAGAGATTCTCCGGCACTTTTGTATTATTTTGAGCCAGTAGTTCTGAAAGTAGCGCTTACAAGCCAAAAGTGGTTCTCTCTCTCGCTCTGCTGTGTGTGCATCTTGCTAGCTGTCACACAAATGGCGAGGGGCTTAAGCTCATTGGCTGAAACTCAAATTGCTAGGGGGCTGACCAACGTGGGGGAAAATGTAGGGGAAATGGCGCCGCACAGCTTCCTGTAAACAGTCGCTTTCAAACTAGGGATTTCGTGGCTTATTAAGATAAAACTATAATTCTGATCATAGATTATGCATGTATGAACTACAGATTGACACATCCAGCCCAAAGTGGCAGGGTTAAAAAATACTTACTAGTTGCCAAAGTTCCGGAGCATGTCTTTAAGTATTAAACAACATAAAAGCATCAATGCAAACAGTTGTTTGTTTTCCCCCAAAAATGCCTACCCCAGCACACAGAATGTCAGAAGTCCCTTTTGTCAGTTATTTTCCAGTTCAGGTGGAACAGAAAAACAACAGCCGTCATCAGTGAGTATTTTGTTCTCTCTGTTAGATGTATAAAACCTTTTATTCTGTCAAGTCACTTACTGTACACCTCATTGAATATGGATGAGAGAGATCAAACCCAAAGAAAGGACTCCTATATGTTTTAATCATAAACAAGGCCATCAACACAACAATTTGAAAGCCCTCCATTCTATGCATATTTGCTGCTATTACAGAATAATATATCCTCAATTTTCATCAAAGACCTTGCTGCTATTGTACAACAAACCGATGTCTGTCTGAAAGCTTTGAAGTAGATCTCAATGCTGGACTGTTTTGGTCTAGTCTGTATGGTGCGTTGCTATGCTCACTGTGTGTATGTATGTGTTTGTGTGTGTATGTGTGTGTGTGTGTGTGTGTTTATTTGTTTGTGAAACCTTTCTGCCGTCAGTCACACATACACTCACATACACACACACACACACACATACACACACACACCATGCCCTTTGTCTGCTCATTTGTGGCTACCATGGTGACAGTAAACATGGCTACCTTTCTTTCCCCTCTCCCCCTCCTCCCCTGTCAGCTGTTGTCACCCTGCATATATTAAACCAGACAGACTGGAAAGGTTTCCCCTAATCACATATCAGAGTTTGACTGTTAATCTATCAATCGGAGGGGACAGCAATTTGTTTAAACAATTAAAAGACTGAGGAGAGGAGAGCAGAGGAGAGGAGACGAGAGGAGCCTGTTTGGAATAGGTAGAGGATATAGGGTTTTGTGATTTGCTAAATATTGCAAACCCATCCTTTAGTCCATTACCTCTGCCCAAAACCCACAGTATCTGTGTGTTATGACATTCCAACTCCTCTGTACAGAGTTGATCTACATAAGAGCCTGAAGCCTCTTATACATATGTACTGTATCTCTTTACCCAGGAAAGCACTGTAGTATCATAGTGTACGTGTGCCCGGAGTTCTCTGTACACAGGATTAAAGATTAATCAGACACTTATGCACTCTGAAATATTTACCCTGGCAGAGCTGTGTGTGTGTGTTTTTGTGTGTTTGGTTTTACTATCCTTGTGGGGACCAGAAGTCCTCACAAGGATAGTAAAACAAGGACAATTTGGATAAGTGGGGAAATTCACTGGTCCCCACAAGGAAAAGGGCTATTTTAGGCTTAGGGGTTAGCGTTACAATTAGGTTTAGGGTTTGGGGTTAGGCTAGGGTTAAGGTTAGGGTTAGGTTAAGGATTAGGGTTAAGGGAAAATAGGATTTTGAATGGGAATCAATTGTTTGGTCCCCACAATGATAGTAAAACAAATGTGTGTGTGTGTGTGTGTGTGTGTGTGTGTGTGTGTGTGTGTGTGTGTGAGGGCATGCTTGTGTTTTTCTTTGAAAAGTGGAAAACAGAACAGAACAAGCAGATTAGGAGGATTGTAGCCTTGATAACGGTATCAGACAGTACCATACTTAACCCTAAACTCAATCAAGCCAGTGGTCCTGAACTGGGATCTAAACTCAATCAACCCTACGATCCTGATCTGTGGCCAAAATATTCATTTTATGGAGCGTGGTGATGGACAAGTGAGATTCAGAGGGAAAGTCTCCCTGACCCTTATACTCAACCCTCCCCGCTCTGCCTCCCTCTGCCTGTGGTTACACTATAGCTGTTCACCCCCATTTGATGTTTTCACTTAAGGATGAGTTGTCTGCTGCCTGGAGTGCTTAATGATGGAGTGACCGGTGCCTCAGACTCAAAGGCTCCACGCTCTAGTGAGTGAGTGAAAAAGATAGATAGTTCATCATGCTACTCAGTGGACAGAATACACTATTGATTGCCACTCAGCACAACAATAGTATGGCTACTACAGTTACAACAACATGATGTTAAGATAGATACTACAGATCACAGACAGACAGACAGACTGACTGACTGGCCATGTCTGAATACCCATACTAGCTTACTACATACTTAAACTGCATACTATGTACTCATCGTCACATACTATTTAGCACGTACCATTTAGTAAAAAGTATGCAGTATGCCACGGCCACAACGCAGTAGCAGCTCCTGACTGGCTGAGTAGGGGAGGCGGGCCGAGTGCGGGTGGATTTTTCCAAATTCAACAGACATGCATCGCATTAACCAACCTGATAATAATTTCCAATTTGGTTAATTTCTCTGAACTCTGAATAGAATAGGAATGGAGTTCTAGGCCTACTCAGGCTGGTTATAGGCAGATTATTACATTCAACCTATACCGTAGCCCATCTAGCCCATCTATCCTGTTTAAAAAGGACTGAAGACAAAAACAGATTCGGTTCAATTTCAACATGTTTATTAGTGAAACCAAAGTGCTGTAACAAAAAAAAGACTTCTGTTCTCAAAGTTGTGATCATTTTAATGAGAACAAAAATTACTTAGCCTACATTTGAACACCAACGCAGAAGCTCCGCTATTCAGCAACTTCCCAATTAATTAGCCTAGTTTTGTTGTTTGGCTACTTGAAGAGAACAAAAATCGATAACTTGCAACGCACCTTTTCCAATGCATTGTGGAAAAGGGTGCATCGAATTCTACTAGATGAAGAGCCGAAATGAGTATAACATCCTGGCGTTTAAACCAAATTCACATACTCTATTTTTCGCATACTGAGAATGCGTCATGCGCGATTGCGTTTCCCGTTATTCATGATTTTGGTAGCGTGTCCCCATATCTAAGTGATCAGCTCTTGTTAAAGCCAAAAATAGTATGATATCAAGGGCATTTAAAGTATACTCGATTTTCGCAGACAGGGATCATCAGTGCCTAACCCAGTGGGGATGTGGGATCAACTAAATTAAACGGGCAGGGAACACAATATACCGTTAGGCAGACAAGCAGTGTGTCAAAAGAGATGACTCGTCTTGCTCCTCTGTAGGGGAAACTTAAGTTTGAGGTAGAAGGAACTTCTAAATAGAGTCCGCTCTTTGCATCATGGGCTAAAACCGTTTTAGGTAGGGCATTGATCCCTGGCCGTGATTGAGACTTTAGCGATGCGATTGAATTAATTACTTTGGAATCTCATCCTGTGTGTCTGTCGGCTGCCAACGCCAAGCCATGTGTGTGAGGGGTTTGTGTGTGTGTGTGTGTTTGTGGCTGTGTGTGTGTATGTCCTGTGCTGTCTCAAACACTACAGGAATGTAAGCGTGTGGTGCTGTTGGTGGTAGCAGCAGGGGTGGGTGTTTAGCAACATGTTAATGCAGCAGTAAAAAAAATCAATGGCAAGACAAGAGAGGGCTGAGAGGGTGACAGACAGGGAGAGGGAAAGGTAGAAGACAGTGAGAAATATATATAGGTAGTGTTTGAGAGAGAGAAAGAGGAGAGAGAGAGAGAGAAAGAGAGAGAGAATTCAGAGAATTCAGAGAATGAAAGATGGAAATGAAGAGACAGAATGGCGTGATGGAGAGAGAGAGAGAGATCACCTTTTGATTCACCAATATCCCCCCCAGACACACACAATGCATGGAGGCAAATCTCCTAATCTTCATCCTGACATCTGTATCATTAAACTAAGTTGGGTTCCCGGTCCCCCTGGAGGCTACAGAGGGAGGGGAGAAGGATAAGTCATGTTGAAGAGTTGTATTCTAGACAGGGAGACAGTGTTGAGACAGATGGGCATGGGAGAGCGTGCTGACAGTAGAGATGGGAAGAATGCATGGTTCCAGCGTGCATTTAGTCCAGACACAATCATACTAACACAATACTCTCAGACACACACTGATAAACACACTGTCAGATACATATGGTGTGGCAATCAGGCGCACAGTTTTTGGCCAGTGGAGATTAAGCAGATTTAATTAATCTAATTATGGATGGCCTTGCTTACATCAGATCTGATTATATTATGACAGGGATATCTCTCTCATTACTGCTCTGGTGTAATGCAGAAAAGGCTCTCTGTCTGAGTAGGGGTGTGTGTTATGCCAACTCTGTAGTCCTCTTCTCATCCACCCTCTCCCTTGTTTCTCATCCCTCTCTGAGTGTTGCTGTGAAGAATGCCTCAGTGCCCTGTCAGAGGGTGGAGGTGGAGAGGGGGTAAGTAGCGTGGGCAGAGATACTCTAGTGGACAGGGCACCTGTTTGGCACAGGGCATACAACTCTCTGCCAGAGGGGAATGCCAGCCCTGGGAATTTGGATGTGTCTGGCCTTTTGGGTGTTGAAATAGCTTTCTGCTATTCTGTGTGCTCGTTCGTTGGAGTGTGTGTGTGTTTGTGTGTGTTATCTACAGGGAGTGTAGAAGAAGCTGTTTGAGTGTAGGACAGTTCTGTAGACACCAGCTGGTGACAGGAAGGGAGACACTCCAGCCCTGCTCCTGTGCAGATGGCTTACTGGCCAACACACATACACACACACACACACACAAACACACACACACTGTTAGACAGTGACTCTGATGTAGTACTGTACATTGTGTTCCTGTGTGTGTGTTTGCGTGTGTCTGTTCTGCCCATCCCACTTTAAGAGCCCCAATGATGCCTCTGAACAGACTGGGGGATTAGATTAGCATAGACTATAAAGATATTGTTGCATATCTGTCTGTGTGTGTGGGTGTGGTCATGCACATGTGGTCTTGAACACGTCTTTGTATGTGTATGTGTTTTGTTGTATATGTCTTATACCACGGCATTGTTGCATACTCGATTCTGATTGGCTAGAAGGGCATTCTAGAGTGGGGATGTGGTGCGTAATGCGCATGAATTTCTCCGGTCTGTCAATGTTGCAGTCATGATGCAAATGGTGCTATGCTGTCATCCTCCCACATGTTTCTCGTTTGACCAGCTGTTTTCAGCTACTCGTATTGTTGATTCAGTTGTCATATTGGCAGATTTGCTAGCAACAAACTATTTAGCTAGCTTCTAGTCTAGTGTTTGATATGCAATGCGATATCCTCTACGGTAATGAACAGTGTCCTAACGAGACAGCAACTTTTCTATGCCAGATGAAATCAGGCATCATCAGCTCCTTCTTATGGATGTATCCAAATAAATGTCACTAGAAAACAGCTTAAACAAACACAAATGCAGCTACTTTACTGTTATTCTGGCTGCACTGTTTGACGTGACTGTGTTATGACACGTTCTCCATTATTTCCAAGATAATGTACAGAGCGTCTATCTCTTACGTGTACCTCAGTATGTGTGGTCCTGCCAGTACACACAATGCTAGAAACCATCTCTGCAGTAATTTGCTCCTCCATCCTCAGGGGCTGAAGGAGTGGCTGTGACAGATGTGTTTGTGTCTGCTATTATACTGCAGGCTCCTTGACCACCAATGACTATCCCTTTCTCACCAGCTCAGACACACCTCTGCTCTTCAATCTGGGGAAAGAGTCTATACTGCACACATACATCTGATGAAATCTACTCAGATGTACACTGAGTGTACAAAACATTAGGAACACCTTCCTAATATTGAGTTGCACCCCCTTTTGCCCTCAGAACAGCCTCAATTAGTCGGGGCATGGACTCTACAAGATGTCGAAAACATTCCACAGGGATGCTGGCCCAATGTTTCCCACAGTTGTGTCAAGTTAGCTGGATGTCCTTTGGGTGGCGGACCATTCTTGATACACACGGGAAACGGTTGAGCGTGAAAAACCCAGCAGCGTTGCAGTTCTTGACAAACTCAAACCAGTGCGCCTGGCACCTACTACCATACCCTGTTCAAAGGCACTTAAATATTTTGTCTTGCCCATTCACCTTCTGAATGGCACACATACACAATCCATGTCTCAATTGTCTCAAGGCTTAAAAATCCTTCTTTAACCTGTCTCCTCCCCTTCATCTACACTGATTGATGTGTATTTAACAGGTGATATCAGTAAGGGATCATAGCTTTCACCTGGATTCACCTGGTTAGTCTATGTCATGGAAAGAGCACGTGTTCCTAATGTTCTGTACACTCAGCGTATAGTATAGTAAATTAATGAAGTCATAGAACTGAACCAGGGCTGTAAACAAGCATCCTTAAAGGGGCAATATGCAGTTGCTACATCAATTTTTGGACTCCATTAATGATATGTAACCATTGTTTCTTGAAAAATATAACTTAGAAATGCCTCATGAGCTTAGGTCAACTGTCATATCCCTTAAGAACCCAAAATATAAGCTTGTTTTACTCCAATGTTTGTAAACAAAGTAAATGAAAACATTTTAGTATTTTAGCAGAGGCTCTTATCCAGAGTGACTTACAGTAGTGAGTGCATACATTTTCATACTGGTTCCCCATGGGACCCGAACCCACAACCTTGGCGTGCTCTACCAACTGAGCCACACTGGACTAAACAGACACTATATAGCTTCATAACATGTTTAAATATATAATTTTGATAGCCTGGATGGTCAGTCCTTGCATCCATAGCTCTGTTTTTGAACTTGAAAGTGGATGCATTTCTCCAGCCCCATTCCTCAGCTTTTTACCGAAACAGTGGAGTACGCTTTGTTATTGTTTCAACTGCTGATTCCCCCTTTAACATAGAATTTACTTCCAAGATCTAATTCACAATGAACACAATCCATTTGACAGTGGTTGAATATCGATCACCTTTCCCAGTGGAGGGGAAGTGATGGGATGCAAATGGAAATTATATTGATTCCAGCTCATCACATTAGTGGGGTGTACAAGTACGCTGCAAGTCTTTGCATGTTTATACATTCATACATTACTACAGACGATGATCCTTTTGAAAATCATTCCCAAGGATGATTATTATGATATACTGTAAGAACTAAAGGTAATACTATGTCATCACCATTAGACTATGGTCATGGACATCACTAAGGCTAGTAATGGAGGTTGTGTGTAAGGCCTATGTCACCTCTAAGGTGATTTTAAAGGCTATATGTCAGGCTTTTGTCACCTCTAAGGTGATAGTAAATGCTGTATGTCAGGCTTATGTCATGATGAAATCTTCTCTCATTGTGTTTGTTTCCAGCTTGATAACCCAGACGAGCAGGCTGCACAGATCAGGAGAGAGCTGGACGGACGACTGCAGATGGCTGATCAGATCGCCAGGGTAAGACACCACCACCTGAAAGTAAAGTAGAGAATTAGACATCTTAAATCACCTCACCAGAGCTGAAACAGATACTGTAGAAGACAGTAGCCCTAAGGCCTATACACTAAGTAGTAGAGGTACTGCAGTATGTGTGTGCTCTGAACCCTAGGCCCTCACATGAGCAAAACAGCCTCAATAATGTAAAAGCAGAGGGAGACTCAGGGCAGGAGTACGCATGAATAAACATCCTCTTTAAAAAGACTGTACACTTTATGGTTGTAGACTTCACCATGGACTTGTCTATGCGTGTGTGCGTCCTTGTGTGTATGCCTGCGTGCGTCTGTCTAACAGGGTGGCAAGTTTCCCAAGTTTGTTTCCAAAGAGATGGAGGCCATGTTCATAGAGGAGCTGAGATCTTCAGTGAACCTGCTGATGGCTAACCTGGAGAGCATGCCCGTGTCCAAGGGAGGAGAGTTCAAACTGCAGAAGCTCAAACGCGGACATAACACCTCCATCATAGACATGGGCCAGGAGGATGAGAACACGCTGTCCAAGTCTGATGTGGTGCTCTCCTTCACTCTGGAGGTATGGTTGGTTTACACTGCAGCTCACACAGCCTGCCAGAGACACTGCCTCCAGTGGTCATATGCAGAAGTGTACTATTGAAGTTACCCTAACTATTTCAATTCAGGCTACATGGAAAATAAAATTCAAGGCAACATTGCTTCCACAATGCCAGCAGATATTGTGACACTTACTTTAGAGACAACAGAGACACTGAGAGGGAAAGTAAGAGAGAGATATAGACTGAATGACAGAGGTGGAAACATATACACATTACACAGTGAAAGAGAGAGAGCTAGGGAAAGAGATAGAGATCCAGGGAAAGAGAAAGAGGGAGATAGATAGATAGATAGATAGATAGATAGATAGATAGATAGATAGATAGATAGATAGATAGATAGATAGATAGATAGATAGATAGATAGATAGATAGATAGATAGATAGATAGGGTATTGTATGTAGATCGAATTAATCAATTTTGAATTCAGGCTGTAACACAATAAAATGTGGACTACTATAAGTCAAGGGGTATGAATACTTTCTGAAGGCACTGTAGGCTCTGATGATTAATGTCCTATGGGACTTAGTCCCTCCCCTCTCGTATACCTCAGAAATGTTTGTAGCAGCAGTCGTAATGTTTTACACTCCCTATTCTGCTGGTCTCAGGACACATGGCTGTAGATCAGAGAGGCTGAGCTGATCTGGGCAGCCCATGTCTGTGAAAAACCAAGGCATTGGTTAAATGACATTCTGTGTTCGTGTTTGTGTCTGAAACTAGTTTGTAGCAGCAGATATGTGTTGGAAATAAGTGACAAGTATAGGTGTTTGATCGGCTTTTCTCTATCTCAGGTGGTGATAGTGGAGGTTCAGGGGTTAAAGTCATTGGCGCCCAATCGGATCGTCTACTGCACCATGGAGGTGGAGGGGGGGCATAAGCTCCAGACTGACCAGGCCGAGGCCTCCAAACCAACGTGAGTGTGACACACACGCATGCACGTATGCTGTGCACTTACATGATATTACAGCCTTATTTAGGAATAAATACCTTGTAACTGGGTAAGAAGTTCAGTGCATTCTAATTGTTTTTACCTAAACAAACTCATGTTAGCTAATCAGGTTAGGAACTACATAACTGCATTTAGATTTATCACAGTCTGTCATGTGCAAGGCCTCAGCGACGTAAAACGTGACCTGGTGATATGTAAGTGAATTTGCTCCCAACTCACTCTCACACTACTTCCTGTTTACATACATATGGCTACATCATGGATACTTCCTATGATGTAAAACCCCGAAGCCCCTGACTGCTGCTATTTACTCAGTCCTACTCTGAGTAGCACCTGATACAGATTGTGTTAATATGAGCAGTCAGTCCTGAGTCCTTGTTAGGTGGTCTGTAGGGTGGGCTCATGTTCTGGCTGTATCTGCACAGCATGATGTGGTAATGATATTGCCTGTGAGAGTGTGATCAGGGCACACATAACAAGGTTGTAGACGCTGAGCCGCATTGATTACCCAACATGCACCTTGCGCCACTGGTTGTGTTCTCTAGCAGGTGACTGAGGTGGGACGTGTGGATGTGTTGAGACATTTGTTTTGCTTTAATTAAAGGATACTCACACATGTACAGTGAGGGAAAAAAGTATTTGATCCCCTGCTGATTTTGTAAGTTTGCCCACTGACAAAGACATGATCAGTCTATCATTTTAATGGTAGGTTTATTTGAACAGTGAGAGACAGAATAACAACAAAAAAATCCAGAAAAACACATGTCAAAAATGTTATAAATTGATTTGCATTTTAATAAGGGAAATAAGTATTTGACCCCCTCTGCAAAACATGACTTAGTACTTGGTGGCAAAACCCTTGTTGGCAATCACAGAGGTCAGACGTTTCTTGTAGTTGGCCACCAGGTTTGCACACATCTCAGGAGGGATTTTGTCCCACTCCTCTTTGCAGATCTTCTCCAAGTCATTAATGTTTCGAGGCTGACGTTTGGCAACTCGAACCTTCATCTCCCTCCACATATTTTCCATGGGATTAAGGTCTGGAGACTGGCTAGGCCACTCCAGGACCTTAATGTGCTTCTTCTTGAGCCACTCCTTTGTTGCCTTGGCCGTGTGTTTTGGGTCATTGTCATGCTGGAATACCCATCTACACCCCATTTTCAATGCCCTGGCTGAGGGAAGGAGGTTCTACCCAAGATTTGACGGTACATGGCCCCGTCCATCGTCCCTTTGATGTGGTGAAGTTGTCCTGTCCCCTTAGCAGAAAAAAAACCCCAAAGCATAATGTTTCCACCTCCATGTTTGACGGTGGGGGTGGTGTTCTTGGGGTCATAGGCAGCATTCCTCCTCCTCCAAACACGGCGAGTTGAGTTGATGCCAAAGAGCTCAATTTTGGTCTCATCTGACCACAACACTTTCACGCAGTTCTCCTCTGAATCATTCAGATGTTCATTGGCAAACTTCAGACGGGCCTGTATATGTGCTTTCTTGAGCAGGGGGACCTTGCGGGCGCTGCAGGATTTCAGTCCTTCACGGCGTAGTGTGTTACCAATTGTTTTCTTGGTGACTATGGTCCCAGCTGCCTTGAGATCATTGACAAGATCCTCCCGTGTAGTTCTGGGCTGATTCCTCACCGTTCTCATGATCATTGCAACTCCACGAGGTGAGATCTTGCATGGAGCCCCAGGACGAGGGAGATTGACAGTTCTTTTGTTTTTCTTCCATTTGTGAATAATCGCAACAACTGTTGTCACCTTCTCACCAAGCTGCTTGGCGATGGTCTTGTAGCCCATTCCAGCCTTGTGTAGGTCTACAATCTTGTCCCTGACATCCTTGGAGAGCTCTTTGGTCTTGGCCATGGTGGAGAGTTTGGAATCTGATAGATTGATTGCTTCTGTGGACAGGTTTCTTTTATACAGGTAACAAGCTGAGATTAGGAGCACTCCCTTTAAGAGTGTGCTCCTAATCTCAGCTCGTTACCTGTATAAAAGACACCTGGGAGACAGAAATCTTTCTGATTGAGAGGGGGTCAAATACTTATTTCCCTCATTAAAATACAAATCAATTTATAACATTTGGATTTTTTTGTTGTTATTCTGTCTCTCGCTGTTCAAATAAACCTACCATTAAAATTATAGACTGATCATTTCTTTTTCAGTTGGAAAAACGTACAAAATCAGCAGGGGATCAAATACTTTTTTTCCCTCACTGTATATACAGTATCAGAGATGAGTAAGTAATTCATAATCCTTACCTCTTCCTGATATAGATGATGAATATTTCCTCATATATAATGCAAGGCTCATCACCACTCTTCCCTCCTCCTCCTCCTCCTCCCCCTTCTCTCTGCCGTCCTCTCCAGGGTTTTTCTGGATCAAAAAGGGGCTTAGGTAGTGGGTGTGGCAGGGGGCATGGCAAAGAGCGCGGTCGGGTGCGTCAAACTTTTAAGCTAATTCCCTGCAATTCTACACATTTCTCCATGGAGCTGAGAGAAATTATTGCGGTTTTGCAGCTGATTTCCTGCAATTCTACACATTTTGCCATGCAGCTGAAAGAAAATGTTGCAGTTTTAAAGCTACTTTCCTGCAATTCTATGCATTTTGCCATGGCGTATGCTGTATTATTTTGCTCAAAGATAATAACAAAATTTAAACTAAAAATGACTGTCTAGCTTTTATTTTGGTGACCAGAAGTCCTCACAAGGATAGTAAAACAACGAAAATGTGGACAAGTAGGGACATTTCACCGATCCCCACAAGGAAAAGGGCTATTTCAGGCTTATGGGTTAGGGTTAGGGTTACAATTAGGCTTAGGGTTAGATTTAAGGTTAGGGTTAGGAGTTAGGTTTAGTTTTAGGGTTAGGGATTTGGGGTTACGGTTAGGGTCAGGGTTAGGGTTAGGTAAAATAGGATTTTAAACGGGAATACATTTTTGGGTCCCCACAAGCATAGTAAAACAAACGTGTGTGTGTGTGTGTGTGTGTGCTGTGTGTGTGTGTGTGTGTGTGTGTGTGTGTGTGTGTGTGTGTGTGTGTGTGTGTGTGTGTGTGTGTGTGTGTGTGTGTGTGTGTGAAAGAGAAAGAGAAAGAGAAGGGGCTATTTTAGGCCCTGCTTCCTCACAGTGAAAGGCTCAGATGGGATCTGTGAGTGGATCAGTGGAAAGTTTAGTTCAACCTCAATTGTTCCTGAAACAGAGTATAGTTTATTTGTGCTAGATACAGTATCTCGGTCAGACAGCCATGGATAACAGAACTCTGAGGACATTTATAAAGGGATCCATTCCTTCTCTTCCATGATTCACAGATGACCAGTCTGCTGGAACTTTGCATAGGAATGAATGTTATCTGAGAGTTGACCACTTCCCTCCTATGGTAAACAGAAGGCCTGGTTCACCTTAGCCAGACACACAGTAAACAGAGCCTACCTGTTGGGAGTGCATATATCTATTATTAGGGCCCTATAAAATCTGCGTTGCTGAAAACGCGGACGGAATCACGGAATCCAGACATTAAAATGGAATTCAACAATATTCAAAAATATTGTAGGAAATCAGCTTAATGTATTGAACTTATTAGAAAATGCATTAATTTGCCCAAGTTAATCATAAGACATGAACAAAATGCATCAATGATACGTTTTTTGTTCTGCAACTTTATGAAATGGCACAGGAATGCCCCTGTCTGTGTGTGTTGTGTGCGGTGTGCGCATAGCCACAGGAAGTAGGGGTGCTGAGGGTGCTGCAGCACCCCCTAAAACATCTGAATAAATAAATAATAATATTTTATATATACAGTACCAGTCAAAATTTTGACACACCTACTCATTCAAGGGTTTTTCTTTATTTTGACTATTTTCTACATTGTAGAATAATAGTGAAGACATCAAAACTATGAAATAACACATATGGAATCATGTAGTAACCAAAAAAGTGTTAAACAAATTCTTCAAAGTAGCCACCCTTTGCCTTGATGACAGCTTTTCACACTCTTGGCATTCTGTCAACCAGCTTCATGAGGTAGTCACCTGGAAAGCATTTCAATTAACAGGTGTGCCTTTTTAAAAGTTAATTTGTGGAATTTCTTTCCTTCTAAATGCGTTTGAGCAAGTCAGTTGAGTTGTGACAAGGTAGGGGTGGTATACAGAAGATAGCCCTATTTGGTAAAATACCAACTCCATATTATGGCAAGAACAGCTCAAATAAGCAAAGAGAAACGACAGTCCATCATTACTTTAAGACATGAATGTCAGTCAATGTGGAACATTTCAAGAACTTTGAAGGTTTCTTCAAGTGCAGTCGCAAAAACCATCAAGCGCTGTGATGAAACTGGCTCTCATGAGGACCGCCACAGGAAAGGACGACGCAGAGTTACTTCTGCAGCAGAGGATAAGTTCATTAGAGTTACCAGCCTCAGAAATTGCAGCCCAAATAAATGCTTAACAGAGTTCAAGTAACAGACACATCTCAACATCAGCTGTTCAGAGGAGACTGCGTGAATTAGGCCTTCATGGTCAAATTGCTGCAAAGAACCACTACTAAAGGACACCAATAAGAAGATGAGACTTGCTTGGGCCAAGAAACACGAGCAATGGACATTAGACCAGTGGAAATCTGTCCTTGGTCTGATGAGTCCAAATTTGAGATTTTTGGTTCCAAACGCCATGTCTTTGTGAGACGCAGAGTAGGTGAACGGATGATCTCTGCATGTGTGGTTCCAACCATGAAGCATGGAGGAGGAAGTGTGATGGTGTGGGGTTGCTTTGCTGGTGACACTGTCGGTGATTTATTTAGAATTCAAGGCACACTTAACCAGCATAGCTACCACAGCATTCTGTAGCGATACGCCATCCCGTCTGGTTTGCGCTTAGTGGGACTATCATTTGTTTTTCAACAGGACAATGACCCAACACACCTCCAGGCTGTGTAAGGGCTATTTGACCAAGAAGGAGAGTGATGGAGTGCTGCATCAGATGACCTGGCCTCCACAATCACCCGACCTCAACCCAACTGAGATGGTTTGGGATGAGTTGGACCGCAGAGTGAAGGAAAAACAGCCAACAAGTGCTCAGCATATGTAGGAAGTCCTTCAAGACTGTTGGAAAAGCATTCCAGGTGAAGCTGGTTCAGAGAATGCCAAGAGTGTGCAAAGCTGTCATCAAGGCAATGGGTGGCTACTTTGAAGAATCTCAAATATATTTGTTTAACACTTTTTTGGTTACTACTTGATTCCATATGTGTTATTTCATAGTTTTGATGTGTTCACTATTATTCTACAATGTAGAAAATTGTCAAAATAAAGAAATACCCTTGAATGAGTAGGTGTGTCCAAACTTTTGACTGGTACTGTATATACAGTGGGGAAAAAAGTATTTAGTCAGCCACCAATTGTGCAAGTTCTCCCACTTAAAAAGATGAGAGAGGCCTGTAATTTTCATCATAGGTACACGTCAACTATGACAGACAAAATTAGAAAAAAAAATCCAGAAAATCACATTGTAGGATTTTTAATGAATTTATTTGCAAATTATGGTGGAAAATAAGTATTTGGTCACCTACAAACAAGCAAGATTTCTGGCTCTCACAGACCTGTAACTTCTTCTTTAAGATGCTCCTCTGTCCTCCACTCATTACCTGTATTAATGGCACCTGTTTGAACTTGTTATCAGTATAAAAGACACCTGTCCACAACCTCAAACAAGTCACACTCCAAACTCCACTATGGCCAAGACCAAAGAGCTGTCAAAGGACACCAGAAACAAAATTGTAGACCTGCACCAGGCTGGGAAGACTGAATCTGCAATAGGTAAGCAGCTTGGTTTGAAGAAATCAACTGTGGGAGCAATTATTAGGAAATGGAAGACATACAAGACCACTGATATTCTCCCTCGATCTGGGGCGCCACGCAAGATCTCACCCCGTGGGGTCAAAATGATCACAAGAACGGTGAGCAAAAATCCCAGAACCACACGGGGGGAACTAGTAAATGACCTGCAGAGAGCTGGGACCAAAGTAACAAAGCCTACCATCAGTAACACACTACGCCGCCAGGGACTCAAATCCTGCAGTGCCAGACGTGTCCCCCTGCTTAAGCCAGTACATGTCCAGGCCCGTCTGAAGTTTGCTAGAGTGCATTTGGATGATCCAGAAGAGGATTGGGAGAATGTCATATGGTCAGATGAAACCAAAATATAACTTTTTGGTAAAAACTCAACTCGTCGTGTTTGGAGGACAAAGAATGCTGAGTTGCATCCAAAGAACACCATACCTACTGTGAAGCATGGGGGTGGAAACATCATGCTTTGGGGCTGTTTTCTGCAAAGGGACCAGGACGACTGATCCGTGTAAAGGAAAGAATGAATGGGGCCATGTATCGTGAGATTTTGAGTGAAAACCTCCTTCCATCAGCAAGGGCATTGAAGATGAAACGTGGCTGGGTCTTTCAGCATGACAATGATCCCAAACACACCGCCCGGGCAACGAAGGAGTGGCTTCGTAAGAAGCATTTCAAGGTCCTGGAGTGGCCTAGCCAGTCTCCAGATCTCAACCCCATAGAAAATCTTTGGAGGGAGTTGAAAGTGTGTGTTGCCCAGCGACAGCCCCAAAACATCACTGCTCTAGAGGAGATCTGCATGGAGGAATGGGCCAAAATACCAGCAACAGTGTGTGAAAACCTTGTGAAGACTTACAGAAAACGTTTGACCTGTGTCATTGCCAACAAAGGGTATATAACAAAGTATTGAGAAACTTTTGTTATTGACCAAATACTTATTTTCCACCATAATTTGCAAATAAATTCATAAAAAATCCTACAATGTGAATTTCTGGAATTTTTTTTCTCATTTTGTCTGTCATAGTTGACGTGTACCTATGATGAAAATTACAGGCCTCTCTCATCTTTTTAAGTGGGAGAACTTGCACAATTGGTGGCTGACTAAATACTTTTTTCCCCCACTGTATATATATTTCTTTACAAAAGTAGTGCACTGGGTCTTTACTAGTCCAGTATTGGTGGACCGATATAGCCATCTGTCGCGCGGGCAAAAAAAAAGCATATATTTTGTAAACCCTGCAATAACATGAGCACTACAGAAACACAGCTAACCAAACCAACAAGCTGCCACGGTCTCACTGCAGAATTAGATGTTCATCCTCGTTCTCCAAACGTCCAATTTTGAAGTGTTTCGAAATTTGAAAACAGTGTCCGCTACTGGGATTGAACATGCATGACCCATCTGCGCTTCAGCTTCAGCTCACAGACGGATGGCCTGACATTCTGCTGTAGAATTCTCTGATATAGAGCATCATTCACGGTTCCTTCTATTAAGGCAAGTCGTCCAGGTCCTGAGGCAGCAAAGCATCCCCAAACTACCGCACTACCACCACCATGCTTGACCGTTGGTATGAGGTTCTTACTGTGGAATGCAGTGTTTGGTTTTCGCCTGGCATAATAGGATCCATGTTGTCCAAAAAGTTATACTTCTGAATCATCTGTCCATAGAACATTCTTCCAAGAGTCTTAATGATCATCCAGGTGCTTTTTGGCAAACTTGAGTGAACCTTTTGGACGACATGGGTCCCATTATGCCTTTTTGACAGGAGGTGCAGGATATTTTTTTGCCTGATTTAGATATGTTTCTGTTTATAATTTCTGACATTTTGGTAGGCTGTTTGTTAGTAAACTTGTTGATAATTAGATACATGTAGCTTCTCTTTCTATTAATGTATATGTGGCCCTAGAAGACTAAATAAACCCTTGCTCAACAGAATAATGTAATAGATCGATAGAGTGAATGCATCAATCTAGTTGACATCGGTAAAGTTTTCATTGTCATCTTTAGCTGAGCAAAGATGTTTAGGGACTGGGGAGAAAATACAATAAAGCAACCAAATAAAACAGCAAATATTCTGTGCAAAATGTCCAAATTACATCTGTTTTACGGGTTGTAAGGAAAAAAAAAGCTGTGAAAATGACCCAACGTGTTTCTGATAAGATATCAGTTCGGCTTCAATGCATGTTTTATGTGGTTGATATACTAATCAGATGTTATTATGCTTTTATGATGAAGAAAGCACCTCTACAGATGGTATATAACTGAGCATTGCATTCTCTCAAGATGCAGAAAGAAAGAAATCATATTTCTCCACTCCTGTTCCCAAGTCCAAATTTAAGTTTCTATTTAACCCATCTAAACAGTAGGCTACAGTTCCCTTGACTATTTGAAGTCTCGTCTTGTGACTGTCAAATTTGTATAGCGTCTCACAATCATCACACATAACATAGCCGGCACTGCTATCATCCTCTTCTACCACTTCACCAAATCTTTTGCAAACATTGCTTTTCTGGCCCTCCCTTCTCTTTATTTTCAACTCTCCTTTCGCAGCTTTTGTCTTACTGAATTAAACTTCGACAATGGCTTTTTGCCTCTGTGGATTGACGTTAACTTTTTCTGCCCGTTCCCAAAAGCATTATTTGGTGATTGGCTGTGTAGGCTATGTGGCATGTGTACAGTTAAGCCCTGAAGCTTAGGCTTATGCACTAATACCAGATAGCCTAAAATAATGAAATAAAAATCTTTGGGTTATGAGTCAACCCACGCATCATTAGTATGTGTGTATGTTTGTGACTCCAGCTCTGTGCTGTACTATGTTGTGCTGCTCCACACGTGTGGCTGAGATGAGAGTTAAATCAATACTAAGTCCCATAGGAATGCCCCGGGCCTGTACTGATGGCTACTGAGGCTCAAACGCGACTCAAACCAACACCAGGCCTCACATCTGAGCCACGAGCCAGGCTTAGACATATACTCATCCCTAGATATACCAGGCGTTGTCAGAGGAAAGCCCTAAAAATTGTCAAAGACTCCAGCCACCCAAGTCATAGAGTGTTCTCTCTGCTACCGCACGGCAAGCGGTACCAATGCACCAAGTCTGGAACCAACAGGACCCTGAACAGCTTCTACTGTTCCCCCAAGCCAAACGACTGCTAAATAGTTAGTCCGGGTAGCTATTTGGTTAACTATTTAACTATACTGAACTAAAATATAAAATGCAACATACAACAATTTCAAAGATTTTACTGAGTTACAAATCAATCATTTGCAATAAGTTAATTAGGCCCTAATCTATGGATTTCGCATGACTGGGAATACAGATATGCATATGTTGGTCACAGATACCTTTAAGAAAAAGTATTGGCGTGGATCAGAAAACCAGTCATTATCTGGTGTGACCACCATTTGCCTCATGCAGCACGACACATCTCCTTCGCATAGAGTTACCCAGGCTGTTGATTGTGGCATGTGGAATGTTGTCCCACTCCTCTTCAATGGCTGTGAAAGGTTGCTGAATATTGGCGGGAACTGGAACACGCTGTCGTACATGTTGATCCAGAGCATCCCAAACATGCTCAATGGGTGACATGTCTGGTGAGTATGCAGGCCATGGAAGAACTGGGATATTTTCAGCTTCCAGGAATTGTTATCGTCATTATCATGCTGAAACATGCGGTGATGGGGGCGGATGAATGGCATGACAATGGGCCTCAGGATCTTTTCACGGTATCTCTGTGCATTAAAATTGCCATCGATAAAATGCAATGGTGTCCGTTGTGCGTAGCTTATGCCTGCCTATACCATAACCCCACTGCCACCATGGGGCACTCTGTTCACAATGTTGACATCAGCAAACCGCTCACCCACACAACGCCATACACGTGGTCTGCGGTTGTGAGGCCGGTTGGACGTACTGCCAAATTATCTAAAACGACGTTGGAGGTGGCTTATGGTAGAGAAAGTAACATTAAATTCTCTGGCAACAGCTCTGGTGGACATTCCTGCAGTCAGCATGCCAATTGCACACTCCCTCAAAACTTAAGACATCTGTGACATTGTGTTGTGTGACGAAACTGCACAGTTTAGAGTGGTCTTTTATTGTCCCCAGCACAAGGTGCACTTGTGTAATGATCTTGATGTTTATTTAATCAGCTTCTTGATATGCCACACCTGTCAGGTGGATGGATTATCTTGGCAAAGAATAAATGCTCACTAACAGGGATGTAAACAAATGTGTGCACAACATTTTAGAGAAATTATATTTTTGTGCATATGGAACATTTCTGCGAACTTTTATCTCAGCTCATGAAACATGGGACCAACCATTTATCCTTTTTGCACCATTTTGTTTTACTTGTCACATACGCTGCTGTTACTGTGCTCATTTTAGGGACATTATAATGAGGAATACATACTGTGATCCTGACATCAATTTAGATCGGTAACATTCTGTAATGTCATTTTATGATATCTTGAATCTAATACAGACTTTTGTAATGCAAGCTCTTACACTAGAAAGCCAGTGTGAGGGTCTGCGCCAATGATGTATATAAACCCTGAATTGCTGATGCATGGAATGGCCAATGAAAGGCTTTGAAGCCAACCATTTTGGCACTCCCATAGGAATAAATTGAATTCTACAGTATTTCAATTAAATGTTGAATGCATTCAGTTGTGCAACTGGCTAGGTATACCCTTTCCCAGGGTGCAATGAAATGTGTTGTTTTACAGGGTTAGCCATTGTAGTACAGCGCCCCTGGAGCAAATTAAGGTTAAGTGCCTTGCTCAAGGGCACATCGACAAATTCGTCACCTTGTCGCCTTGGGTATTCGAACGAGCGACCGCTCAGTTACTGGCCCAACACTCTAACCGCTATGCCGCCTGCTAGGCTGCGACACACCTGGGATGTGTCCAGTTCGATTTAACGTTTTCTATGTTGCGTGGCGGTTGTGCTGAACACGTTTCCCCAAAACGTTCTTGAACGTTTCCTCCATTTGGTGGGTGTGGTGGGGTCTGGCATGAAGCAATGAGTGACGTATTTAAAGAGCGACTGAATGCATCGATTCCGCATGTGTTTCTCTGTTGCTCATTAAGAAAAACGCGATTTCAGTCTTGGGGGTGTGGTTCGATGTGGCAGTTACAGATGTTTGTTGCCCATGAGACACCATAGGAACAAAGCCAGTAATCACTACTTCAAAATAGTCCGAATGAATCTAACATAACTCAAGAAATCTGTTTTATTCACGCAATTTCACATCTAGCTTAGGTGTTTCTGACTAATATCGATGCCACATAGGCCGTTTTCTATCACAGAAGTTGTTAATAGAGCCCCACAGAGTTCTCATAATACCCATGAAACCTAGCAGTCAAACAGGGAAATAGTTCCAATAGTTTTTCCACCATTCATTTTTCCCATAGGAATTTTAGAAACACTTAAAATAAGGGCTGTGTTTTGTGTAGGCTTACCCTGGCATGACGCTTTGATAACCATGTAAATCTCTCTCGAATTGTAACAATATATTCGGCTCTATTTACGCTCAGATTCAAAAATGCTAATAAGCATAAAAGTAAACATCATGCAAGACTACAAATATCTGCAAGCTCCTGTACATCATCTCCAGCTGGCACCTTTGCTAACAGGTAAATTTAAAGACATTTAGCCAATTAATGAATTACTACATTTAGCTAACATTACCTTTGCTTCAATTCGTCAGTCTCGTCCAGATCATCATGGCATTTGTAGTTCTTTACAATAGCCACATTAGCAGCTAATTAGCATTTCATTTGTTGGGGGTAAATACAGGCAAATTTATTGATAAAAGTCACCTTGTCCGAAAGAGATTTACATGGTTATCAAACATTACACCAGGGTAACCCTACACGAAACACATTTGAAGTGTTTCTAAAATCCCCTATGGAAAAATGTATGGTGGAAAAATTATTGGAACCATTTCCCTGTTTGACCGCTACGTTTTATGGGTATAATGACTCATACTGTGGTACTCTATTGCCTTCAGTTGCGCTTTAAAGTGCGTAACAGGTGCAACAGTTGCAGGCAACTGGTTAGTTAGATACTGGCGAATTGGGAATCATCACGGGACGGTTTTTCACAACTTCATCCTTCCATAGTATATCCTCCAAATACCAGCTTCGAGTGCATTATCATTTTTATACAACGGGTTACCAACATATTCAAATAATGATAACGAAAAACGTTATTTTGATTAATTTATTCATACTATTTCATCCTTCCACAAGATATAGTCCAGACACAAATCTAGGGTTGCTACCCAAGCCGGCTGGTCGTTCATTCTATTGGTTCAGTTGCCAGAGAAGCGACCCAGTCTTTTTGTTCTGTATCTATGGACACGATCCAGTCGGTCGTTCTAAATGTTCCATTGACATACTGGCTGGCAACGTTCTTATCCCTTGCATTCTATTTAGCCAACTACTGATAACTTACAGTCACGTCAAACATAAAAAAGAATAACAACAGTAGCTGCATTTGCATTTGTTTAAGCTGTTTTCTAGTGACATTTATTTGGGTACGTCCATAACATTTAGCTAATGAGATGCGATTTCGCCTGGCATAGAAAATGTGCTCTCTCGTCAAGACACTGTTGTTCAGAGGAGCTAGTCAACAACACAGCTAACATAATCACTTCAAACACTGAAGCTGTAAAGACTGCAAACTAGCTGCACTTTGTTTCATTTTACCTTTTTTCAATTGACATTTCTTTGTATATATCCATAAAAATTATGCCAGCTGATTCATGATTTCGACTGGCTGAGAAATGCTGCCTGCCTCTCTGTCTCGTCCCGACTCCCGACCCCGACACGTTCATTACTATGGGACAGCTGGAAATCGAATTTGAATATTGAAACAATGTTGCAAATGTCGGAGAGACAGACAGCAAGGTTTATACAAATCTCCGCTGTTGAAAACTAAATGTTATTCTAAAAGAAATGTGAGATAATGTCTAAATGCTTTTTATAGTGGAGATCAAGTTTATAATTTGCTTGGCTGGGTTGATGAGACAGTGGATTGCGCAGTCAGATGGAACTGAGTAAATAGGCATTTTCACGTCATAGATTTAGCCGGTGGTAACTTGTGGAATAGACACCGGCTGGAATGCGCTTTTAACCAATTAGCATTCAGGATTAGACCCACCCGTTGTATAAATTGCCATCTACTGTACTTGGTGAGTTATGTTACAGCATTTTGTTTAGCCAAAAAGACAGCCAAAGTTTTCAAAAATGTGTATCTGGATCAGAATGATCGGAATTTTGTAATCCTCTTTGTTGCTAACCAGGATCAAATCAATCTGGCTGTTTTTGAGATGGTTTTTCAGTAAATAATCGGATAGGATCATTCTAAACCAGATACCACAATATCAAGATCACAGAATCTGGATGTTCTGCTTTGAACAGGCCTACACCTTGCCATCTACTAGACAGATTGTGGTACTACTTCTACACTGTCATAGGGAAACAGAAATAAAGTAAACTACTTGAATAAAGTAGTAGAGCTTGCAAATCACTTATAATTAAGTAGATGCATTTATTTGACACTTCTCAATATAACAACTTACCACATACCTATACTGCAGTCTATTTAACATAATTAACCTTTCTTTTTCAGATCTAAGTACGTTTTTTAAACTTTCTCACGTTAGTTACATTGACATTTTGTGGTTGTAGTGCCTTTCACCTTTCTAAATCCACCCTGAATCCACCCTTCCACTGGGATCAAGAAAAAGCTAAATACAATCCTGATTAAAGGTCAGATTGGATTACCAAATCCTTTTCCCTATTCAGAGGATCAGAATCTGTTTTCAGGATTGAAAAACCCAATACTAACATCTAATCCTATCCGATTGCCGAAATCCAATAAGACAATTTTTGAAAAATTGGGCCCAAAGCATATACTGTATATAGGAAATATGTAGAAGAATTTCAGAAATGGACAGATATAATTGAAAAGGGACCTTTGTTTCCCTATTCGCCAGTATCTATTTAACCACTTGTTTGCACCTGACCTGTTGCGAGTCTTACGCACAACAGATGTGTCTTCTCCTAATGAATTTGTACAGCACTGATGAAGGCATTTGTTTAGCACTTTTTAGCACTTTGCACTAGCACCTTTTCTTATTCTTTTGAGCATGGATGAAATGACGTTGGCTTCCTTGATTTTTCCTTTTCATGGTTTGAGTGCAAGTACCTACGTAATTCTGCAAGCTCTTAGACTGCCATCTACAGGTGGTATGTGAAAACAGAATTATCAGGAACAGCTACTTTGCTGAAAACACATATTTACAGACATGTAATTGTATGTAAATGTATGCCCTTAAATACTACACAATTAAACCATCTGGAGAATATTCCATTTGTTCTGTTTACATAAATCCATGCAATATTACGCTGCTCCGTAATTCATTATAATAAATTATATTTTCCCTCTCAATTGGTGTCAATATTGCAGAGTCAGCACTCTGCCACTGCTCTGACAAGACAAACAGATGAAAAACCCCAGGGAAATAGTGCAGTTTTTTCTCCATGACTCATGTATAGGCTAGTACCACCAGAGTGTTGTTGTTGTTGACTTTGAACGTGTGCCTGTGTGACAGGCCGTTCTGTGGTGAGTCAACTGGTGAGCCCTTACACACTACTCCACACACTACTCTATAGTGGCAGAGCCCAATGTACTACACATGACTCACAGGGCTCATGATTCAGAGGCATTGTAACACAGTGTCACAAAATGGCTACTGGGCTGGAGGGATGTGGGTCATATTGCTGGAAAGCAGCAATTCAACAGATGCTGGACATCAAGCCTGAGAGGTTCATGTTAATGGGTCATATGTGGAGCTGCTTGCAGGTCATTGGCGGGGTCTGTCATGGATACTGTGTTTCATTAAGTATATGTACAGTTGAAGTGCAGAGAGAGGGAGATGGAGAGGGTGAAAGAGCGAGATGGACAGACTAGTCTTCATTCTGCCGTATCAGTGCTCCCCCCTGGCAGAGAGAACTGTAGTGAGCATGCTCAGTATATTGAACGTGAAGCCAGTCATGGCTATATTAACTCATGAGTGTCCACAAGCAGCCAAGACCTCTCTCCATTCCATGCTTATGTCACACTGCACATTGTGTTGGTCTGTGTACTCCTCTGTGGCTGTTTCTGGCTGGCCTGTGTTTGGTATTCTTTATAAGCTGCATGTCACAGTGTGTTGTCAGAGCTACAGACAGTGTGTGGTAAGTTGGAATGGAGTATGATTATCTGGACACTAACTCTGTTCAATGTTTGTGAACCATCCAGAGTCTTAGGCTGCCTATCCTAGGTAATTTAAGTATATATAAACTCAGCAAAAAAAGAAACGTCCCTTTTTCAGGACCCTGTCTTTCAAAGATAATGAGTAAAAATCCAAATAACTTCACAGATCTTCATTGTAAAGGGTTTAAACACTGTTTCCCATGCTTGTTCAATGAACCATAAACAATTAATGAACATGCACCTGTGGAACAGTTATTAAGACAATAACAGCTTACAGACGGTAGGCAATTAAGGTCACAGTTATGAAAACTTAGGACACTAAAGAGGCCTTTCTACTGACTCTGAAAAACACCAAAAGAAAGATGCCCAGGGCCCCTGCTCATCTGCGTGAATGTGCCTTAGGCATGCTGCAAGGAGGCATGAGGACTGCAGATGTGGCTAGGGCAATACATTGCAATGTCCGTACTGTGACATGCCTAAGACAGCGCTACAGGGAGACAGGACGGACAGCTGATCGTCCTCGCAGTGGCAGACCACGTGTAACAACACCTGCACAGGATCGGTACATCCGAACATCACACCTGCGGGACAGGTACAGGATGGCAACAACAACTGCCCGAGTTACACAAGGAACGCACAATCCCTCCATCAGTGCTCAGACTGTCCGCATTAGGCTGAGAGAGGCTGGACTGAGGGCTTGTAGGCCTGTTGTAAGGCAGGTCCTCACCAGACATCACCGGCAACAACGTCGCCTATGGGCACTGGACCAGACAGGACTGGCAAAAATGCTCTTCACTGACGAGTCGCGGTTTTGTCTCACCAGGGGTGATGGTCGGATTCGCGTTTATCGTCGAAGGAATGAGCGTTACACGGAGGCCTGTGCTCTGGAGCGGGATCGATTTGGAGGTGGAGGGTCCGTGATGGTCTGGGGCGTTGTGTCACAGCATCATCGGACTGAGCTTGTTGTCATTGCAGGCAATCTCAACACTGTGCGTTACAGGGAAGACATCCTCCTCCCTCATGTGGTACCCTTCCTGCAGGCTCATCCTGACATAACCCTCCAGCATGACAATGCCACTAGCCATACTGCTCGTTCTGTGAGTGATTTCCTGCAAGACAGGAATGTCAGTGATCTGCCATGGCCAGCGAAGAGTCCGGATCTCAAGCCCATTGAGCACGTCTGGGACCTGTTGGATTGGAGGGTGAGGGCTAGGGCCATTCCCCCCAGAAATGTCCAGGAACTTGCAGGTGCCTTGGTGGAAGAGTGGGGTAACATCTCACAGCAAGAACTGGCAAATCTGGTGCAGTCCATGAGGAGGAGATGCACTGCAGTACTTAATGCAGCTGGTGGCCACACCAGATACTGACTGTTACTTTTGATTTTGACCCCCCCTTTGTTCAGGGACACATTATTCAATTTCTGTTAGTCACATGTCTGTGGAACTTGTTCAGTTTATGTCTCAGTTGTTGAATATTGTTATGTTCGTACAAATATTTACACATGTTAAGTTTGCCGAAAATAAACACAGTTGACAGTGAGAGGACGTTTCTTTTTTTGCTGAGTTTATATATATATATATAGATCTTTGTCCCCATGTGCAGTTGCAAACCGTAGTCTGGCTTTTTTATGGCGGTTTTGGAGCAGTGGCTTCATCCTTGCTGAGCGGCCTTTCAGGTTATGTCGATATAGGACCCATTTTACTGTGGATATAGATACTTTTGTACTTGTTTCCTCCAGCATCTTCCTTTGCTGTGGTTCTGGGATTGATTTGCACTTTTCGCACCAAAGTACGTTCATCTCTAGGAGACAGAACGCATATCCTTCCTGAGCGGTATGACAGCTGCGTGGTCCCATGGTGTTTATACTTGCGTACTATTGTTTGTACAGATGAACGTGGTACCTTCAGGTGTTTGGAAATTGCTCCCAAGGATGAACCAGACTTGTGGAGGTCTACCATTTTTTTTCTGAGGTCTTGGCTGATTTCTTTTGATTTTCCCATGATGTCAAGCAAACAGGCACTGGGTTTGAAGGTAGACCTTGAAATACATCCAAAGGTACACCTCCAATTGACTCAAATTATGTCAATTAACCTATCAGAAGCTTCTAAAGCCATTACATAATTTTCTGGAATTTTCCAAGCTGTTTAAAGGCACAGTCAATTTAGTGTATGTAAACTTCTGACCCACTGGAATTGTGATACAGTGAATTATAAGTGAAATAATCTGTCTGTAAACAATTGTTGGAAGGATTACTTGTGTCATGCACAAAGTAGATGTCCTAACCGACTTGCCAAAACTATAGTTTGCTAACAAGAAACTTGTGGAGTGGTTGAAAAACAAGTTTTAATGACTCCAACCTAAGTGTATGTAAACTTCAGACTTCAACTGTAATATATATATATATATATATATATATATATATATATATATATATATATATATATATATATATATATATATACACAGTGCATTCTGAAAGTATTCAGACCCCTTGACTTTTTCCACATTTTGTTACGTTACAGCCTTATTCTAAAATGGATTAAATCAATCTACCCACAACATCCCATAATGACAAAGCAAAAACTGGTTTTTAGAAATGGTGGTGGCAGCATCATGCTGTGGGGATGTTTTTCAGTGGCAGGGACTGGGAGACTAGTCAGGATCGGGGGAAAGATGAACGGAGCAAAGTACAGAGAGATCCTTGATGAAAACCTTCTCCAGAGTACTCAGGACCTCAGACTGAGGCAAAGGTTCACCTTCCAACAGGACAACGACCCAAAGCACACAGCCAAGACAACGCAGGAGAGGCTTCGGGACAAGTCTCCTTGAGTGGCCCAGCCAGAGCCCGGACTTGAACACGATCGAACATCTCTGGAGAGACCTGAAAATCAAATCAAATATTTTATTTTATTTTATTTGCCACATGTGCCGAATACAACAGGTGTAGACATTACTGTGTAATGCTTACTTACAGCCCTTAACCAACAATGCATTTATTTTTTATAAAAAAGTAAAATAAAACAACAACAAAAAAGTAAAATAAAATAACAGTAGGGAGGGTATATACAGGGGGGTACCGGTGCAGAGTCAATGTGCGGGGGCACCGGCTAATTGAGGTAGTTGAGGTAATGTGTACATGTGGGTAGAGTTAAAGTGACTATGCATAAATAATTAACAGAGTAGCAGCAGCGTAAAAAGATGGGGTGGGGTTGGGGGGGCAGTGCAAATAGTCCGGGTAGCCATGATTAGCTGTTCAGGAGTCTTATGGCTTGGGGGTAGAAGCTGTTGAGAAGCCTTTTGGACCTAGACTTGGCGCTCCGTTACCGCTTGCCGTGCGGTAGCAGAAAGAACAGTCTATGACTAGAGTGGCTGGAGTCTTTGACAATTTTGAGGGCCTTCCTCTGACACCGCCTGGTATAGAGGTCCTGGATGGCAGGAAGCTTGGCCCCAGTGATGTACTGGGCCGTACGCACTACCCTCTGTAGTGCCTTGCGGTCGGAGGCCGAGCAGTTGCCATACCAGGAGGTGATGCAACCAGTCAGGATGCTCTCGATGGTGCAGCTGTAGAACTTTTTGAGTATCTGAGGACCCATGCCAAATCTTTTCAGTCTCCTGAGGGGGAATAGGCTTTGTCGTGCCCTCTTCATGACTGTCTTGGTGTGTTTGGACCATGATAGTTTGTTGGTGATGTGGACACCAAGGAACATGAAGCTCTCAACCTGTTCCACTACAGCCCTGTCGATGAGAATGTGGGCGTGCTCAGTCCTCTTTTTTTCAACAAAGTACTGAGTAAAGGGTCTGAATACTTATGTAAATGTTATATTTATGTTTTTATATTTAATAAATTAGCTAAATGTTCTAAAAACCTGTTTTTGCTTTGTCATTATGGAGTATTGTGTGTAGATTGATGAGGGGGAAAAAACTATTTAATCAATTTTAGAATAGGGCTGTAACCTAACAAAATGTGGAAAGAGTGAAGGGGTCTGAATAGTTTCCGAAGGCACTGTATATGCTCTCTACCAACAACAACCCTATGGCACAATGCACTTGAATCATATTATCAACTGTTTTCACGGCATTCTATAGTAGCATCTCCTCTCAAACACTCTCAATCTCCTGCTTCAGTTGGGTGAGCCAGAGATGTCACTTACTGTATACAGTATACTACTTGAATAGTTATACTCTAGTAGTTAAACCTTACAAATGAATACTCACTCTGTGGATCCGTCACATCTGGGAAATGCTTCATGGATGGTATCCGCTGTGTGTACAGTACTTAAGTGCTTAACTTGTGATATTTTTCACAGATTAGAGACCATATAGAAAAGTGATACAACACATCAGTGAGACGTGACACACACAGGGGAATCACCTCACAGCTCAGAGATAGTTCACAGTAAGTTGAGGTGCATCCCAAAAGCATGCTGAATGATATAGGAATTATGAAATTGCGGTTGTGGTGTCAAGCTGTCATGGTTTCCCCTGTGCTATCTCTCTATCACGGAGTGAGTGTCTTCTGAATACACTGAGGTTGTCATACACACACGCACACACACACACACTCACTCTCTCTCTCTCTCTCTCTCTCTCTCGCTCCTCTCACTCTTCTATGAAAATATTAAAAGTGTTATTAATAAATGGTCTGTAAAAGAGCGATAGGACACCATTTTCCACGAGACTGCCTAGGGGAAGGAGGTGAGGGCCCTGGCAGAGTGGTGCCAGGAATATAACCTCTCCCTCAACGTCAACAAAATGAAGGAGCTGATCGTGGACTTCAGGAGACAGCAGAGGGAGCACGCCCCCATCCACATTGACCGGGAAACTGAAGATCTCGTACAACGCTGTGTACTACTCCCTTCACAGAACAGCGCAAACTGGCTCTAACCAGAATAGAAAGAGGAGTGGGAGGCCCCGGTGCACAACTGAGCAAGAGGACAAATACATTAGAGTGTCTAGTTTGAGAAACCGACTCCTCACAGGTCCTCAACTGGCAGCTTCATTAAATAGTACCCGCAAAACACCAGTCTCAACGTCAACAGTAAAGAGGCGACTCCGGGATGCTGACCTTCTAGGCAGAGTTGCAAAGAAAAAGCCATGTCTCAGACAGGCCAATAAAAATAAAATATTAAGATGGGCAAAAGAACACAGACACTGGACAGAGGAAGACTGGAAAAAAGTGTTATGGACAGACGAATCGAAGTTTGAGGTGTTCAGATCGCAATGAAGAACATTTGTGAGACGCAGACCAAATGAAAAGATGCTGGAGGAGTGCTTGATGCCATCTGTCAAGCATGGTGGAGGCAATGTGATGGTCTGGGGGTGCTTTGGTGGTGGTGAAGTGGGTGATTTGTACAAGGTAAAAGGGATCTTGAAGAAGGAAGGCTATCACTCCATTTTGCAACGCCATGCCATACCCTCTGGACAGCGCTTGATTGGAGCCAATTTCCTCCTACAACAGGACAATGACCCAAAGCACAGCTCCAAACTATGCAAGAACTATTTAGGGAAGAAGCAGTCAGCTGGTATTCTGTCTGTAATGGAGTGGCCAGCACAGTCACCGGATCTCAACCCTATTGAGCTGTTGTGGGAGCAGCTTGACCGTATGGTACGTAAGAAGTGCCCATCAAGCCAATCCAACTTGTGGGAGGTGCTTCAGGAAGCATGGGGTGAAATCTCTTCAGATTACCTCAACAAATTGACAACTAGAATGCCAAAGGTCTGCAAGGCTGTAATTGCTGCAAATGGAGGATTCTTTGACGAAAGCAACGTTTGAAGGACACAATTATTATTTCAATTAAAAATCATTATTTCTGACCTTGTCAATGACTACATTTTCTATGCATTTTGCCGTATTTCCTATTCAAACTCATTTCATGTATGTTTTCATGGAAAACAATGACATTTCTAAGTGACCCCAAACTTTTGAACGGTAGTGTATATTTATATTCCATACTCTGACATTGCTTGTTCTAATATTTCTATATTTCTTCATTCCTTTCTTGATATTTTTGGGATTTGCATGTATTGTTTTGTATTGTTAGGTATTACTGTACTGTTGGAGCTAGGATCATAAGCATTTTGCTACAACCGCGATAACATCTGCAAAATATGTGTACACAACCAATAACATTTGATGTGAAACGATATCATGTCACTATTTAACCCGTCTCTCCCTGTGGTCTTGTGTGTGTTTCAGCTGGGGGACCCAGGGGGACTTCACCACCACACACCCTCTACCTGCTGTCAAGGTGAAGTTGTTCACTGAGAGCACAGGAGTCCTGGCCCTGGAAGACAAAGAGCTGGGCAGGGTAAGAGCCTACAGAACTGGAGCCAGACATAGGCACAGTTAGCAACAAACTTTCTTTTCAGATTTCAAAATGGTTGCCACTTTGATGTAAATATGGAGTGCTATGATCTTATACATACATTATACATATACTTATACATATACATTGATACAACCTTACATGGCTGTGTGTTTTATGTATGACTTGACTATAAATAGGTACATTGTATGTGTCTTTGTGCTTCCAGGTGGTGCTCCATCCGACCCCGAACAGCCCCAAACAGTCCGAACTACACAAGATGTCCGTGTCCAAAGGCTGCCCTGACAGTGACCTGAAGATCAAACTGGCCATCCGCATGGACAAGCCACAAAACATGAAGCACTGTGGGTAAGCTACGCTGCGTGGAAACTAGATCAAAACATATTGTTGTCAGACGCAGTGGTATGCTGCCATCTAGTGGTGCCGACCATTAGTGCATAACACACTTCCAGACGGCAGATCAACTGTGACCAAAGCAGGCAACCTTTATCTTTAACCTTAAACATTACATCTATTATCTTCAACATACATTGAATATGACTATGTAATTGGCACTGTGACATCTGACATTTTAAAATGTTCTCAAATATTGTTGTACTGCATTTATCAAGCCTCCATAATGTTTGCTAAAGAACAAAAGGAAGTCTTTACATTTACGTCATTTAGCAGACGCTCTTATCCAGAGCGACTTACATTATTTAAAAAAAAATCCTACCCCCTGTGGGAATCGAACCCACAACCCTGGCGTTGCAAACGCCATGCTCTATCAACTGAGCTACATCCCTGCCGGCCATTCCCTCCCCTACCCTGGACAACGCTGGGCCAATTGCGCGCCGCCCCATGGGTCTCCCGGTCACGGCCGGCTACGACAGAGCCTGGATTCAAACCAGGATCTCTAGTGGCACAGCTAGCACTGCAATGCAGTGCCTTAGACCACTGTGCCACTCGGGAACCTAGTGGCGCAGTCTTCTCCTTCAGTACATCACTGCTTTCTTGGTGCCATTTCCTGGGCTCAGTCATAAAGAAAGTGTACATATCCTCACACTAATACAAACATGTAAGACCTGACCATGTTAAAGAGCACATTGAATAAGAGTGAGAACTCTGACTGTCATGAATGGATATCAAGTAAAAGGTATTGACAGCCTCCTCACCCCAGATCAAATAGCAAATAATGATTGTGATTAGGCTAATGGCTAGTGATATAAGTGATGTGACAGCGCCAACTCAGAGACATAAGGACATGTTAACGTCACACCTCTTCCTTCCTCCTCCTCCGGTCTCCTCCACTGTGTGTGTGTCCTGCTCTATGGGGGAAGCCCAGTGTCTGGGCTTTAAGGAGCTCCGCCTGTCTCCCTCATTCACTCTCCTCCATATGCTTCCTGTACAGGGCCTGTGGGGCCTGATGTGATGCTGGGGTGGCCCTACGGTAGCCTGCGTTGGGGCCTTATGCTCCCTGTACCAGCCTCTGCCTGGCAGGCTGCTGGCAGTCCCCTTTCCCGCTGCTCCTTGGGCACTAGTTTATTCAGAGAGACAAGCCCTGATGCCCCTAAACTAACCAGGGGGGTACACAGGCAGAGGGAGGCAGGCCCGTGTACCCCTAGCCCGGCCAGGGGGAAGAGCAGACAGAGGCAGGCAGAGCTAGGGTCCTCGCCCTCAGATGTTCATTTCTTCACAACACAACATGATACACAGCAAAACAACATATTCTGCCCTCCCACAGACTCAAGACTGATAGAAGAAAAAAAAGAAAAATGTATGCACTCACTACTTACTGTACATCACTCTGGATAAGAGTGTCTGCTAAATGACAAAAATGTCAATCTAATGATAGCACTCAGCAAACCAGAGTGTCACGAGTTACAAAGCCAGAACCCAGAAGCAGACCAGGACAAGGTAAGTTGAAACGAAGGTGAGTGTTTATTTACAAAGTCAAGAGTGATGCTGAATAATCCAGGGAACAGAGCGGGCGGCGTTGATTAGTTGTTGGGGGTGCAGTGGTTGATCCCATCATGGCTCGGCAGCCGCCGACCACCAGGCAGAGGTTGGATGAAGGTTCCGGACGAGTGACTGCAGATGGAACAAAACGGAGGTAAGTAAACAACAAACCAACAAGGTGCAAAACAACAAAACTAACGCTAGACGCTCTAAGACTGATACTCTGGTAAACCTACTGTTCATGGCTAACGATCCGGCAGGGAATGGATGTTAGGCCAGAGCCTAAGAAGGGTGATGATCAGGACCAGGTGTGCAGATTGCTGATGGGATGCAGGTGCGGAAATCAAGAGAGCTCCCCGGAGCGTTCCAGAACCCACGGGAAACTGGAGATCACGAACAGAAAAACTAGTCCACAGACAGGACCCGACTCAGACTGCCGGGATCGTTACAGTACCCCCCCTCCGACGAACGCCACCGGGCGGACTCCCCGGAGCGCCAGGATGGAGGCGGTAGAAGTCACGGATGAGGTCAGCATCTAGGATCTGTCGCCGCGGAATCCAACTCCTCTCTTCAGGACCATACCCCTCCCAGTCCACGAGATACTGGAAACCCCGGCCCCGCCGTCTGGAATCCATGATGCGTCGCACCGTGTAGGCAGGGCCACCTCCGATCATCCGAGGAGGAGGAGGAGGAGGTGGAGGAGGCAACAGAGGACTGAGGAAAACAGGCTTGAGGCAGGAGACATGAAAGGTGGGATGGACTCTGAGCGTCCTCGGGAGTTTGAGTCGAACTGCCACCGGATTGATCACCCTCTCCACCACAAACGGACCAATGAACTTCGGTAACAACTTCCTAGACTCAGTCCGTAAAGGAAGATCCCGTGTGGCCAACCAGACCCTATCTCCGATGGTGTAGGTGGGAGCGGGGATCCGGCGACGATTCGCCTGGAGCTGATACCGGTCCGAAACTCTAAGGAGTGCCTTTCTGGCCCGATGCCAGGTCCGGTGGCAACGACGAATATGGACCTGAACAGAAGGCACTGAGAGCTCCTTCTCCTGAGAAGGGAACAAGGGAGGTTGGTAGCCATACAGGCACTGGAAGGGAGACATCCCAGTGGCAGATGTAGGGAGGGTATTGTGGGCATACTCAACCCAAGGCAACTGAGAGACCCAGGAGGTGGGGTTGGAAGAGGCCAGGCAGCGTAGCGTGGATTCCATCTTCTGGTTGGCTCTCTCCGCCTGACCATTAGATTGGGGGGTGAAAACCAGATGTGAGACTGACTGTAGCTCCAATGGCCAAACAGAAGGACTTCCAGACAGCAGAGGTAAACTGAGGGCCACGGTCGGAAACGATATCACTGGGCAACCCGTGGACCCTGAAAACCTCCCTAACCAGGATCTCGGACGTCTCCGAGGCAGAGGGAAGCTTGGCAATTGGCACAAAGTGGGCGAACTTGCTGAATCTGTCCACGATAGTCAGAACGACCGTGTTCCCCTCAGAAGCGGGCAACCCAGTGACAAAGTCCAGGGCCAGATGCGACCATGGTCGCCGGGGAATAGGAAGGGGGTGAAGTAGTCCAGAGCTGGGCCGATTGGTACTCTTATTCTGCGCACACACTGGACAGGCAGCAACATAACCCCGAGTATCCTCGGCCATGGCAGGCCACCAAAAACGTCTGCGAAGAAACGCCATCGTCCGAGCCACGCCAGGGTGACAAGCCATCTTGCTGGCGTGGGACCATTTGAGGACCGCAGGACGAACCGACTCAGGCACAAACAACCGACCGGGTGGACCGTTACCGGGACCGGGCTGCGTCCGAAGAGCCGCCATCACCTCCTCCTCAATCTTCCACCTAACAGCTCCCACGACGCAGTTCCGGGGAGAATTGTCTCGGTCTTGGACCCACTCTCCTCCGTCTTGGAGAACATCCGAGACAAGGCGTCCGCCTTGCCGTTCTTAGATCCAGGTCGGAACGTCAGGGAAAAATTGAATCGTCCGAAAAACAACGACCACCTGGCCTGGACGGGAGTTGAGACGTCTAGCCGATTGCACGTAAGCAAGATTCTTGTGGTCAGTCCAGACAATAAACGGCTGCTCCGCCCCCTCCAACCAGTGGCGCCACTCCTCCAAGGCAAGTTTCACCGCGAGAAGCTCCCGGTTACCCACATCGTAATTCCTCTCCGCAGGCGAAAGGCGACGAGAGTAGTAGGCGCAGGGATGGAGTTTACTGTCCGTGGAGCATCGCTGCGACAGGATGGCGCCAACTCCCACATCAGACGCGTCCACTTCAACGACGAACTGACGGGCCGTGTCCGGTTGAGAGAGAATCGGTGCGTTGGTGAATCGCCTCTTCAAATCCAGAAACGCTCGATCCGCCTCCGGATTCCACTTGAAGCTCCTGATACTGGAAGTCAAGGCCGTTAACGGAGCGGCCACACGGCTGTAATCCCGGATGAATCTGCGGTAGAAATTCGCAAACCCCAAAAATCTCTGGAGCTGCAATCTCGTACCGGGCTGGGCCCATTCCAGAACCGCTCTAACCTTCTCCTGGTCCATCCTAATCTCTCCCCTGGAGATGATGTACCCGAGAAAGGATGTCGTGTGGGCGTGAAACTCGCACTTCTCGGCCTTCACGAACAGGCGATTCTCCAACAATCGCTGCAGAACCTGCCGGACATGCTGGACGTGGTCGGAAGGTTCCTTCGAGAAGATCAGAATGTCATCCAAGTAAACAAACACAAAGAGACCGATCATATCTCTCAGGACGTCGTTCACCATACTCTGGAATACCGCTGGAGCATTGGTCAGTCCAAATGGCATCACCTGATACTCGAAGTGACCCATCGGTGTATTGAAACCCGTCAACCACTCGTCTCCCTCTCTGATCCGGACCATGTGATACGCATTGCGTAGGTCTAGCTTGGTGAACACCGTAGCACCCTGTAAGGAGTCGAAGGCAGAACTCATCAAAGGCAGGGGATACTTGTTCTTGACCGTGATGTCATTCAACCCCCGATAATCAATACACGGTCGAAGAGAGCCATCCTTCTTACCCACAAAGAAGAATCCTGCCCCCCAGGGGTGATGACGAGGGACGAACGAGACCAGCAGCTAGGGACTCCTTGATGTAGGTCTCCAAAGCCTCACGTTCAGGGCGGGAGATACTGTATAACCTTCCCTTGGGGTAGACAGCTCCAGGGAACAGGTTGATGGCACAATCATATGGTCGGTGGGGAGGGAGTGACAGAGCCTTCTGCTTACTGAACACTTCCCCAAATCGTGATATGTCTCGGGAACCAGGGACAAATCTGGGGGTTTAGCCTCAATCACCTGACTGGGAACCGAATGGGGACAGGCAGTCTTGAGACAGTTAGCATGACAATCAAGGCTCCAACTCGTTACCTTGCCCGTCACCCAATCGAACGTGGGATTGTGTTCCTTCAGCCAGGGGTATCCAAGGACCAGAGGAACATGGGAAGACGGCAGAATGAAGAATGAAATCATCTCCGAATGATTCCCCGACAACAGCATCTTAACCGGTTCAGTCCTCATCGTGATACGTGCCAGACTACTGCCGTTCAGAGTGGTCGCTTCAATGGCTTCCGGCAATTGCTCCTTGGAAAGCCCCAGCTGTTCCACCAACTTCGGCATCAAGAAAGCTTCCATCGGCACCTGAATCGATAAAAGCGTTAATCGCTAAGCTCTGATTCCTGTTCACAAGGGTAGCCGGGAAACGGGGTCTGACAGAGGTACTGAGAGGTTGAAACTGGCTCGCTAAAAGTCCTCCCAACTTTAGCGAGCCGGGCAGTTTGACGACCGCCGGGAGCAAGTGGAGATGTAATGTCCCGAGCTACCACAGTAGAGGCAGCAGTTGGTCTTACGTCTAGGTTGACGCTCCTCCTTGGTTAACCCGTGCCGCCCCACTTGCATGGGTTCAGAATCGGGAGAGAGGACCTCTCCACTAATCCTTTGTGGTGGAGAATGATCGACGTGTTCTGGTCCACCACCCGACCCGACTGGGAACTGAGAAGCTGATCGATTGGACGGACCCCATTGCTTCTCCCTCCTTCGCTCACGGACTCGATTATCCACCCGAATAGACAAGGCTACCAAGCTGTCCAGGTCACTAGGCTCCGGATAGGAGATCAACTCATCCTTGAGCTGCTCCGACAGACCCTGGTAAAAGGCCGCTTGCAGAGACTCCTCATTCCACCCACTCTCCACAGCCAACGTCTTGAACTCGATCACGAAGTCGGCCACGCTGCGAGTTCCTTGGTGAAGCGAAAACAGGCGCCTAGCTGCGTCCCTCCCTCGGACGGAATGGTCGAAGAGCTTCCTCATCTCGGCCGTGAACCCCTGGTATGAAGCCATGCAGGGGTCTTGTCGTTCCCAAACGGCTGAAGCCCACTCCAGCGCTCGACCACGCAGCAACTCAATCACAAAGGCTATCCTAGCCTTGTCTGTGGCATAGGAGTAGGGCTGTAGATCGAACACTAACCCACACTGCATAAGGAAAGAACGGCATCTTCCCAGCTCCCCCTCATATTTATCCGGCGTCGGAACCTTGGGCTCACGGAAGGACACAGCTCCAGACGCGGCAGGCGAGATGGGTGAAACCGGTAGTGGATCCTCCACCGGAAACTGGCGCTGGTTCTGGACCTCCGTCAGACCGGTAGAAAGGTTCCGAACTGACAACGCTATCTCCTGTAGTGCCGTGCTATGTTGTCCCAACATCTTCTCCTGATGGGAAATGGCATGGCGAACAGAGTCCAGGTCCGCTGGGTTCATTACTGGCCGGATCGTTCTGTCACGAGTTACAAAGCCAGAACCCAGAAGCAGACCAGGACAAGGTAAGTTGAAACGAAGGTGAGTGTTTATTTACAAAGTCAAGAGTGATGCTGAATAATCCAGGGAACAGAGCGGGCGGCGTTGATTAGTTGTTGGGGGTGCAGTGGTTGATCCCATCATGGCTCGGCAGCCGCCGACCACCAGGCAGAGGTTGGATGAAGGTTCCGGACGAGTGACTGCAGATGGAACAAAACGGAGGTAAGTAAACAACAAACCAACAAGGTGCAAAACAACAAAACTAACGCTAGACGCTCTAAGACTGATACTCTGGTAAACCTACTGTTCATGGCTAACGATCCGGCAGGGAATGGATGTTAGGCCAGAGCCTAAGAAGGGTGATGATCAGGACCAGGTGTGCAGATTGCTGATGGGATGCAGGTGCGGAAATCAAGAGAGCTCCCCGGAGCGTTCCAGAACCCACGGGAAACTGGAGATCACGAACAGAAAAACTAGTCCACAGACAGGACCCGACTCAGACTGCCGGGATCGTTACACAGAGCACAGTGATCATACCCACATTTATGGATGTCCACTGGCTCAAACTGTAGCTGGAGTTCTGGATGTGTCAGGATCATTCATGGCACTCCCATCCCTGAACCATGTTCTGCTCAGTTGGTAGAGCATGGCATTTGCAACGCCAGGGTTGTGGGTTCGATTCCAGTATAAAAATAAAAATGTATGCACTCACTAACTGTAAGTCGATCTGGATAAGAGCGTCTGCTAAATGACTAAAATGTAAAATGTAAATGTAATTAAGGTAATATCAGAAAACAGGTCATTTCCTTTCACAAACAGAAGATGGGTTGTTCTAGCTCGAAAACCTTTTCACAGGATAAGGTAGCAGTAACAACTTTTTACCATAAGAGGTCAGCAGAGACCTTGTACTGTAACAGAAGCATCTCCGCTATTGTTCGCCAATTGCCATTCACTCAAGGTGTTGTATATATTGCTCATTGTAACATAAAAGGACAAATTAATATGCTTTTTGAGCATGTCACCTCTTTATGAAATAATGATGCAACACAAGGTTTAATATTGTAAAGCAGCCTCTGTAGAAAGGCCATCCACCATTGTCCACACAACCTGTTACTAACTATTTGCTTTGTTTACTTAGGTACCTATGGGCTATTGGTAAAAATGTGTGGAAGAGATGGAAGAAGAGATTCTTTGTTTTGGTGCAGGTAAGAACAAAAGACCACTAAATAACCATGGTCAGCACTAATCCAATAAGTAAGATGTTATGTTTTTGATCTGTCAAGCTTTGGTACGTGTCTTCCTCTAGTTGACTGGGGTTCTAAAGGTGTAAGCCAGTTCTTGTCAGGAGCTTTGTAGCTGTAGCAGCCATTTTCTGTCTGTCCTCATTTGGAGAAGCATGCTTTCTCCTCTGTGTTCGGGAGGATATGTCTCAGAGCGAGGAGTTGACAGGCGATTGACAAACCAGAGTGTACGCTGGCTGGCCTAGCACTCGCAGCTAAAAGAGCCCACGGAATGCTCGTCTCGCTCGCTCTCAGCTGTACATACAGCAAGTGACAAATACCGGTCAATAGACTGCCTGTGTGTGTATGTGTGTGTGTGTCATGTGCAAGTGTGTTTCTTAGAGAGACATAGCTTTGTGTTTGTGTATAATTTCATTTGTAAATGTTTTACTTTTTCTCTTATGTTTTGGTTATGTTAAGTCGCGTGTAAGTATTCAAGACATTCACTATTCTATTGGTGTTATGGTGGACTCAAATGTATTTGGACTTTTGGTCTTCAGAATTGGCAAAATTATTATATTTTCAAAGTGAAGGGCAAATATGTTTAGTTCGCTTTACTATCAATATAGTATGTCCCATTTGTGTCTTGGTGTTGTCTGAAAATACAAAATTCAGCAGTGAAGTAGTACAAAACTGTAGGTGTTGATTCATACTTTTACTATGCTTCTTATACATACGAAAAATGGAAATAGCCTATGAAAAGACAACAGTGTGCCAACTTCAGCTGGTTCAGGAGATATATTAAATAGAAATGAATCATTTAAGTGAGAAACAAAATGTTTGCATTTATTTCTGAGATTGTTGTGTTAATTACTGTGGATGTGATTCACCAACACCACTCTGTGATGTTCAACCCTCCTTCTCTGAAATAACAAAATGCAAATTCACATCCGCTGCATGCCGAATGTGGCACACACAAACACACACACAAACACACACACACACAAACACACACTTTCTGAATGCCATTTGATTGACATTTGCCTTGATACTCATAAATAGCACAGCTTACACTGGGGGGTATTTATTTCAGTCGCGGAAGATTCGTTTCCTGTTGAATTATTCATGAGTTGTTAATTACAGGGAGTGAGTAGATCATTTACAGTGCTGGGTGATGGACGCTGGCACCACCCATGAAACATGGTAGCAACACGCCAACAACACGTCAGGTACATGTAAACAGCGTTCTACAGGTGTAGAGCTGTCATAGCACAGCCTGTAAACATGCTAGATGTGCCATGGAAAACAAGAACGAGTCAGGGGTTGAACATCCCACGAGGTGGCTGTCGTGATGGTTCATCCCATGTAACCCTCTCACTATTCCTGTGTGTTAAGTCCCCTCTCTCCGTTCATACCCAGTGAAAGTGGAAAGCATTAATATTAAAGGCGTCGACCTCAGCTGAACCAAGTCCCATCACGAGAGGCAAAAACGCCACTCTAAACCTGTGAAACTGTGTTTTGTCTAAATTGAGTCGAGGGATCACAATTAAGCGGCTTGCTCCCTAAACCAAACTCTCGCCAGCCCCCTCCTACCCCCACCCCGTTCAGATAGAGTTCATCCTGCCTGTAGTGGTATCTGGCTAGTTGAATGCCCGGACAGGTCACTGCTCAACAGAACAGATTGGAGCCATAAACCACATGTTTATGATGCAAAGTGAACTGTAATTATTCAGCAGTCTGGAGGCTGTCCTCAAAGACACCCAGAAGCAGCCACTCTCTCACTCTGTCCCCTACCACACTATCCTTCTTTCTCCCTCCCTCCTTCTCTCACTCGATCTTTTCTCTTTACTTCTCTGTTCACTTACTCTCTTTCTTACTTTCTTTCTTTCTTTCTTTCTTTCTTTCTTTCTTTCTTTCTTTCTTTCTTTCTTTCTTTCTTTCTTTCTTTCTTTCTTTCTTTCTTTCTTTCTTTCTTTCTTTCTTTCTTTCTTTCTTTCTTTCTTTCTTTCTTTCTATCTGCTGATATGTGATGGCTTTGGAGTGAAGTCTTAAGCATTTTCATATGACTACTGATCTCTGGCCTGCTCCCCAGCCCCACCCCACCCCCATCACATAATCCAATTTATAGACTCAACCAGTGGTGGAAAAAGTACCCAACTGTCATACTTGAGTAAAAGTAAAGATACCTTAATAGAAAAGTACTAAAGTAAAAGTGAAAGGCACCCAGTAAAATCCTACTTGAGTAAAAGTCTAAAAGTATTTGGTTTCAAATATACTTAAGTATCAAAAGTAAATGTAATTGTTAAAATATACTTAAGTATCAAAAGCAAAAGTAAAAGTATAAACCAGACGGCACCATTTTCATGTTTTCTTTATTTACGGATAGCCAGGGGCATGCTCCAACACTCAGACATAATTGACAAACGAAGCATGTGTTTAGTGAGTCCGCTAGATCAGAGGCAGTAGGGATAACCAGGGATGTTCTCTTGGTAAGTGTTTGAATTAGACCATATGCCTGTCCTGCTAAGCATTCAAAATGTACTTTTGGGTGTCAGGGGAAATGTATGGTGTAAAAAGTACATTATCTTCTTTAGGAATGTAGTGAAGTAAAATTAAAAGTTGTCAGAAATATAAATAGTAAAGTAAAGTACAGATACCCAAAAAAACTACTTAAGTAGTACTTGAAAGTATTTTTACTTAAGTACTTTACACAACTACTCGCTACAATAACAAGGTTATTTAAAAGAGCAAAGCATGTAGGGTAATCAGGGAGCAAAGTCATTTAGAATCCTTTAACCGTCAGTTTGACAGCAGGTCAGCCAGCCTTAAGGCCCATAGAGTCCTGCTCTGTCTCTGTCTGTGTGTTTGTCTCGCCTGGCCCTGACAGATCCAAACTTTAGCAGGCAGGGGGACGTGAGGCTGAAGTGGGTGGAGAAAGAGGCAGGCGAGGGGGTGGGAAGGAGAGGGGAGTTCTGATGTGCCCCAGGGACGTCCCGAAGGCAAGGGGGCACCGTGGAGCTGGGTAGTGGCACCGGCGGCCCAGCAAGTTCCACCCGGGGCCTCATCAGAGCCCTGACAGTGAATCTCTGTTGTCACACAGAGGCAAGCTGCAGCCAGTGAGAGCTGCCACTTGCAGCAGAGGTGACAATAGCGTGGTATTGGCTGGGATCCTCGGGTTGCCGTGGCATGACTGGCACCTAGCAGTCGGGCTACTATCTCTTGTGACAGGGTGTCACTACTGCAGTCGTCTGTCCTCGCTGAGTGACAGAGTCAGGGCCAGAACCCCGCCCTGGCAACGGCCCCGGCAACAGCACCCTGACCGCCCACCCTCGCTCTCTGATTCTCTCCCACCCCCCTCTCTCTCTCTCTCTCTCTCTCTCTCTCTCTCTCTCTCTCTCTCTCTCTCTTTCTCTTTCTCTTTCTCTTTCTCTCTCTCTCTCTCTCTCTCTCTCTCTCTCTCTCTCTCTCTCTCTCTCTCTCTCTCTCTCTCTCTCTCTCTCTCTCTTTCTCTTTCTCTTTCTCTTTCTCTTTCTCTCTCTCTCTCTCTCTCTCTCTCTCTCTCTCTCTCTCTCTCTCTCTCTCTCTCTCTCTCTCTCTCTCTCTCTGTCCTTGTCAGTAGCAGAATAAGCCTGCTTATCACTGTATCAGTGTTGGATAGATACACACTCACACTCAAGCATACACATACTCTCTCTCATCAACATAAGTTACTTTTACCAGCCCCCCCTCCCCTGGTTCGGCCACTTCATTCATCTAATTATAATGTGATTATCCTTGTATACCCACACACACTCACACACACATTACTGACAAGAGGTTCAAGAGTGGGCAACACAGCTGTCACTTATCCCCTCCCATACTCTCACACACACATTCACTATTGCATGCACACACACACACATACATACATACACACACACACACACACACACACACACAGATTGTTTTCCCATATGCCTATTTTGACCAGCATCTGGTCACCATCTATGCCTGGTGATTGGCTCATTAACCCTTGTGTGACCATCTCTCCCAGTTGGTTATCACAAACAAGTGGTCCAAGGCCTGGGTTAGGGAGCATGACATTATGTTTGAGATCAAGGTTACAGTACAACTGGGGTAAGTAGAACTGATAAGATGTAATGCTTTCTTTCAGTCTGTTATTTACCTGGTATACTAAAATGGTAGCTACATAGTAATTACTAGGCAGTTTACCAATGTTATGCCATTTTCGGCAGTAAGTCCCAGTATGAATTACCTTGAGAAATACCAGGTAAATAGCAGCTGGAATAGCACCATGAGATAAAGTGTACAGTAACTAATAGTAGCCCTCTGTCCCCTCCCTCTGTGGTACAGGTGAGCCAGTACACCTTTGCCATGTGCAGCTACAGAGAGAAGAAGGCAGAGCCTGTGGAGCTGCTCCAACTGGACGGCTACACTGTAGACTACACCGACCCTCAGCCAGGTACAGTACTACACCACACACACACACACCGACCCTCAGCCAGGTACAGTAATACACCACACACACACACACCGACCCTCAGCCAGGTACAGTACTATACCACACACACACACACCGACCCTCAGCCAGGTACAGTAATACACCACACACACACACACCGACCCTCAGCCAGGTACAGTAATACACCACACACACACACACCGACCCTCAGCCAGGTACAGTAATACACCACACACACACACCGACGCTCAGCCAGGTACAGTAAAACACCACACACACACACACCAACCCTCAGCCAGGTACAGTAATACACCACACACACACACACACACCGACCCTCAGCCAGGTACAGTAGCCTGTGCAAATGGCAATCAGATTCCTTTTCTAGAGATAACTTCCATGACTCACTACTAGTTACGCTAGTAACAGGGCCTAAATACACTACATGACCAAAAGTATGTGGACACCTGCTCGTCGAACATCTCATTCCAAAATCATGGGCATTAATATGGAGTAGGTCCCCCCCTTTGCTGCTATAACAGCCTCCACTCTTCTGGGAAGGCTTTCCACTAGATGTTGGAACATTGCTGCGGGGACTTGCTTCCATTCAGCCACAAGAGCATTAGTGAGGTCGGGCACTGATGTTCGGTGATTAGGCCTGGCTCGCAGTTGTCGTTCCAATTCATCCCAAAGGTGTTCGATGGGGTTGATGTCAGGGCTCAGTGCAGACCAGTCAAGTTCTTCAACACCGATCTCGACAAACCATTTCTGTATTGACCTCGCTTCGTGCACGGGGGCATTGTCATGCTGAAACAGGAAAGGGCCTTCCCAAAACTTTTGCCACAAAGTTGGAAGCACAGGATTGTCTAGAATGTCATGGTATGCGTATGCTGTAGCGTTAAGATGTCCCTTCACTTGAACTAAGGGGCCTAGCCCAAACCATGAAAAACAGCTCCAGACCATTATTCCTGCTCCACCAAACTTTACAGTTGGCACTATGCATTGGGGCAGGTAGCGTTCTCCTGGCATCTGCCAAACGGAGATTCTGCCTAACGGAGATTCGTCCCTCGGACTGCCAGATGGTGAAGCGTGATTCATAACTTCAAAGAAAGCGTTTCCACCTTCGCGTTGCGCATTGTGATCTTTACATGACTGCTCGGCAATAACAGCACCTACAGTTGACCGGGGCAGCTCTAGCAGGGCAAAAATTCGACAAACTGACTTGTTGGAAAGGTGGCATCCTATGACGGTGCCACGTTGAAAGTTACTGAGCTCTTCAGTAAGGCCATTGTTTGTCTATGGAGATTGCATGGCGGTGTGCTCGATTTTATACACCTGTCAGCAACGAGTGTGGCTGAAATAGCCGGATCCACTAATTTGAAGGGGTGTCCACATACTTTTGTATATATAGTGAATATTGCGCTGGTATCTACATGTAGCACTAGCCCTACAAACACTGCTAACCGTAATTATTCCTTAGGTCTTGACGGTGGGAGGACCTTCTTCAACGCGGTAAAGGAAGGCGACACTGTGATCTTTGCCAGTGATGACGAGCAGGACCGCATCCTGTGGGTCCAGGCCATGTACCGGGCCACGGGCCAATCCCACAAACCCATCCCCCCCACCCAGGTCCAGAAACTCAACAACAGAGCGGGCTCCGCACCCCAGCTAGACGCACCCATCTCCCAGTTCTGTAAGTGCCACCCATGTTGTGCCCACGAGACCCACAACACTCAGAGTAGCTCTCACTGTTTCAGCTACAGTACCCAGCAAACTACCGCCCTAATGTACAATGCTGTTATGTTTAATCAAATTCAATATCTATCGAGATACAGATTTTATTGGGCTCCTTTTTGATGTGACCTGTTTTGTTGTATTTATTTCTCTCCACATGACACAAGTGTGTATTTTAAAATGGACGATACGCGCTGTTGTGGTGTATATTTATTCTATAGGTGTGGTACAGTGTATATGATGTAACCCCTAGAAACCACAGTGAAGTGTCTACATCCATGTGGAGAAGAAAGAACGCCTCTCCTCACCTTTCCCTTCGTTCTGTCTATCTCTCTACTATCGTCACTAAATATGTTGTTTTTTCATCATCGCTGTGTCTCTCTCTGTCCTATTCCATATCACATTATCTCTCCCTCTATCTGTCTCTTCATTTAACTATATGTCTATATTCATCTCTTTAGTTTAGCCCTTCTTCTTCCCGTGTCCCATTATACCAGTTGTTTACCAGTGTTATGAGCTATTTCCCTCTCTCTCTCTCTCTCTCTCTCTCTCTCTCTCTCTCTCTCTCTCTCTCTCTCTCTCTCTCTCTCTCTCTCTCTCTCTCTCTCTCTCTCTCTCTCTCTCTCTCTCTCTCTCTCTCTCTCTCTCTCTCTCTCTACTCTCTCTCTCTCTCTCTCTCTCTCTCTCTCTCTCTCTCTCTCTCTCTCTCTCTCTCTCTCTCTCTCTCTCTCTCTCTCTCTCTCTCTCTCCTCTCTCTCTCTCTCTCTCTCTCTCTCTCTCTCTCTCTCTCTCTCTCTCTCTCTCTCTCTCTCTCTCTCTCTCTCTCTCCTCTCTCTCTCTCGCTCTCTCTCTCTCTCTCTCTCTCTCTGCTCTCTCGCTCTCTCTCGCTCTCTCTCTCTCTCTCTCTCTCTCTCTCTCTCCTCTCTCTCTCTCTCTCTCTCTCTCCTCTCTCTCTCTCCTCTCTCTCTCCCTCTCTCTCCTCTCTCTCTCTCTCTCGCTCTCTCTCTCTCTCTCTCTCTCTCTCTCTCTCTCTCTCTCTCTCTCTCTCTCTCTCTCTCTCTCTCTCTCTCTCTCTCTCTCTCTCTCTCTCTCTCTCTCTCTCTCTCTCTCTCTCTCTCTCTCTCTCTCTCTCTCTCTCTCTCTCTCTCTCTCTCTCTCTCTCTCTCTCTCTCTCTCTCTCTCTCTCTCTCTCTCTCATGCTTTGTGTGTGTCCCTGGTCTAGCCCAGCTGCTGTAGGTCAGGTCTCTGTGTCTGCTCTCTGTCTTTATGTCTCTCTGGTTTGTTCCTTCTTACCCGCTATCTATCTCGTAGCTGGATTTAATGGTAAGTGCTTCCCTGTTGCTGGCACAGCTCAGATAATCCACACTGATTATCTGACCAAAGCAATGTGCTCTCCTCCCTCTCTTCCTCTTCTGTTGTTCATTCTCTCCCTCTATTCAAATCTTTATCTTATCTCTATGTCTTAGACCACTTTAGAAAACGTTCATTTTAATTTGGTTTGATTATTTTTAGGTTTAAAATACTCACTTCCATCCTTCCGAGACTAGGATGCATGTCACTCTGATTTTGTTTGCTTTGCTTTGGTTATACTATATGCATATTTGCCTTCTCTCGCTCTCAGCAACTTTATTGAACATGAAATCCCCTCTTAGCAAAACAGACCCATTTCTAAACACCAGGACTTATAACATACCAGTATGGTATCTCTTTAAAATAATTTATTTTAAAAAGGCAGAAACAGTTAGTTTTAATGACCATAATAGTAATAAAGGGTTAAGGCAGAGACAGGGCTAAAACCCACAACATAAACTACAATTAATTGTTGATTGTCATGTTCCATGAATTGCAGTAGAACTGAGGATATAAATTAATTCAGTGAAATTGTTGTTTTTGACAACTACTGGAGGCCTTTGTCTCTCAGCAGCTGATTATTACCATCTTAAAAATGCCATGTCATGAATTAAACAGTGTGGTCTCTGCACAATTATTCCAGGAAGCAATCAGTGAAATGTTACTAAATAACTACTTGCTAGTTCACACCTGCATCTGTGCACTGTATAATGTAACACTACCAATGCCTTCTCTTGGTAGAAAAACAAGGTAAAAAAAACACTTATTATATGTTTTTGAGGTTTAAAATAAGATTATATTAAGATAATATTATAGGTAGGGTAAATAATTTGTATTTTTATTCCAGACCAATGCAATTTGGCTACACACTTCATACACATTATTTAGTTTGATGTGCTTCTTCCAAATTGCGCAAAAGTCCAAATCCAATGTATGTACACATGTAAGTCTACTAAATGTCTGCTAAATGGCATTTATATACAGTGCCTTCAGAAAGTATTCACACCCCTTTTTCCAAATGTTGTTATGTTACAGCCTAAATTTTAAATGGATTAAATTGAGATTTTTTTCCCCACTGGCGTTCACACAATACCCCATAATTTTGAAGTGTAATTATGTTTTAGGACATTTTTACAAATGAATTCAAATGAAAAGCTGAAATGTCTTTAGTCAGTAAGTGTTCAACCCCTTTGTTATGGCAAGCCTAAATACAGTGCCTTGCAAAAGTATTCATCCCCCTTGGCATTTTTCCTATTTTGTTGCATTACAACCTGTAATTTAAATGGATTTTTATTTGGATTTCATGTAATGGACATACACAAAATAGTCCAAATTGGTGAAGTGAAATGAAAAAAATTACTTGTTTCAAAGAATTCTAAAAAAGAATGCATATGTATTCACCCCCTTTGCTATGAAGCCCCTAAATATGATCTGGTGCAACCAATTACCTTCAGAAGGCACATAATTAGTTAAATAATAATAATAATAATATGCCATTTAGCAGACGCTTTTATCCAAAGCGACTTACAGTCATGCGTGCATAAATTTTTTTTTGGGTGTATGGGTGGTCCCGGGGATCGAACCCACTACCTTGGCGTTACAAGCGCCGTGCTCTACCAGCTGAGCTACAGAGAACCACTTAAATAAAGTCCACCTGTGTGTAATCTAAGTGTCACATGATATGTCACATGATCTCAGTATACACCTGTTCTGAAAGGCCCCAGAGTCTGCAACACCACTAAGCAAGGGGCACCACCAAGCAAGCAGCACCATGACGACCAAGGAGCTCTACAAACAGGTCAGAGACAAAGTTGTGGAGAAGAACAGATCAGGGTTGGGTTATAAAAAAATATCTGAAACTTTGAACATCCCACGGAGCACCATTAAATCCATTATTAAAATGTTTTATGAAAATGGCATCACAACAAACCTGCCAAGAGAGGGCCGCCCACCAAAACTCACGGACCAGGCAAGGAGGGCATTAATCAGAGAGGCAACAAAAATACCAAAGATAACCCTGAAGGAGCTGCAAAGCTCCACAGCAGAGATTGGAGTATCTGTCCATAGGACCACTTTAAGCCGTACACTCCACAGAGCTGGGCTTTACGGAAGAGTGGCCAGAAAAAAGCCATTGCTTAAAGAAAAAAATAAGCAAACACGTTTGGTGTTCGCCAAAAGGCATGTGGGAGACTCCCCAAACATATGGAAGAAGGTACTCTGGTCAGATGAGACAAAAATGTAGCTTTTTGGCCATCAAGGAAAACGCAATGTCTGGCGCAAACCCAACACCTCTCATCACCCCGAGAACACCATCCCCACAGTGAAGCATGGTGGTAGCAGCATCATGCTGTGGGGATGTTTTACATCGGCAGGGACTGGGAAACTGGTCAGAATTGAAGGAATGATGGATGGCGCTAAATACAGGGAAATCCTTGTGGGAAACCTGTTTCAGTCTTCCAGAGATTTGACACTGGGACGGAGGTTCACCTTCCAGCAGGACAATGACCCTAAGCATACTGCTAAAGCAACACTCGATTGGTTTTAGGGGAAACATTTAAATGTCTTGGAATGGCCTAGTCAAAGCCCAGACCTCAATCCAATTGAGAATCTGTGGTATGACTTAAAAAATGCTGTACACCAGCGGAACCCATCCAACTTGAAGGAGCTAGAGCAGTTTTGCCTTGAAGAATGGGCAAAAATCCCAGTGGCTAGATGTGCCAAGCTAATAGAGACATACCCCAAGAGACTTGCAGCTGTAATTGCTGCAAAAGATGGCTCAACAAAGGATTGACTTTGGGGGGGTGAATAGTTATGCACGCTCAAGTTTTCTGTTTTTTTGTCTTGTTTGTTTCACCCCAAAAAATATTTTGCATCTTTAAAGCGGTAGGCATGTTGTGTAAATCAAATGATACAAACCCCGCAAAAATCCATTTTAATTCCAGGTTGAAAGGCAACAAAATAGGACAAATGCCAAGGGGGGTGAATAATTTCGCAAGCCACTAAGTTCAGGAGTAAAATTTGCTTAACAAGTCACATAATAAGGTGCATGGACTCACTCAGTGTGCAATAATAGTGTATAAACATATTTTTTATGACTACCTCTCTCTGTACCACACACATACAATTATGGTCCCTCAGTCGAGCAGTGAATTTCAAACACAGATTCAACAACAAAGACCAGGGAGGTTTTCCAATGCCTCACAAAGAAGGGCACCTATTGGTAGATTGGGGGAAAATAGCAGACATTGAATATCTCTTATCTCTTAAGTTATTAATTACACTTATCAGTACACCCAGTCACTACAAAGATACAGGCATCCTTCCTAACTCAGTTTCCGGAGAGGAAGGAAACCGCTCAGAGATTTTACCATGAGGCCAATGGTAACTTTAAAACAGTTACAGAGTTTAATAGCTGTGATAGGAAATAACTGACGATGGGTCAACAACATTGTATTTACTCCACAACATGTACCTAATTAACAGTGGAAATAACAAATTCTAAAACGTGCATCCTGTTTGCAACAAGGTACTAAAGTAATACTTTTAAAAAACGTGACAAAGCAATACATTTTTTGTCCTGAATACAAAGTGTTATGTTTGGGGCAAATCCAATAAAACACATTACTGAGTACCACTCTCCATATTTTCAAGCATAGTGGTGGCTGCATCATGTTATGGGTATGCTTGTAATCGTTAAGGACTGGGGAGTTTTTCAGGATAAAAAATAAATGGAATGGAGCTAAGCACAGGCAAAATCCTAGATGAAAGTTGCTTACCAAGAAGATAGTGAATGTTCCTGAGTTGCCGAGTTACAGTTTTGACTTAACTCTACTTAAGAATCTATGGCAAGACCTGAAAATGGTTGTCTAACAATGATCAACAACCAATTTGACAGAGCTTGAAGAATTTTGAAAATAATAATGGGCAAATGTTGCACAATCCAGGTATGGAAAGCTCTTAGAGACTTACCCAGAAAGACTCAGCTGTAATCGCTTCCAAGGGTGCTTCTACAAAGTATTGACTCAGGGGTGTGAATACTTATGTAAATGAGATATTTCTGTATTTCATTTTCCCAAAAAAATCATACATTTCTACAAATATGTTTTCACTTTTTCATTATGGGGTATTGTGTGTAGATTGGTGAGATACAATTTTTTAAATCTATTTTGAATTCAGGCTGTAATTCAACAAAATGTGTAATACGTCAAGGGGATGAATACTTTCTGAAGGCACTGTATATATTTATTTTATATTAAATCAATTGTTATTTCCAGTGGAATATCCATGTTTTACTGAAGAGGGCTGCTAAATGAGAGCTGGCAAATATGTACCTGGAGTATTCTGAATGCTGACATGTAGCAAGTGATGATGTCATGTCATTCCCTTTACCATATGCTACTGCAGTCTTCTCCACTCCTTAGAGACGGACCTAGAATTAACACTTTCCCTGACACTACTACCACTTTTACAATGTACATATCCGTTGACCTTTTCTTTCTTTGGATGCCTGACAAGGACATTTACCAGGGTGATGTTCTCACAATTATTGCTGAAAACTGAGTCTGTTTTCTGTTCCCTCTTGTTGAAAGACTGAGACAGATCCTGGTATTGTTGGGTATATAGAGATTTGCCTCAGGAATTCACATCTCCCCTCCTTTAACACACTAATATTGGTATGCTCTAAGTGCTATATGAATCATACAGTGCATGGGCATATAAAGTATTGTCAACTTGCAAATGTACAAATGTGTAAAAACATGAACTTGTATACAAAAACTAGATGAGCATAATAAGACAATCGCTCATTCCACAATCGCTGTTCAATGAATTCAAATGTTTAGGATGGAGAGACTGATTGAGAAAGGGAGAACCACAGTGTCAGCCCGTCTTTAGCTCCACGTTACCCCTAAACCAGACCCAGCTATCATCATGTACCCCTCAGTCAGAGAGGGCTGGGCTGTGGATGTTCTGGGGAGGGAGGGAGCGGGGAGGTAGTGCTGGTGGTCAATTCTTTTTTTTTAAACAGTCATGCGCTAAATAGCCCAAATGTTCTGTGCAGGGATCTATAAATGAGTAGCATCCATCAATCATTGTGATGTCAGTCCTTCCCCTGCCTAGACAGATGGGGGTGACTAGTGTCATTGTCTGTTACTGTCCAGAGCCCCCATGTCCACTCCACTGCTAATATGTCAAATAGATGTGACAGGCCACCAGTCACAGAGGAGAGGGACACAAAGTCACCTTTTTGGACTTGGGAGTTCGGAATCATAAGCATCATAGCAGCACAGTCTTTGTTCCCTGGGTGGTTGACAGCTGGCCTGGCGCCACATTGGGTTTCACTCAACAATGAAGTCGAGGTCAATGGGACAAAAGTGATATTTTATTATTATATTCTCTCAGCTTTGATGGTAGTTTGGGGCGGCTGGTAGCTTAGTGGTTAAGAGCGTTGTGCCAGTAACCGAAAAGTTGCTGGTTCTAATCCCCTAAGTGAAAAATCTGTCTCTGCCCTTGAGCAAGGCACTTAACCCTAATTGCTCCTGTAAGTCGCTCTGGATAAGAGTGTCTGCTTAAAAAATAGTTTGGTATTTAAAAAATTATATTCTATAGTCAAAGTAATTTATTGTTCATGATTTATATTTTTATGTCACGTTCAGCTTTGGTGTGATTTTGAATTTCTGAAAAACATCCAAAACATTTGACACTTTTCTATATCAGTATGTCTGGACACATTTTACTATGACATTGTGTGTGTATATCCACATTGCAGCGAAAACTCATTTGTTTCACTATATCGCATCTGTTGTTAATGCTCCATAAGTGGTGTTGTCCCTTTATTGACATGTAAAGCCTTGTCTCGGGAGGGGCAGCTGCATAGGCTATTTATCCAGACAGCTGCTTAGAATAGCTGTGACCTGCGGATCTGAGGCATCCAGAGCAGTCCCTAAGCCCTTGCTAAAGGAGTCCATTAAAATACAACTAGAGGGAGATGGATGGCGCATGGATTAACGGTCAGCCTTCCCATTCCAGACAGACCCTGATGTAATGCCTAAGCCCACTCAATGGGAAGGAAAGTGAAAATGTGTTGTCAAATTTATTTAGCCCCCTCTCTGGACAAGGGGGGGTTAATTAGGGAGACCCTAGGGGGGTGCCGATGGGCTGAGCAGTGGAGGGGAGGGATTGGAAGTAAAGGGGAAAGGAGATGGGTCTTGCTAGCGCACCTCAGAGGTTGCATTCGATCATGTGAGGATGCAATCAGAAAGGCTGCTATCAGAGAGTTTAGACTATATATACTGAACAAAAATAAAGTAAATAGTTACCATATATTTTTATACAATTGCCCACAAATATATACTGAACAAAAATATTAGTTACATTTCATATAAAGAAATCAGTCAATTGAAATTCATTAGGCACTAATCTATGGATTTCACATGACTGGGAATACAAATGCATCTGTTGGTCACAGATACCTTAAAAGAAAGGTGGGGGTGTGGATCAGAAAACCAGTCAGTATCTGGTATGTGACCACTATTTGCCTCATACAGCACGGCACATCTCCTTCGCATAGAGTTGATCAGGCTGGTGATTGTGGCCTGTGGAATGTTGTCCCACTCCTCTTCAATGGCTGTGCGAAGTTGCTGGATATTGGCGGGAACTGGAACACGCTGTTGTGCACGGCGATCCAGAGCATCCCAAACATCCTCAATGGTGACATGTGAGTAGGCAGGCCATGGAAGAACTGCGACATGGGCCCGTGCATTATCATGCTGAAACATGAGGTGGTGGCAGCGGATGAATGGCACGACAATGTGCCTCAGGATCTCGTCACGGTATCTCTGTGCATTAAAATTGCCATTGATAAAATGCAATTGTGTTCGTTGTCCGTAGCTTACGCCCTCCCATACCATAACCCCTCCGCCATCATGGGGCACTCTGTTCACAACATTGACATCAGCAAACCACTCGCCCACACAACGCCATACACGTGGTCTGCGGTTGTGAGGCCGGTTGGACGTAGTGCCAAATTCTCTAAAATGACATTGGAGGTGGTTTATGGTAGAGAAATGAAAATTAAATTCTCTGGCAACAGCTCTGGTGGACATTCCTGCAGTCAGCATGCCAATTGCTCGCTCCCTCAAAACTTGAGACATCTGTGGCATTGTGTTGTGTGACAAAGCTGCACATTTTAAAGTGGCCTTTTATTGTCCCCAGCACAAGGTGCACCTGTGTAATAATCATGCTGTTTAATCAGCTTCTTGATATGCCACACCTGTCAGGCGGATGAATTATCTTGGCAAAGGAGAAATGCACACTTACAGGGATGTAAACAAATTTGTGCACACAATTTAGAGAGAAATAAGCTTTTTGTGCTTATGGAACATTTCAGGGAACTTTTAATTTCAGCTCATGAAACATGGGCGCAACACTTTGCATGTTACCTTTATATTTTTGTTCAGTGTATATGCTCAGGTCGAAGGAACACATGTGGGGGGGTCCTGAGATTTGCAGTGTATCATACACTGTTGTGTAGGGAGAAAGAACCCACAGAAAGTAACTTTGAAACTTATCAAGAGAGAACTGGACCAATGTTGTAATAAGGAGACAGACAGACAGAACAGAATCAGTCATGCATGACCACAGGAATGACCCTTCTGCATTAGTTATGCTGCAACTCACATCCAATCCTCCTGACCCTCACTCTGGCCCAGAGCTCTTTCCACCTGCAAGTTGACAATGAACCCCACACTGATCCTCTCCATTGACCAGAGCACCCACCCCCAGATGAAACATACTGTATGAGAGCCCTATTCAATGTAAACCGTTAACCTGGTGTGCAGGCTCAGAATAAATTTAACATTATTCTTGCCCGGTGAGAGAGTGTCGGTATAGTTTCACCCTTACGCCATTGATTACTCATTAAATGAGCCCCAACCCACAATCTTCCGGTGCAAGAAAAATGTATACTGTATATGTGTCTCATCGCTAAACCTTCTTAGCAGTTTTGATAGAATAGGGCCCTCACACTGTGCGAGTGACGCTCTCTTACCCTCTCACTCCGTCTAACTCCTGTGGATCCTGTCTCTCCCTTCATGTGTGCTGGCTGTCTCTCTCTCTCCGGGGTGGACGGACATAGACGCGGACCGGGCGCAAAAACATGGCATGGATGAGTTCATCTCAGCCAACCCCTGCAGCTTTGACCACTCCTCCCTATTTGAGATGGTGCAGCGCCTCACCCTGGACCACAGACTCAATGACTCCTACTCCTGTTTGGTGAGGAAAGGGTTACCAGTCCAGTGGTTCCCTCATTCTTTTACATTGTGATCTTACATACGTAAAAATTTATGCACACATGACTGTAAGTCGCTTTGGATAAAAGCGTCTGCTAAATGGCATATTATATTATTATTATTCTATCAATTTCGATCTATTCTAACTCCCCTCGTATGTCTATTTTGCAGGGTTGGTTCAGTCCAGGCCAGGTGTTTGTCATGGATGAGTACTGTGCTCGTAATGGTGTGCGGGGGTGTCACAGACACCTGTGTTACCTGGGTGACCTGCTGGAGAGGGCAGAGAACGGGGCTATGATCGACCCCACCCTGCTGCACTACAGCTTTGCCTTCTGTGCCTCACACGTCCACGGCAACAGGTACAGAGAACTGATGTACAGCTCTCCTTCTACGCCATCTCCCCCCTCTATCTCTCTATCTATCTATCTATCTATCTATCTATCTATCTATCTATCTATCTATCTATCTATCTATCTATCTATCTATCTATCTATCTATCTATCTATCTATCTATCTATCTATCTATCTATCTATCTATCTATCTATCTCTCTCTCTCTCTCTCTCTCTCTCTCTCTCTCTCTCTCTCTCTCTCTCTCCTCTCTCTCTCTCTCTCTCTCTCTCTCTCTCTCTCTCTCTCTCTCTCTCTCTCTCTCTCTCTCTCTCTCTCTCTCTCTCTCTCTCTCTCTCTCTCTCTCTCTCTCTCTCTCTCTCTCTCTCTCTCTCTCTCTCTCTCTCTCTCTCTCTCTCTCTCTCTCTCTCTCTCTCTCTCTCTCTCTCTCTCTCTCTCTCTCTCTCTCTCTCTCTCTCTCTCTCTCCTTAACAGGAACAAATGTTATGCATATGAAAGCAAACCCAAGCCTCCCCACTCAGAGAACCCACTTTACCACCAACCTTCTTCATCAAATCAATCTCATTCGGAGAATGTATATTCCACCCTACACCCTGTCTCCCAGATCTGGATACAATCTGTACTGGTATACATCACCAAGCCACCCCATCCCATGCTTGTTGTTTTGTTGCCTCAGTCAAAGCTTTCTCTAATATTATTTTTTCCAATAACTTGTTTCAGTCACTTAGGATTTTAAGTTTCTCATGTTCAGTTGGGATTTTTGTATATTCTTTTATTTTTCTTCTTTCTTTGTTGTCTGTTCTCAATTAATTGTTTCTCATTGTTGTCTGTTATGATTTTGGTTTGCTTTATTAATTTTATCTTCTTTCTTTTTTTCCGTTGCTTGCTCTCTTAACATCACCCCTGCCTCTTCCTCATGTAACCTGTAGTCAGAGACTGTCTGAGTTGCTAAACTGGCCTGTAACCGAGGCAGAGCTTCAGAGCTACCTTTACCCCCCACCCCAGAGCCCCCAACCCCCTCTAAGAGGGAACTCAAAATCATGGAGTTTAGGAAAAAAAAGGACTCCAAGTCCCAGGCTGTCTCTTGGCCCAGAAGGTAAGAGTCTGTGGTGCTTCCTCCCTGATAGATCCACTGTGACTCTCCCTCCCACCCGACCTCAGTCACATGACTGTTTGATTTTAACAAGAGTGAATACTGGAGTTGAAATATTAAAATACTTATTGGGTATTTCAATGTTTTATTTTTTTAAAGAATAAAATGTGTTTGTGTGTATACGTGCATACGTAGGTACGTTTGTACCTACAGTGGGGAGAACAAGTATTTGATACACTGCCGATTTTGCAGGTTTTCCTACTTACAAAGCATGTAGAGGTCTGTAATTTCTATCATAGGTACACTTCAACTGTGAGAGACATAATCTAAAACAAAAATCCAGAAAATCACATTGTAGGATTTTTAAGTAATTAATTTGAATTTTATTGCATGACATAAGTATTTGATCACCTACCAACCAGTAAGAATTCCGGCTCTCACAGACCTGTTAGTTTTTCTTTAAGAAGCCCTCCTGTTCTCCACTCATTACCTGTATTAACTGCACCTGTTTGAACTCGTTACCTGTATAAAAGACACCTGTCCACACACTCAATCAAACAGACTCCAACCTCTCCACATTGGCCAAGACCAGAGAGCTGTGTAAGGACATCAGGGATAAAATTGTAGACCTGCACAAGGCTGGGATGGGCTACAGGACAATAGGCAAGCAGCTTGGTGAGAAGGCAACAACTGTTGCCGCAATTATTAGAAAATGGAAGAAGTTCAAGATGACGGTCAATCAACCTCGGTCTGGGGCTCCATGCAAGATCTCACCTCGTGGGGCATCAATGATCATGATGAAGGTGAGGGATCAGCCCAGAACTACACGGCAGGACCTGGTCAATGACCTGAAGAGAGCTGGGACCATAGTCTCAAAGAAAACCATTAGTAACACACTACGCCGTCATGGATTAAAATCCTGCAGCGCACGCAAGGTCCCCCTGCTCAAGCCAGCGCATGTCCAGGCCCGTCTGAAGTTTGCCAATGACCATCTGGATGATCCAGAGGAGGAATTGGAGAAGGTCATGTGGTCTGATGAGACAAAAATAGAGCTTTTTGGTCTAAACTCCACTCGCCGTGTTTGGAGGAAGAAGAAGGAGGATGAGTACAACCCCAAGAACACCATCCCAACCGTGAAGCATGGAGGTGGAAACATCATTCTTTGGGGATACTTTTCTGCAAAGGGGACAGGACGACTGCACCGTATTGAGGGGAGGATGGATGGGGCCATGTATCGCGAGATCTTGGCCAACAACCTCCTTCCCTCAGTAAGAGCATTGAAGATGGGTCGTGGCTGGGTCTTCCAGCATGACAACGACCCGAAACACACAGCCAGGGCAACTAAGGAGTGGCTCCGTAAGAAGCATCTCAAGGTCCTGGAGTGGCCTAGCCAGTCTCCAGACCTGAACCCAATAGAAAATCTTTGGAGGGAGCTGAAACTCCGTATTGCCCAGCGACAGCCCCGAAACCTGAAGCATCTGGAGAAGGTCTGTATGGAGGAGTGGGCCAAAATCCCTGCTGCAATGTGTGCACACCTGGTCAAGACCTACAGGAAACGTATGATCTCTGTAATTGCAAACAAAGGTTTCTGTACCAAATATTAAGTTCTGCTTTTCTGATGTATCAAATACTTATGTCATGCAATAAAATTCAAATTAATTACTTAAAAATCATACAATGTGATTTTCTGGATTTTTTAGTTTCCATCTCTCACAGTTGAAGTGTACCTATGATAGATATTACAGACCTCTACATGCTTTGTAAGTAGGAAAACCTGCAAAATCGGCAGTGTATCAAATACTTGTTCTCCCCACTGTATGTACGTGGGTGTTTTGTGTACATGTGCCCACACTTCTGTATGGAGACCGAATCTGTCGTAGTCATGGCTGGATCTCTAGTCAACATAAACAAGCAAGTGTCACTACAGTGTGAGGGGCGAAGGTCACGGTGGCTGTCTGCCAGTCTGACAGTCCTCCTATCCTCCTACCCTATCTACCCCTCCCCTCCGCATCTTTTTAGCTTTGCTTTTCCTTAGGGTACTTTTTAGTCGTTCAGTTTTTGTCATTCTTTATTTTTTAAATATATTTTTTTGTGTAGTAAATATTTCAGCTTTTATTTTCATAGTTTTTTGTTAGTTTTGTCCTGTGAAGCACTTGTATTGTCTGAAATGTGCTGTATAAATGAAGCTTGATTTAATTTCCATCCCTCCCTCTACCCCCATCCTATGACAGACAGTGATGAAGCTGAGGTGGGCTGTCTGTTTGAGTCCTGTTATGATCAGGCTGGACGGGAAGACTGGAGTAGCTCCAAGACTGGAGGATAGGAGTGGGGGGTGGAGAGAGAGAGAGAGAATGGAAAATGGGAGGAAAAGAGAGAAGGGGTTAGAGATAAGTAAAGAGAGAGGGTCAGGAATAGAGGGAGAAAGATGGAGAGAGAAAATAAAGGGAGGGAGGCAGGTGTGCCTGGAGGTCAGGAATGACAGGATGACAAGTTGTCATGGGTGACGGGCGAGTGTCTTCTGCCACTGTCCGAGCTCAGGCCACAGCTACAGCCAGCCCGCCTCCAGTCCCCATGACGATGACAGCCCCGCGCAGCCCATGAGAGAAACCCATCTCTGGCCAAGACCCCCCTCATCCCCCTCACTCCCCTCACCCACCCACAACCTAATAGCCTGATGGCCACAGGGCATGAACTGAATATTATAGAGAGTACAGTAGCCTGGGAGTAAATTGAGAATAAATTGTCTGTTTAAGGGTTGGCGTGGATTTCATTCCACCTCCAGTAAGTTTAGGTAATGATTTGGAAATGTGGTGTTTGAATGTTAAATTCGGGGTTAAATATGGCATTTGTCTATTAAAATGTGATGTACTAGTCAATTTGTGAATTGGCTGTAATTCAGCTCCAGTCACGTACTGTAGCTTCTTGAAATAGAGGAAGCACAGACCTCTGATATGGCGTGCTACCGATGTTCTGTTATTAGTTTCTCTGATCGCTCTCAGTTACAAATGATGACTCATTTCCATGTAGTCATGAAAATAGAGGACAGGGGCATGAGGTTATGAGAACTTTATGAAAGCTGTGGAGGAGCAAAAAATATGGCTAGGCATAATTAGTGTGAAATGATCAAATCGTTTATTTATTTTTGACGGACTGTCAGAGGCAGAAATTATACACACATCACATACCATCTTATTAAGGGCTTTTTATTGACATGCTTCAGATGAACACAAAAACACAAACACTGACAATCATAGCCTGAAACATACACACACACACACACACACACACACACGCACAGAGGGAAGAGAGTGTTGGTGAGGGGCCTGGCTCCTTATAGTTAGTGACATGGCTGAGGACGGGGGAAATTGAGCAGAGTGCATGTGACAGAGGAGGCGCTGGTCGCCGTGACAGCGGCCTGAGGAACAGGAGACGTGACATGCTCCGCGTCACAGGGCCCAGGATGTAATCTCAGTGAAGGACACTGAGAAAGGAGGGGAGAGGGGGAGGATGGGGAGGAGGGGGGAGGGATACTCCTGTCAGACAAGATGGGGGCCACAGCTTGGCACGGGATTGTGTGAGGGTGGCGTGGGGGGGGGGTTATAACCCCCCCTCTGTAACCATGCTCAGATATCAGTGGCCCCACTGTTCCAGACAGATGGCTGGCTCTTACCTGTGGAATACACCACAGAAACTCTGCCTTTGTACTGTAGGCTCTGCTGTGGATATATAGCTAGCCACTACACATGTACTATGTTGGCTGAAATTCTCAGTTAGAACTTCAGTGACCGTGTTGACCCTTGTGTTACCCCTGTGATCACTGTGTCAGTGGTGGCCACACTGTCTACTCTGAATTAGAATATTATGATGATACTAATATAATATGTCCAAAGGGATCTTCCAGTTAACACCTACTGTATATTCATTGTACTTTAAGTGGACCATGTGGGAATCAAACCCACAACCTTGGTGTTTCCTGCCCCATGCTCCAACCATATAAACTCTATGGTACTGTATGTCCCTCAGGCCTGACGGGATAGGAACAGTCACTGTGGAGGAGAAGGAGCGCTTTGAGGATATCAAAGAGAGGCTGCGTGTTCTGCTGGAGAACCAGATCACACACTTCAGGTGTGTACTGTAATACTATATCTAAGTCTATAACTGACCCTGGCACAGACACGGCTATGGGATTTGTCAAACCACAGATTATAGATTGTGACAGATGTCAATCATGTATCAATCACTGTGCTCTGCAAAATGTTACTTACATTCTGATCAAAAAAATAAAAAATAAAGAACTAGCTACCCACTGGGCACACACTGGTTGAATCAATGTTGTTTCCATGTCATTTCAATGAAATTATGTTAAACCAACGTAGAATAGACGTTGAATTGACGTCTGTGCCCAGGGGGTGGTAATTTATAAATTCTAGAAATGCTTGAGGATAAAGAATGGTCTTATGAGGAAGGAATACCTTCAAAATAAACCCTACATAAATGAAACTGGATTTCTTTCCCAGGTACTGTTTTCCATTTGGTCGACCGGAGGGGGCCCTGAAAGCCACTTTGTCCCTGCTTGAGAGGGTATGTTATTATGCATCCTCTTCTAACCTTACCTTATGTTCTATTAACCATGGACACACGCCTTCCTTTAGGCTATGGGACAACTAAATATACAAAATATTTTAAATGTTCCATCCATATTTGAATTGAGCAGGTCTTATAAATAGTTGTCTATTTGGTTTGTATATGTTGTATATAATATACCTGAGTAAAACAGATGTTTGTCTCCTCTTCTCTACACGCACACTCCCATGCTTTTCTTTTTTGTGGTAACGCCCCAGAAAAGTATAGTTTTTTTTCTCCAATGTCTCCTGTTCTGTTCCAGGTGCTGATGAAGGATATTGTGACCCCTGTGCCCCAGGAGGAGGTGAAGACAGTCATCCGTAAATGTCTGGAGCAGGCAGCCTTGATCAACTACCAGCGCCTCTCAGAATACGCCAAAGTAGAAGGTAGAATAAACACTGACAGACGCGTATGCATGCGCACAAACGCACACATGCACACACACACACACACTTAAATTACACAATGCAGCATCACACAGTGATGCCAGTGTACTAGCTATACCCATATAGTATTCTTTCACACACAGTACTCTACTGTACTGTACTTCAATGTTCTGTCGTCATTTATGTCTCCCCTCTAGCATTGTTACCACAATAGGATTGTTATCTACAGGGATTATCACACGTTGTTGTTGCACAGTGACATACATTCTACAGACATCATGCCCTCTGGTGCTTTACCACATTGCCCCCTGCAGGTCAATGGGTGCTAACAAACTACAATTGTGGGGTTAGCTGATGAAACTAACACTGTAAAAGTGTGAAAAAATGTGATCAGTGTTATTTCCTGATAGTTGCTCGTTGAAAATACAATCTACACAGGACCTTCTAATCAGCAGGTTTTGCATGGGAGGAGTTTCGGCCAGGCAGTAAATTAATGAAAATACTGTACCAATAACAAAGAGAGTTCCAAACCTCTCTGCCAATAACAGCTAGTTTTCAGTTTTCCCCTCCCCACTCAGACCACTCCCAGACAGTCCTAGCAAAAGTCTTGCTTGAGAAACATGTTTCTTTTTAACAATTTTAATGGAAAACTATTTCAGAATGGTACTTAATTGTTACCCAGAAAGGATTTGATATGGAGATAACAACAGCTGCACTGGGCATTGTAAGAAGAAAACAAAGTCAAACACAATCAATAAATGGAAATAAGTTAACTCAAAGCAAAGATTTCGTTTTCATATGTATTAATATAACTGTTCTGTCCCCAGCTGCAGTGAAAATACCTCGGCTTCCCGTCCTGTGGCTGCTATTACTTTTAAATGTGCTTATAAAGTTGAAACCCTCTTTTCATTTACAGGTGTCCTTTATATTGATGTAGCTCCCTAAATAAATGTGCATGTTAGAGATGTGTACAGTAAGTAAAAATGCATTCAACTCCCCGTGAATCTGCCATCTTTATTCTGACTCCTGTGTGCCTCAGCTTCTCTCTGGCACAGTCAACCCACTGTCCTTCTCCTTCCTCACACCGTCGTGGCTTCAAGGTGGGGTGATGCTCTGAAGCAACAATTCCTCCTTCCCTTGTTTTCTCTCCTACCCCTTTCCTATCCTCTCCTTTGTTTTGAAATAACGTTCATCTTCTGTTCACCGTCACCTCCCCTCTCTGCTTTCCTCCTCCTTGTTTATTGGCTTTGCTGCTTCACTCCAAGCTCCTTGTAGTATGAACACAAGTCAGGAAGGCAAGTGCACAAGGCATGCTGGGATTGCCCTCTGCAGCAACCCAGTATCTGTATGTTGCATGTCCCAAGTTTTCTTTACTAGGCATCCAGAACTGGCAACATGTTCCATGGACAAGTTTACAAAAAAAATCTGTGTTGGAATTCATGTATAGGTATGTGTAGCTTGGACTACACTTCACTATACTGTTTTTACATAAATCGAAACCTCTATTCTCAAATTAAGCTCTTCTCTATTCCAGTCAGTGACTATTAGGGCTGTGGTGGTCATGACATTTTGTCAGCCGGTGACTGTCAAGCAAATAACTGCCGGTCTCATGGTAATTGACCGTTAATTAACATAAACACATTTAGCATCTCCTGGCTTCCACGCATAGCCTACAAGCCACTGATGCAGACCTTTGGAATATCTACATTTAAAAAAGTTGAATAAATCAATTTAATATAGCCTACACCATCACAATAAATCCATTATTTATTTTAGACAGGTCTAAAGAACCATGATATGAAGAAAATGTAGTCTATTTCAGAAGAACAAAATAGCATACTCTGAGTTGTCCTTATAATAATATGCCATTTAGCAGACGCTTTTATCCAAAGCGACTTACAGTCATGCGTGCATAAATGTTTTGTGTATGGGTGGTCCCGGGGATCGAACCCACTACCTTGGCATTACAAGCGCCGTGCTCTACCAGCTGAGCTACAGAGGACCACTTATGTTAGGTCCTGATCTGTGCTGTGGCTACACTAGTTCATTCAGCAGACAAGATTTACTTAGAATTCCGTTGCATTATTTTATATTATTTTATAGTATGAAGAATACAATTGAACATAGCTGAATAAAATAGAAAGGATATTTTCTCCAAATGATTTCTGAGGGAGTGCGCAGATGCGGCTATTCTGTGTTAAGCGGTTATCAAAGAAATAGGTCCTCCTCTATTTAGAGTTATTTATGCAACTTTAGTTGTGATACAAACGTTTAGCTATATGTTTTGATTTTTAAAACATTCTAAGGCTGCTTGATGCGACTCTAATGTTGATTTGAAAAAAGTTGCATGAAAGGAATGAGCTCTGCTTTGTTTATTGAGCAGGCTGCACACTTGTCCCCCTTGTGTGGCTATAATGCCACCTAACAAAATCCATGCCTTTTGCAGCCAAAGTGGCTGTTGTGCCCTTGGGCTGACTATAATAATTATATTTCCCTTTTCCCATCTGCCAATCGCTGTGCTCCGATGCACCTCTCACTCACATGTCTCTCTCAGATACAGTGCCTTAAAAAAGTATTCATCCCCCTCTGCGTTTTTCCTATTTTGTTGCATTACAACCTGTAATTTAAATTGATTTTTATTTGGATTTCATGTAATGGACATACACAAAATGGTCCAAATTGGTGAAGTGAAAAAAAAAAAAAAAACGTGTTTCAGAAAATTCTAAAAAATTAATAACGGAAAAGTGGTGCGTGCATATGTATTCACCCCCTTTGCTATGAAGCCCCTAAATAAGATCTGGTGCAACCAATTACCTTCAGAAGTCACGTAATTAGTTAAATAAAGTCCACCTGTGTGTCACATGATCTGTCATATGATCTCAGTATATATACACCTGTTCTGAAATGCCCCAGAGTCTGCAACACCACTAATCTAGGGGCACCACCAAGCTAGCGGCACCATGAAGACCAAGGAGCTCTCCAAACAGGTCAGGGACAAAGTTGTGGAGAAGTACAGATCAGGGTTGGGTTATAAAAAAATATCAGAAACTTTGAACATCCCACGGAGCACCATTAAATCCATTATTAAAAAATGGAAAGAATATGGCACCACAACAAACCTGCCAAGAGAGTGCCGCCCACCAAAACTCACGGACCAGGCAAGGAGGGCATTAATCAGAGAGGCAACAAAGAGACCAAAGATAACCCTGAAGGAGCTGCAAAGCTCCACAGCAGAGATTGGAGTATCTGTCCATAGGACCACTTTAAGCCGTACACTCCACAGAGCTGGGCTTTACGGAAGAGTGGCCAGAAAAAAGCAATTTCTTAAAGAAAAAAAATTTCCAAACACGTTTGGTGTTCGCCAAAAGGCATGTGGGAGACCCCCCAAACATATGGAAGAAGGTACTCTGGTCAGATGAGACAAAAATTGAGCTTTTTGGCCATCAAGGAAAACGCTATGTCTGGCGCAAACCCAACACCTCTCAGCATCCCGAGAACAACATCCCCACAGTGAAGCATGCTGCCACCACCGTGCAGCAGAGACTGGGAAACTGGTCAGAATTGAAGGAATGATGGCGCAAATGTTCCAAAATGCTATCAATTACGGGAAAACACCATCCTCAAAAGTGACCGCAAATGCAATGCATATAATGCTTTATTAGAAAGGTGTATTTTTATGGTGAAAATTGTTCTTCCACAAACTTGAAACTCACGCGCTGCTTACATTGCATTCAGAAAGTATTCAGACCCCTTGACGTTTTCCACATTTTGTTACGTTACAGCCTTATTCTAAAATTGATTAAATCGTTTTTTCCCCTCATCAATCTACACACAATGCCCCATAATGGCAGAGCAAAAACTGTTTTTTAGAATAACACATTTACATAAGTATTCAGACCCTTTACTCAGTACTTTGTTGAAGCACCTTTGGCAGTGATTACTGCCTCGAGTCTTCTTGGATATGACGCTACAAGCTTGGCACACCTGTATTTGGGGAGTTTCTCCCATTCCTCTCTGCAAATCCTCTCAAGCTCTGTCAAGTTGGTTGGGGAGTGTTGCTGCACAGCTATTTACAGGTTTCTCCAGAGATGTTTGATTGGGTTCAAGTCCGGGCTCTGGCTGGGCCACTCAAGGACATTCAGAGACTTGTCCCGAAGCAACTCCTGCATTGTCTTGGCTGTGTGCTTAGCGTCGTTGTCCTGTTAGAAGGTGAACCTTCGCCCCAGTCTGAGGTCCTGAGTGCTCTGGAGCAGGTTTTCTTCAAGGATCTCTCTGTACTTTGCTCCGTTCATCTTTGCCTTGATCCTGACTAGTCTCCCAGTCTCTGCCGCTGAAAAACATCCCCACAGCATGATGCTGCCACCACCATGCTTCACCATAGGGATTGTGCCAGGTTTCTTCCACACGTGACGCTTGGCATTCAGGCCAAAGAGTTCAATCTTGGTTTCATCAGACCAGAGAATCTTGTTTCTCATGGTCTGAGAGTCTTTAGGTGCCTTTTGGCAAAGTGGGCTGTCATGTGCCTTTTACTGAAGAGTGGCTTCCGTCTGGCCACTCTACCATAAAGGCCTGATTGGTGGAGTGCTGCAGAGATGGTTGTCCTTCTGTAATGTTCTCCCATCTCTACAGAGGAACTCTGGAGCTCTGTCAGCGTGACCATCGGGTTCTTCGTCCCCTCCCTGACCAAGGCCCTTCTCCCCTGATTGCTCAGTTTGGCCGGGCGGCCAGCTCTAGGAAGAGTCTTGGTGGTTCAAAACTTCTTCCATTTAAGAATGATGGAGGCCACTGTGTTCTTAGGGACCTTCAATGCTGCAGAAATGTTTTGGTAACCTCGACACATTCCTGTCTTCGAGCTCTGCGGACAATTCCTTCGACCTCATGGCTTGGTTTTTGCTCTGACATGCACTGTCAACTGTGGGACCTTATATAGACAGTTGTGTGCCTTCCAAATCATGTCCAGTCAATTGAATTTACCACAGGTGGACTCCAATCAAGTTGTAGAAACATCTCAAGGATGATCAATGGAAACAGGATGCACCTGAGCTCAATTTCGAGTCTCATAACAAAGGGTCTGAATACTTATTTAAATAAGGTATTTCAGTTTTTTTAATTTTTAATACATTTGCAAACATTTCTAAAAACCTGTTTTCGCTTTGTCATTATGGGGTGTTGTGTGTAGATTGATGAGTAACATGTTTTATTTAATCAATTTTAGAATAAGGCTGTTACGTAACAAAATGCGGAAAAAGTCAAGGGATCTGAATACTTTGCCAGTTAGGCTCTGTATAGCAGATTAATGTGCTTAATTTTAAGAAGTCATTTGGCCACTTTAGTTGTGATACAAACCTTTTCAACATAAAAGCCTGTGGGCTAGGCTACATGAGGTGTGTGACTATGATTTGAAAAAGTCAAATAAAAGGCATGTGCTGTTTCTTGCCTTACTGCACACGATGCACATCATTCACAAGTGAAAGGCTAATATTTTCACCCATCAGACTATTCTTGATTTAATCTTGTCTTTACATATGCTAATAATATATATGTGAAATTTGTTTTGATTTAGAATGGACCATTATCATTCACCTGTCTCGGAACAGGGGCAGGGGGAAAAACTACATGTCATCTATGTGCTTAATATTAGGAAACTTGAGAAATAAATATAGTAGGCCTAGCCTATAGAAAGCTGATGGGATCCTCCTCTTTTTAATAGAGGCCATCAAAAATGTTACGCATGGGCTCTCATGAAGTGTTTGATTTGATTTTCGAAACATCTGCATTGATGTCAGAGTGATTACAGGGACAATAGAGTGCTGAGTACCAGGCAGTTAGCAAGTTTGGTAGGTTACTAATGACCATCAGCAGCATCAGAGCTTGGAGTAGCCTAGTTACCGCGACTAAGCAGTCACGTGCAATTTGACTGCGGTCATGACTCATGACTGCCAGTGTGGCGGTAATACGGTCACCGTAACTGCCCTAGTGACTATAAAGAAATAACTGAGGGTGCCGAAGATACAGAAGGAGATTCCCCTCAGTTTCTTGGAGTGGCAATGCTGCAGAAAAATCCTTAATTCTGTTCCTCATAAACATTTGCTTGTTTGTTGCCTTGATCGGGAAAATCTCCAACTTGATAGAAAAGTCTGGTGGGTGTCCAAAGGCGACCCCCACGCCCTTTGTCCACCCACCCACTCTCCTCCACATTCAACACTTCTGTCAAATCGATGCCTCTCTTACTGTCTCCACGGGCCCATCACAAGCCTCCTCAGCCACCAAGCTCCACCACCACCACCTCCACAGAGGATGCTGTGGGGACCCCTAACCACCACATGCAACTACCCTCTGAACTTTGACCTCTCCTCCTCTGACCCCAGCCTCTTGCATGCCCCGATCCTCTCTTGTAGGGAAAAAGAGAGAAATGTATGAGCATCCTGTCTTCTGCTTGGCGTCTCAAGTGATGGATTTAACCATTCGTGAGTACCTTCCTCATCCTGCCCCACCCTCCTCCACCCTTCCTTCTCCTCCACCCTTCCTTCTCCTCCCCTCTTCATGTTTTTCAGTTTTCAACATCTCCTCGTTCGCACTTCACCCACCCCTCCACTACTACCATTCCCTGCCGCCCCCTGAACCAATGTCTCTCTCTCTCTCTCTCTCTCTCTCTCTCTCTCTCTCTCTCTCTCTCTCTCTCTCTCTCTCTCTCTCTCTCTCTCTCTCTCTCTTGCTTCTCTCGAGTCCTTTGGCTTTTTGATCTGTTGCTTCTGTCAGTGAAAGCTACCTGTGAGGGATCCAGACCCAGAGTCTCTGTCTGTCTGCCTGTCTGTCTGTGAGCTAATAGCAGGGAAGGACCAAGGCTCCATCTATCTGTGAAGACCATGAGATATCTTATCTACTGTATCTGTTATCTCCTTTTTCTGTTCCCATGCCTATCTGCGACTTGAATGCATTTTTACTTTGCTTCTGTGTAAACCCCCCCCAGTCCTGTTGAAGCATGTCTCACAGGTACAGAACATGAGACAGGTACAGCATACAGCTACAGTACCATAGAGAGCATTGTCATTCCCTGTTTGTATCAGTTCACACTTGGGACCAGAGGGGTAAGACAACAGGAACAGGAAGTGGCAACGTAAGGAGGACAGGATGTAATATGTTTACAGGTTCTATCTCTACACGTTTTCCAACAGAAACATTCACATATTGTCATGTCTTGTCTTTATTGTTACAGTTTTTACTGTATGTCCTGAAGTGTTTGTTTTCTTTTTGGGGGGTTGGGTTTTGTTTGGACCACTGTCAATTTTTTACTGTATGAAGCTATATGTGTGTCTATGTCTGACTACTGGTAAACATCAGACCCAGATAGGAGAACCCTTGGGTGAAGAGTGAAAGGTGTTGCTCAACCACCTCTTTTCCAGATTTCCACTCTATCCTGCTCTCATGCTTTCATTACTGACTATCCACTCTTCTTTCTCTCTCTCTTTCTCTCCCTCCCACCATCCTTTGTCTCTCCTTCTCTTTCATTCTCTGCTCTCCCTCTCTCCTGCTCTCACTTAGCGGAGAAAACTCAGAAAGATAAGAAAGATCTGAAGGATCAGGATCCAGGTGACATCATATATATTAGCGTATCCTAACCCTGCTAGAGCCATAGCAACATAACATCTCACAGCCTTCCTGAGGCACGGCCTGGGAATGTTACAGGAACGTTGTGGCAGCGTTATGTCTCCACACCCTGCCCTGTAGTTTCCCCTGTACCTGCACTGCATTCCAGTGATGGAGATGCAGCCCTCCCCAGTGGGTGACTGTGGTAACCTTAACTGTCAAGTCCTCTCTCTATTCCTCCTGTTAAGACCGCTCATCTGTGGTGGCTCCACCAATGGACATCCTCTGAATTCTTTTAAAATGCTTCCTCTTTCCTATAATGATGCCTTACTCCACTAGATTACTTCCTGGAAGAAAACGAAGTGATAGAGTGAGGAAGGGAGGAAGAGGGAAGATGGAGGGAATTAGCAAACACATGAACGGAGGGAGCAATTTTAAGACCATTCAGACCATTGCCATTGAGTATCACACTTGTGTGATTGAAACCTGCAGAGTTAGCACTGCTTTATTGCAAGTACATGTAAGACAGCAGTTATTACATGCTTTAGAATGTATGTTGGTGTACAATTAAAGTATTACTTCCTCTGCAGAAAGTGCATGAACTATAAACATCTCCAATGCACTAAAATGCAATAGTTTTGAATACAAACCTCAGTCATGGTTTGGCATTGATGGTTGCAAAATTTGACCATAAGTGATGAGATGGTTTGGATATTCTGACTGCTATTGTCCATAGATGACCATATTTTTATATCAATGGACATTTTGATACATTGGAAATAAATAAGTGAACTAAGATGAAATCATAGATGATAATAGCACATACTGTAGTCATCATAATTATTAATGTCACTTCAGACTGTTTCAGGGTTGCAGTCCTGCTGCACTCTTAGAATAAAAGGTGCTATCTATAACCTAAAAAGGTAATTTGGCTGTCCCCATAGGATAACCCTTTGAAGAACCCTTTTTGGTTCCAGTTAGAACCTTTTTGGGTTCCATGTAGAACCCTTTCCACAGAAGGTTCTACCTGGAACCAAAAACGGTTATCCTATGGGGACAGCAGAATAACTCTTTTAGAACCTTTTTTTCTAAGAGTGTGGTGTCACTCTGTGTGACACATTGTCTATTCAGTGGAATTTAATGATTAAACAGACCTCACACCTGGTTTCCCAGGTCTAAAACAGCAGACATCCCTTATACTGTAGAATGTGGCAATACTGAGTTTCTGTTATAGAAGATCTAGATTTTTGCCCTTGTCCCTCACCTCACATTTATCACTCCAGCACCCCTGCCCCTTCATTGACTAAGGGAAGAAATTACCTTTTTGTTTGAGGGCATTCTTTTAATCCCTCCATCCATACTGGTGACTAGGCCATCATTTCAAAACTCAGTCAAAGAGGCAATCCTCTGTCCACAGTTCAGTCCACGGACACCACTGGGTTTAAAGTACTATGCCAGTGTGTCACAGAACTGTACCTCTGTACACTGCTAATTAAACCCCTGCTACTACAGAGACTCACTAGCACAATGACAGATGTGTGTGCAAAGAGCAGAAGTAGCAAGGAGAGGTCTTTGCCTCACTTCTGCCAGTGTAAAAGTCCACAATGTCACGTTAATCTCTCCATTTTACTGGGACTGTAAACAGAGACTGAGAAATGGGAAATACAGTGGGGGAAAAAAGTATTTAGTCAGCCACCAATTGTGCAAGTTCTCCCACTTAAAAAGATGAGAGAGGCCTGTAATTTTCATCATAGGTACACGTCAACTATGACAGACAAAATTAGAAAAAAAAATCCAGGAAATCACATTGTAGGATTTTTTCTGAATTTATTTGCAAATTATGGTGGAAAATAAGTATTTGGTCAATAACAAAAGTTTCTCAATACTTTGTTATATACCCTTTGTTGGCAATGACACAGGTCAAACGTTTTCTGTAAGTCTTCACAAGGTTTTCACACACTGTTGCTGGTATTTTGGCCCATTCCTCCATGCAGATCTCCTCTAGAGCAGTGATGTTTTGGGGCTGTCGCTGGGCAACACGGACTTTCAACTCCCTCCAAAGATTTTCTATGGGGTTGAGATCTGGAGACTGGCTAGGCCACTCCAGGACCTTGAAATGCTTCTTACGAAGCCACTCCTTCGTTGCCCGGGCGGTGTGTTTGGGATCATTGTCATGCTGAAAGACCCAGCCACGTTTCATCTTCAATGCCCTTGCTGATGGAAGGAGGTTTTCACTCAAAATCTCACGATACATGGCCCCATTATTCTTTCCTTTACACGGATCAGTTGTCCTGGTCCCTTTGCAGAAAAACAGCCCCAAAGCATGATGTTTCCACCCCCATGCTTCACTGTAGGTATGGTGTTCTTTGATGCAACTCAGCATTCTTTGTCCTCCAAACACGACAAGTTGAGTTTTTACCAAAAAGTTCTATTTTGGTTTCATCTGACCATATGACATTCTCCCAATCCTCTTCTGGATCATCTAAATGCACTCTAGCAAACTTCAGACGGGCCTGGACATGTACTGGCTTAAGCAGGGGGACACGTCTGGCACTGCAGGATTTGAGTCCCTGGCGGCTTAGTGTGTTACTGATGGTAGGCTTTGTTACTTTGGTCCCAGCTCTCTGCAGGTCATTCACTAGGTCCCCCCGTGTGGTTCTGGGATTTTTGCTCACCGTTCTTGTGATCATTTTGACCCCACGGGGTGAGATCTTGCGTGGAGCCCCAGATCGAGGGAGATTATCAGTGGTCTTGTATGTCTTCCATTTCCTAATAATTGCTCCCACAGTTGATTTCTTCAAACCAAGCTGCTTACCTATTGCAGATTCAGTCTTCCCAGCCTGGTGCAGGTCTACAATTTTGTTTCTGGTGTCCTTTGACAGCTCTTTGGTCTTGGCCATAGTGGAGTTTGGAGTGTGACTGTTTGAGGTTGTGGACAGGTGTCTTTTATACTGATAACAAGTTCAAACAGGTGCCATTAATACAGGTAACAAGTGGAGGACAGAGGAGCCTCTTAAAGAAGAAGTTACAGGTCTGTGAGAGCCAGGAATCTTGCTTGTTTGTAGGTGACCAAATACTTATTTTCCACCATAATTTGCAAATAAATTCATAAAAAATCCTACAATGTGATTTTCTGGATTTTTCTTTCTCAATTTGTCTGTCATAGTTGACATGTACCTATGATGAAAATTACAGGCCTCTCTCATCTTTTTAAGTGGGAGAACTTGCACAATTGGTGGCTGACTAAATACTTTTTTTCCCCACTGTAAGTCAAGTAAGTCAGTGTTGTTGTGAGAAGTCTGTCTGACTGATTCGTTAAGAAACAAGTAAATCAGCCATATCTAAAGATCTTTGACCCTGCCTGAGATGCCCTGAAGTCTGAACGAGGAACCAAATATGTATGGTACTGTTACCTCTGCTGACTCTCTCTCACACATATACCTTCTCTTCACCGTATTACTTATTATTTTCTTTATTTCAAAAGCCTGACATTTATGTGTAGTATCATCACAACCTCATTGGTCAGTTGAGCTGGTTGTGTTTCGTCCCTTGGTTGTGTTTCGTTACATGATTGCTGTAGACTGAATTGGTATCCATTAGTAGTAGTAGTATGTGAACACCAGACTTTAATTGTGTTTTTTTGTTCCTCAAGATGGATTTGATGTAAAAACAAATCATGTAATAATGCCAATACTTGCACTCTACACTTTCTTAGTGGTTATATTTATCCTGGTTGTCACAGCTATCCTACTTAGCAGGGGAAAAGTACCAGACTACAGTGAGAGTAGTTTTGCATGTCACATGTTAAACATGAGACTCTCACATAAGCAACATTCAAAGTGTGGATGTCATAAAGAACATGAGTGCTGCACGATGTTCTGCACATTTTGCATGATAACTGTGGAACATATCTGTTGTTTTCCCTGTTTTCATTTGTTTCATTATACCTGCGTTGTTCTTGATGGTGTAATTACAGTGTTGCCCTCTGAGGCATACACAATAGCACACCATTACCATAACGTTGATCAGAGGTTGAGGGGAGGTTTTACAGCCATGTATCTCCCTCCATATTGACCTGTGACCTTTGTGCTTCAGAGAATGTAGGGCGCTTAGTCACCCCTGCCAAAAAGCTGGAGGACACCATCCGTCTGGCCGAGCTGGTCATCGAGGTCCTCCAACAGAACGAGGAGCACCATGCAGAGGTGAGTGCAATACACACACACACACACACTCTCTCTCTCTCTCTCTCTCTCTCTCTCTCTCTCTCTCTCTCTCTCTCTCTCTCTCTCACTCTCTGTGTCTCACACACACAAATGATGTCCAATATATTCCTATCAAACACTGTGCAACGTGACCAGGGAAAATCCAAAGTCAGTTATTACCAGAGCAGAGAATGAAGAACTACAGAGAACCATGGGGCATTTATTCTGTGTCTGACTCTGTGTTTAACAGGCTACAGTCACAAGTACTGGAAATCAGTCGGTACAGTATTCACATCTCTGTTTTCTTCCTCCATATCTCACTGGTGTATGCTAGCCAGATCACACTGGCCTGCACGGTAGGAGGTCAAGGTGTGGGTTCAAAGGTCAAAAAGGTTTCATCATTCCATGTGCACCAGGCATAGTTTGGGATGACAACAATGAGCAGTGCACAGTTTGACTGGGGGACTTCTGATTGGGTCACTTTGTTTCCTGTACATGGCCACCTGGAAGGTGGGTAGAGTAGTGTAGTGTAGTATAGTGTGTAGTGTAATGTAATGAAGTGGAGGTTGGGTGTGTTGTTGCATCACATACTTTTTAGTGGCACATGACTGCATTTGTACTCTTTCCAGAAACGTGAAGAGAATTTACAGACCTCATTTTTAAACACCAAATTGTCTATTGATTATGTGAAGGCTAGGCCAAGTGCATGGTTTTCCATGTGTATATTATGTTTATTCATAAAAGAGAATGTTGACATCTTTTTTAACAGACCTTGACCTCTTGAGTATGGTTTGAAACTACTATTTTTTCTCCATTGGTTTGGATTGTTTCTTTCTTTCACTGTCATCATTGCATATTTTCTGCCAACTAACCATTAGAAGGAAAAAGTCAACACGGGGACGCCAACTTTGCAGAAGTGTACCTGACTTAACCCATTCCTGTTCTCTCATTGTTTGTTTTGTTTGCGGGGAATGTTCGGACAGGGCAAAGAGGTATGTGATAGATCCTGATAACATGATCTCTAACCCCTGCCACCCCCCACCTGCCATGACCCCTAACCCCTGCCACACCCACCTCCCATACTATGTGCATGTCCTGAAGATGCCCAATACCCAGGGATGATCTTAACTGTTTCCATCTTCCTTCCTAGTAATGGCCTTGTACCCCAACTTCTTCCCTTATACTTGTCAGCCCATCCCAGAGAGTTGTGCAAGTGCTTGTGCAGCCCAAAGGGTTGCCTTTGGTGATAAGGCAAACCCCAAAAAGCACTGTGGCAGTGTTCCTGTCTATCATATTTAGACCCCTCATACTAAAATAGTAGCGCCCCCCCACCACAACATCGCCCCCCTCACCGTCTGGTGCAGTTTTCTCTGTCCACCCCAACTGCCACAGCCAACTCTGGTCCCATCCTGTCAGTGAAAGACCTACTCTGTAGTGCTGTGTGTTTGAGGAAAGCTGTATGACAGGTAAGAGAGGTGATCCAGTCACCTTGACCCAACAAGCTGATCCTCCTCCATTGTAGAGTTGAGTACTCTCAATGGAAAAAGCATGCCATTTGTCAGGGTCAACGTGACCCCCTCTATCCCCTCTTGCATTTCTCAAATGCATTGTTGTGTGAATTTCCCCATCAGAAATGAACACTAACACTGTCAGTAGACCAGCATAAGCAGCAATAGATACATCTTCCACTCCTCAACTCAGTACCCTCAGTCACCTCATTCATTCAGTTTGGGTCAATTCCATTTTCATTCAACTCAATTGGCGAATCTAATACAATGTTTGTGTATAGTGTATGCCATGTCCAATGAAGTTCATTAATTGACTTGAATAGAAATTAAACTGACCCTAACTGTTACTCAATTCAGCAGCCAATGTGGAGAATCAGTAGATGAATCCTCCCACTTCTCGAGGCCTGTAATGAAGGTTTTATTTATGGTTATGAGCCTCACCATTTTGACCCAGAGATCCTGTTGCTGGTTGCTGCTGGCGCTGTCATGTCAACCGTCCCATGCCAGAGTGCATGGCGCCCATGGGAACATTCACATCACAGAGGTGTGACGATGTGAATGGCTGATGGCCAAGTCCTCCAATGGGAAGAGAGAGGGGGAGCATGGGAGGATGAGTGCTAACCTGCATGAGACCAGCCCGTTCCAGACTCTGTCACTCCACTGATTCTATCTATCCTATGGGGAGGCTTAGAGCTGCTCTGTATGAATGACTTAGTCAAGGAGCCGTGTCTACGCAGCTCTCTGTGGGCCAACAAAACAGTGCACGTTTAGCCGTGTTCAAGCGCAGAACTGAAACACTGTGCTCAAAGCTGTGAAGTGTACCCCAGAGATCTCTGTGTGATGCCTCAGAGGTGACAACTTGACTCTTATTGTGAAAACGAGAGAAGAAAAGAGCCCTTATATAGATCAGTGGAGTAACATTCTCTCCCTTTTCCTCTCTAGAGAATGACAGTGCTGTGAGGCTTGTAGTTAGAGATGTGCTTGTATTATATTTGCATACTCTTATCCTCTATTTGTGTTTCTGTCCCTCTATCTTTGTATATTTCTCCACCTGCCTCCCTTTTCCCTCTTTCACCCTCTATATATTTTTCCTCAAACTTCCTTTATCTGCCCATTCCTCTCCTTCTCTCTCTAGCCTCTTTCTTTCATAACCCCTTCTATCCCTTTCTCTTTGTCTATGTATTCCTCTCTCCTCTTTCTTTCGTTCTTCACTCAATCTATCGCTCTCTTTCCTCTCTCCCTCTCTCTCTTCCTGTCTCTCTCTTTCTCTCTCTCTCTCTCTCTCTCTCTCTCTCTCTCTCTCTCTCTCTCTCTCGCTCTCTCTTTCTCTCTCTCTCTCTCTCTCTCTCTCTCTCTCTCTCTCTCTCTCTCTCTCTCTCTCTCTCTCTCTCTCTCTCTCTCTCTCTCTCTCTCTCTCTCTCTCTCTCTCTCTCGCTCTCTCTTTCTCTCTCTCTCTCTTCCTCTCTCTCACTCTCTCCTTCTCTCTCGCTCTCTCTAGGCGTTTGCGTGGTGGTCAGACCTGATGGTGGAGCACGCGGAGACCTTCCTGTCTCTGTATGCGGTGGACATGGACGCTGCTCTGGAGGTGCAGCCCCCTGACAGCTGGGACAGCTTCCCTCTCTTCCAACTCCTCAACGACTTCCTGAGGACCGACTGTGAGTGCCTCCAATCCCGACCCAGGCCCTGAACCAGGGCTACATTATGAACAGACACGCACAGCATTTAGCACTCCAGAACCATACAGCACACACTTAACATGAGTCTGGCGCATTTATGTCACATAGGACTGTGTTTTTATTGAATATTCATTGTGGTTGATCTTGGTGAACTGGAGAAACTTAAACCTTACTTTGAGATCCAAATTGAGAAGAATATGTTCCGATCTAATGTTACTTTCCCACTGCATTTGACTCCAGTATAAAGAAAGGGATGAAGGTGATTGAGAGGACAATAGAGTGCTTTGGGAGCTTCGCAGTAAGAGCTGAGAGACTAACAGTGAAATGGTTGCTGTGGGCCCTGTCATCTCCCTAATGAACTGCAGTTGCCGTAGGAGCACTGTCCAGGGTGCTGAAAGCGTGAGCCAGAAAAGAAACACTTATCACTGCCTTTGTGAAGTGAACCTGCACTGGGCTAATTGTCCCTGGTGAAAGTCTCCTTTTAGCTTGTCAGCCAGGAGTCTGGAAGGATGTAATGTAGTCTGTTGTTCACCTGCAGTGGCTTAATGGACTTAGACTGGAACAGCTTGTTATGCTCACTTGCTACTGCTGCACAATTGGCCACATTCACGAGTGGCATTTTTTTTTTAAATAACCGATTGGTTATTCACATTGCAATGATCATAGCAACAAGACCATCTGGAGACAAGCCAAACAGAAGGGCAAAATTAATGGTATTCTTCCCCAATTTACTTTTATAATAGTAAAAGGCTCCAGTGACCACTGCATGTCAACACATGATGTGTTGGATTTCATAGTGTACACTTTACATACAGTATGATTGATGTAGCATACATGGACTAATTCCATGTAATGCTAGTAATTCTAATTCCCATGACTTTGACAGCATAACTCATCATGCAAACCTGACACAATGATGAGTGAGATGGCCACCAAAATAGCATCCATCCATCCATGCAGCCATCCATCTCCCTCAGGGTCCTCCAGTGGTTTACAGGAGCACACTAACACAATGTACAACGTCAAAGTCCACACTACACACACAGTGCAACATCCCCACAACTACCAATCCATATCACAGGGGCATTTTACACAGAAGGTCATTTGTTTTGTCTCCCCAAAGCAGCTAGCTTATATGGCAGGAAATAGCCCTAGCACCAGACAGGTGCCAAAGTCAGACGCCATTGAAGCAGTTAATGAGGTCTAAAACAGAAGTGGCTGGGAGAGGGGCGAGCCCTGCATCCTCACTTCTGGACAAATACATCAAAGTGTACAGCAGCCGCTCAAGTGGCTAATTGGAGAACGACAATCAGGGAACAAAATAAACATTGCACCTACTGTGTATCATCGACCTTGACTTCTATACACGCAGCACACACATATAGCCTACACACACACACAGAGAGGGAGAGCGAGCGCTCAAAGGAATAAAAATCAAACCCACTGTGTGGAGCCGTGAGCCATCGCATTAGCACACACTGGCCTCCATTCTATCTCCCATGGTCTGTGTTAGCGTTGCCTTTTTACAAGTTGAATCTAGAGGAAACGTGCTTTGTCTAAAGAAAACTATAGGCAACAGATATACAAAAGATAGCGAGGAGCTAGACTACTATTAGTCTCGCTATCCACCTCATAGCTTTCATCAGACCAGTCATTTCATATCAGCGATCACTCCAAGGAAGACAAGAAGGAGAGGCATTTCCAAGTAATTCTCCCTTGGATGTTATATTGATGAATGTTCCTATGGTGTTACAGTTTAATGAATTACTTCCTCTAACATACAGTGGGGGAAAAAAGTATTTAGTCAGCCACCAATTGTGCAAGTTCTTCCACTTAAAAAGATGAGAGAGGCCTGTAATTTTCATCATAGGTACATGTCAACTATGACAGACAAAATTAGAATTAAATCCAGAAAATCACATTGTAGGATTTTTTATGAATTTATTTGCAAATTATGGTGGAAAATAAGTATTTGGTCAATAACAAAAGTTTCTCAATACTTTGTTATATACCCTTTGTTGGCAATGACACAGGTCAAACGTTTTCTGTAAGTCTTCACAAGGTTTTCACACACTGTTGCTGGTATTTTGGCCCATTCCTCCATGCAGATCTCCTCTAGAGCAGTGATGTTTTGGGGCTGTCGCTGGGCAACACGGACTTTCAACTCCCTCCAAAGATTTTCTATGGGGTTGAGATCTGGAGACTGGCTAGGCCACTCCAGGACCTTGAAATGCTTCTTACAAAGCCACTCCTTCGTTGCCCGGGCGGTGTGTTTGGGATCATTGTCATGCTGAAAGACCCAGCCACGTTTCATCTTCAATGCCCTTGCTGATGGAAGGAGGTTTTCACTCAAAATCTCACGATACATGGCCCCATTCATTCTTTCCTTTACACGGATCAGTCGTCCTGGTCCCTTTGCAGAAAAACAGCCCCAAAGCATGATGTTTCCACCCCCATGCTTCACTGTAGGTATGGTGTTCTTTGGATGCAACTCAGCATTCTTTGTCCTCCAAACACAACGAGTTAAGTTTTTACCAAAAAGTTATATTTTGGTTTCATCTGACCATTGAGGTTGTGGACAGGTGTCTTTTATACTGATAACAAGTTCAAACAGGTGCCATTAATACAGGTAACGAGTGGAGGACAGAGGAGCCTCTTAAAGAAGAAGTTACAGGTCTGTGAGAGCCAGAAATCTTGCTTGTTTGTAGGTGGCCAAATACTTATTTTCCACCATAATTTGCAAATAAATTCATTAAAAATCCTACAATGTGATTTTCTGGATTTTTTTTTCTCAATTTGTCTGTCATAGTTGACGTGTACCTATGATGAAAATTACAGGCCTCTCTCATCTTTTTAAGTGGGAGAACTTGCACTATTGGTGGCTGACTAAATACTTTTTTTCCCCACTGCATATGATCTGTCCTGTCTCAGATAACCTGTGCAACGGACAGTTCCACAGACACCTGCAGGACCTGTACGCCCCCCTGGTGGTACGATATGTGGACCTCATGGAGTCATCTATCGCCCAGTCCATCCACAGGGGCTTCGAGAGAGAGTCCTGGGAGCCTGTCAAGTAAGGACACCTCAACCTCTAGAATCAACACCCTAATGTGCTACACAGTTTCTGCATTCAAGTTGGCTATAGCAGAAACTGACTGGCACCTAGGTTAGTCATAATGCAGTGGCCTAAGCATACCTTTCTTCATTTAGGCAAATTAATCAATGAAGTGTGTTGGGTACTATCAAACATACAATATGGGTAGATGCTAATATCTTCAGTTTTCAAACTTGAATTAATGTCAATGATTTTAGGCTTTCCTGTTCATGTTAAAATAAATATTCAGATATTCTTTGGGTGATCATGTGTACCATGTATTTGTACATGAAATAGGTTGATATCCACACAAAGTATGTATACTGAACAAAAATATAAACGCAACATGTAAAGTGTTGGTCCCATGCCATGTAATTTGTTTACATCCCTGTTAGTGGCCATTTCTCCTTTGCCAAGATAATCCATCCACCTGACAGGTATGGAATATGAAGAAGCTGATTAAACAGCATGATCATTACAAAGGTGCACCTTGTGCTGGGGGACAATAAAAGGCCACTCTAAAATGTGCAGTTTTGTCTCACACACAATGACAAAGATGTCTCAAGTTTTGAGGGAGCGTGCAGTTGGAATGCTGACTGCAGGAATGTCCACCAGAGCTGTTGTTGTAAGGACAGACGCTGGGAGACGAGAAGCAGGTACAGGGAGTGAACATTTAATATATACAGACATGAAACAAAACACGGACAGCGTCTGGACAGGGGAAACATAACGACATTAATGCTGACACGGGGATCAAACAGAGGAACAGACAGATATAGGGGAGGTAATTAACAAAGGGTTCAGGTGAGTCCAATGAGCGCTGATGCACGTAACGATGGTGACAGGTGTGCGAAATGATGGGCTGCCTGGCACCCTCGAGCGCCAGGGAGGGGGAGTGGGAGCAGGCGTGACAGTTGCCAGAGAATTGAATGTTCATTTCTCTAGCATAAGCTGCCTCCAATGTTGTTTTAGAGAATTTGGCAGTACGTCCAGCCGGCCTCACAAACGCAGACTACGTGTAACCATGCAAGCCCAGGACCTCCACATCCGGCTTCTTCACCTTTGGGATCATCTGAGACCAGCCACCGGGACAGCTGATGAAACTGAGGAGTAGTTCTGTCTGTAATAAAGCCCTTTTGTGGGGTAAAAACTCATTCTGATTTGCTGGGCCTGGCTCCCAAGTGGGTGGGACTATGCCCTCCCAGGCCCACCAATGGCTGCGCCCCTGCCCAGTCATGTGAAATCCATAGATTAGGGCCTAATTAATTTATTTCAATTGACTGATTTCCTTATATGAACTGTAACTAATATTTTTGTTCAGTATATATTTGTGGACAATTGTGTAAAAATATATGGTAACTATTTACTTTGACTACATATCCATAATGCATTTATTACTCATAAGCATTTCATGAACGTGTTATAACAGGTCTCAACCGCATTATTAAAGGTGAATTAAATATATCCATAGCATATTCATGTCATGCTATGCAAGAGCACATATTTAGGTATCTTAATAGAGCAATCATTACAATGACAGCGTAGTGTCATCATTATGGCTGTTCTCAAAAGTGTGCTTCTGCCATACCAGTGTTAGTGAATATGCTGATATATAGCCTGTACCAGCCCCATTTCCCCACCGGCCAGTATAGGCCCATGACTTACCTTCTTCTTCTTCTCACTGAGGTCAATGGTGCATGAAGATCCCCACGGGGTTGAATCCTCAGGGTACATTTTACAGATCAAATCGTGTAGTTGAGGGTCATATCATAACTCTTTCATAACTCATTAGCAACCCTCCTCCACATCACAATGAAGTTGGTCATACTAGTCTATAATGCATACATGAAAGGTCTGTGTATGTATTCTATGCAGTCAAAGTAAAGTCAAATCTGTTTTCCCATTCATAAAGCATTTATAGCTAAGCATTTCATGGTAATTAACTGTGCAGTTTGCCACTGATCTATAACACCAACATTAAAGGTCTACAGCGGGGGGAAAAAGTATTTAGTCAGCCACCAATTGTGCAAGTTCTCCCACTTAAAAAGATGAGAGAGGCCTGTAATTTTCATCATAGGTACACGTCAACTATGACAGACAAATTGAGAAAAGAAAATCCAGAAAATCACATTGTAGGATTTTTAATGAATTTATTTGCAAATTATGGTGGAAAATAAGTATTTGGTCACCTACAAACAAGCAAGATTCCTGGCTCTCACAGACCTGTAACTTCTTCTTTAAGAGCCTCCTCTGTCCTCCACTCGTTACCTGTATTAATGGCACCTGTTTGAACTTGTTATCAGTATAAAAGACACCTGTCCACAACCTCAAACAGTCACACTCCAAACTCCACTATGGCCATGACCAAAGAGCTGTCAAAGGACACCAGAAACAAAATTGTAGACCTGCACCAGGCTGGGAAGACTGAATCTGCAGTAGGTAAGCAGCTTGGTTTGAAGAAATCAACTGTGGGAGCAATTATTAGGAAATGGAAGACATACAAGACCACTGATAATCTCCCTCGATCTGGGGCTACACGCAAGATCTCACCCCGTGGAGTCAAAATGATCACAAGAACGGTGAGCAAAAATCCCAGAACCACACGGGGGGACCTAGTGAATGACCTGCAGAGAGCTGGGACCAAAGTAACAAAGCCTACCATCAGTAACACACTACGCCGCCAGGGACTCAAATCCTGCAGTGCCAGACGTGTCCCCCTGCTTAAGCCAGTACATGTCCAGGCCCGTCTGAAGTTTGCTAGAGTGCATTTGGATGATCAAGAAGAGGATTGGGAGAATGTTATATGGTCAGATGAAACCAAAATATAACTTTTTGGTAAAAACTCAACTCGTCGTGTTTGGAGGACAAAGAATGCTGAGTTGCATCCAAAGAACACCATACCTACTGTGAAGCATGGGGGTGGAAACATCATGCTTTGGGGCTGTTTTTCTGCAAAGGGACCAGGACGACTGATCCGTGTAAAGGAAAGAATGAATGGGGCCATGTATCGTGAGATTTTGAGTGAAAACCTCCTTCCATCAGCAAGGGCATTGAAGATGAAACGTGGCTGGGTCTTTCAGCATGACAATGATCCCAAACACACCGCCCGGGCAATGAAGGAGTGGCTTCGTAAGAAGCATTTCAAGGTCCTGGAGTGGCCTAGCCAGTCTCCAGATCTCAACCCCATAGAAAACGTTTGGCCTGTGTCATTGCCAACAAAGGGTATATAACAAAGTATTGAGAAACTTTTGTTATTGACCAAATACTTATTTTCCACCATAATTTGCAAAGAAAAATCATAAAAAATCCTACAATGTGATTTTCTGGATTTTTTTTTCTCATTTTGTCTGTCATAGTTGACGTGTACGTATGATGAAAATTACAGGCCTCTCTCATCTTTTTAAGTGGGAGAACTTGCACAATTGGTGGCTGACTAAATACTTTTTTTCCCCCACTGTATGTATGAATTCTATGCAGTCAAAGTAATATAATATATATTTTCCCATTCATAAAGCATTTGCCTAAATTATCAAAAAGAACACGGACACAACACATCATTTTAAAGGAAATATGGACATTTTATTTCTAGATGTAGCACATAAATCAATTACTGAGGACATCGCCGAAGAGTCTTACTATTGACATTTTTCAGTTGTACTTTTCTTTAATAGATTTAACATAGATTAATATTCAATGCATTCATATTAAATTCCTAATTTCAGACTCATAGCTAGCAATAACTATTTTAGTGCATAAAATGTACCCTTATTCACTAATGGTAATGTCAACACATTTTCCAACTTGGTCAATAAAAGTTACAAACTCATCATCACATTTAGTTAACAATGTTAGCTATCTGTATATTTTAAAACGTACATTGTACTTTTCGACATTACGAGTTTAATAAACTCTAGATCACCTTTACTCCACACACAGAGATGCATACAAAGCTCTTCCTCGCCCTCCATTTGACATAACTCTATCCTCCTGATTCCTGCTTACAAGCAAAAACTCAAACAGGAAGTACCAGTAATGCGCTGAATACGGAAGTGGTCCGATGAAGTGAATGCTAAACTACAGGACTGTTTCGCTAGCACAGACTGGAATATGTTCCGCGATTCATCTGATGGCATTGAGGAGTTTACCACATCAATCACCGGCTTCATTAATAAGTGCATTGACGATGTCGTCCCTACAGTGGCCGTACGTACATATCCCAACCAGAAGCCAAGGATTACAGCCAACATCCGCATTGAACTAAAGGCTAGAGCTGCCGCTTTCAAGGAGTGGGACACTAATCCAGACGCTTATATACGAAATCCCGCTATGCCCTCCGACAAACCATCAAACAGGCAAAGCGTCAATACAAGACCAAGATCGAATCCTACTACACCGGCTCTGACGCCCGTCAGATGTGGCAGGGCTTGCAAACTATCACGAATTACCAAGGAAACCCAGCAGCGACCTGTCTAGTGACGCAAGCCTACCAGACGAGCTAAATACCTTCTATGTTCGCTTCGAGCCTAGCAACACTGAACCATGCATGAGAGCACCAGCTGTGCTGGATGACTGTGTGATCACGCTCTCCGTAGCCGATGTGAGTAAGACCTTTAAACAGGTTAACATTCACAAGGCCACAGGTCCAGAAGGATTACCAGGACACATACTCAGAACATGCGCTGACCAGCTGGCAAGTGTCTTCACTGACATTTTCAACCTCTCCCTGACGCAGTCTGTAATACTTACATGTTTCAAGCAGACCACCATAGTCCCTGTGCCCAAGAACGCCAAGGTAACCTGTCTAAGTGACTAACGCCCCTTAGCCTCACATCTGTAACCATGAAATACTTTGAAAGGCTGGTCATGGCTCACATCAGATCATCATCCCAGACACCCTGGACCCACTCCGATTCGCATACCGCCCAAAAGATCCACAGATGACTCTATCTCTATTGAGCTCCACACTGCCCTGTCCCACCTGGACAAAAGGAACACCTACGTGAGAATGCTGTTCATTGACTACAGCTCAGTGTTCATCACCATAGTGCCCTCCAAGCTCATCACTAAGCTAAGGTCCCTGTGTTTAAACACCTCCCTCTGTAACTGGATCCTGGACTTCCTGACCGGCCGCCCCCAGGTGGTGAGGGTAGGAAACAATGCATCCGCCACGCTGACCCTCAACACGAGGGCCCCTCAGGGGTGCATGCTTAGTCCCCTCCTGTACTTCCTGTTCACCCACGACTGCGTGGCCGCGCATGACTCCAACACCATCATTAAGTTTGCAGACAACACGGCGGTGGTAGGCCTGATCACCGACAACGATGAGACAGCTTACAGGGAGGAGGTTAGAGACCTGGCAGTGTGGTTCCAGGACAACCAAATCTCCCTCAACGTCAGCAAGATAAAGAAACTGATCGTGGACTACAGGAAATGGAGGGCCAAGCACGCTCCATCCAAATTGACTGGGCTATAGCGGAGCAGGTCGAGTGCTTCAACTTCCTTGTGTCCACAACACTAAGGAATTATCATGGTCCACACACAACAATACAGTTGTGAAGAAGGCACGACAACGCCTCTTCCCCCTCAGGAGGCTGAAAAGTTTTGTCATGGTCCCTCGGATCCTCAAAAAGTTGCACAGCTGCAGTATTGAGAGCAATCTTGACTGGCTGCATCACCGCTTGGTATGGCAACTGCTTGGCATCCGACCAGACCTCTATACCAGGCGGTGTCAGAGGAAGGCCCTCCAGCCACCCAAGTCATAGACTGTTCTCTCTGCTACCACACGGCAAGCGGTACCGATGCACCAATCTGGAACCAATAGGACCCTGAACAGCTTCTACCCCCAAGCCATAAGACTGCGAAATAGTTAGGTAGCTATTGGTTAACTATATAACTAACTACAGTATCTGCATTGACCCTTTTGACTCATCACATACACTGCTGTTACTGTTTATTATCTATCCTGTTGCCTAGTCACTTTATTTCTACCTACAGTATATGTATATATCTACCTCAATTACCTCGTACCCCTGCACATCGACTCGGTACTGGTACCCCGTGGATATAGCCAAGTTATCGTTACTCATTGTGTATTTATTCCTTGTGTTATTATTTTGATATTTTGATATTATTTATCTTTTTCTCTTTGCGTTGTTGGGAAGGGCTCGTAAGTAAGCATCATACTGTTAGTCTACAGTTCTTTATGAAGCATGTGACCATTTTATATTTATTTGATTTGAATTCAGAGACAGAAACATCATGACATTCTTTCCATTTTGATTGCACTGCCACAGGAGGAGTGTGTGAGAGGTGACCTCTCACTTCTACAAAAATCATTTAAAAAACTGAAAGTGTACCTTTGTACATTTAAAATAACAAAAATAGCTATTAAGAAGCCAGAAGAATGCTGGGCTGTCACCCGGAAGCGATGCCCCCATGACTTCTCACCTCTCATCTGCAGTCAAAACGTAGAGAATGATAGAGGCTTCTAGTGGCCAAAAGGCCGTATTAGCATGGGCAGCTCCATTGAGGGCTTCCACCATTTTAATGTAGTCAACTGGGTGGGACTTCCGACTTCATTGGCTGATCCCTCCTGGTGACCTTGTTGGAGTCATGTCCAACCGGGTCATCAGGTGGGATCAGCCAATCGTGAAGAAGAACATTGACTACTTCTAAATGGAGATGGCCTCCATGGCGCTGCCCATGCTGTCACAGACGCTAGAATGGCACATATACAAAGATGAGTCCTCTGTCTATCTCTATGGTCTCTCTTAATTTGTCCTATTTTAAACGGTCTGTAATGTGCAAAAGTACAATGTAAATAGTGAAATAGCTAACATTGTTAACAAAATGTTTCATGAGTTTTATGAAAAAATTTGAACGTTTCTGGACCGAGTTGTAAAAGCTAGCTAACGTTACATTAGTGAATAAGGGGGAAACACTAGTTAGCTTTACCTCCTTATGTTATTACATTTTACTCAATAAAAAAGTTATTGCTAGCTATCAGTCTAAAATGGGGAATTGAATTTGAAAGCTTTGAATATGAATCTCAGTTAAATCTATTCAAGAAAAGACTAACTGAAAAATGTCAATTGTAGGATTCTTCTGCGATCCTCAGCAATTGTTTTCTGTGCAAGCTAGCTAACGTTACATATGGAAAATGTAAATAAAATAACATTCTGTGTTGTGTCCGTATTCTTTTTGATAAGTGAGGCATGTTTATAAATGCCTTATAAATGCTTTATGAATGAGAATATTGAAATGACAGTACATTGACTGCATAAAGTTCATACATAGACCTTTAATGTTGGTGTTATAGATCAGATTGGCAAACTGCACAGTTAATTACCATGAAGTGCTTAGCTATAAATGCTTTATGAATGGGAAAATAGATTTGACTTTAATGTGACTACATACAATTCATACAGACCCTACATGTATGCGTAATAGACCAGTATGACCAACTTAATTGTGATGTGGAGGAAGGTTGCTAATGAGTTACGGAAGAGTTATAGTATGACCCTCAACTACACGATTTGATCCGTAAAATGTACCCTGAGGATTCAACCCTGTGGGGATCTTCTTGCACCATTGACCTCAGTGAGAAGAAGAAGAAGAAGAAGAAGAAGAAGAAGAAGAAGAAGAAGAAGAAGAAGAAGAAGAAGAAGAAGAAGAAGAAGAAGAAGTCTCAAAACGTGGTTTGGCCTTTTGGCATATTCACTAACACTGGCAGAAGCACACTTTTGACAACAGCCATATTGATGACACTACACTGTCATTGTAATGATGCATCTATTAAGATATGCTATGAATATTTTTCATTAACCTTTAATAATGTTGTTGGGACCAGTTATAAAGCGTTCATGAAATACTTAAAGATGTGTAATAAATGCGTTATGGATATGGAGTCAAAGTAAACCAATACCAAATATATTAATTTGTACTAACAAGATTATTTACTATCTATTCAATTCAAATTTTCCCTACTGCAGGTAAGACCATATGTCTGAAAATGTTGTCGGAAACATTTTTCCTCAATGTTTGGTATTCCCTAGTGTTCAAATGGTATCCCTTGTATCAATGTCATAGCAGTTTGCTGTCACCATGTATTGAGTTATCATTAGTCAACTATCTTCTGTCATTACTGTCTTCAATGCTGATAAGACACTCTTTACACATGATTTTTCAACATTACATTTGTCTCTTCTATTCACTGCAACGATACCCTTACTTATTTCATCTTAATAACTGCTATTGTTCTCACCAATTGTTTTTTTCTCACCATTTCTTCACTTTCCCTGTTAAAACATATCCACTTTACCGCTGTTATAGCGCGTCTTATTTTAATTTTATGTCTGTTTCCTCTACACAGGAGCCTAACAAGTAATCTTCCTGATTTGAATCTACCAAATGTCAACCTCCAAATGCCCAAAGTACCAAATCTACCACCAGTTAGCCTCCTAACAATGTCTAGCTTTTCTACACCCAACTGGATGGCAGCTACATGTGACTCAGAGTGTGTATTGAGTCTCTGTTGGAGCCTGAAACATGAAAAATGAATGTGTGTTCTTGGCATGAACATGTCACATGTCCTCTAGGATACTGACTCAATTTCTAGAGATGTACAGGCAATATCCACCAATCAGAATTTAGATGGGGTCAGGTTTGGCCTAAGTGATTTTACTTAGTTATTAGCTAACGGCAGCTACTCAACTATAGGCTACAATAAAACATTGACTGTGCTAAACATTGTAGTCAGTCAATCAAATTTAATCTATCACATTTTATGCATACCGTAGTTGGGCCTATAGTGCATTTGTAAAACCAACCATGCCTAACGTGCAGAAGTAGGAGAACTTTGATCAGCCCTAGGTCTCCTGGTGCTTGTCTTTACTGAGGCATGAGCCTCTCAGATACTCCTACTTTAATACAGATCATGTTCACTCATTCACACAATAATAATGATCCCACTTTGATATTGACGGAATATGAAATTAAGTCCCATTTCATTAGTGATTCTGCCAGTTGTAAAACTCCATGTCTACCTGTTAGCTCTTAGCAGCCCTCCCGAGGGACCAAGGAGAGACATAGTGTGAAGGTAATTGCAAAGCTATGTTTAGATATGTTGATTAAAAGCTCTTCTTCTGCACCTTGAGGTACACCTGACACATTATCTATCCCACTTTCCAAACCAAAGTGAAACAGCTTCAGCACCAGCTACTAAAAATGTGTGAAAGGAGAGAGAGAGATTAAATTAATACATTCGCTGCCAGAATTTAAAGGTACTGCTCTGTCAAAGATAGAACTAAACGCAGGTTTGGTATCTTATAAATAAGCCAGAAAGACTAAGCCAATCTCACCCCACAAAAGAAAACTCATACACAGCATTGACACAACCACATTGTTGATAATTAGGAAAAAAACAGGTTCAGCCTATTCTAAAATATATAGTAAAACACTGCCAGTGATCTGATGTTCTGTTTCCATGACCCCAGTTGTCCCAGTGTTCTTATTGTTTTACCTGCAGCCATGTTCATGCCAAGGCCCTCGCATGGGGTTAGAGTAGGCAGTGTTTCAAAATGGAGAACCATCAATGGCTTTTCATTTTCCTCCTACTGCATGTGTTTGAACTGAATGGTGGAAAGACACAAATTACTTTTTAAGCTAATTGAAAAACAACAAGAATGGAAAATGCTAAATTACACACCATTATTAAATGAGGCCCAACCCAAGCCAGTGTTTCAAAGTGTTGAATTTGTATCTTTCCATCACATCTTTCTGATCTCCAGTCTGCCACAGTGTGCTAGGGAGGACAAGTCCCTGTTTACCCTGTGTTGGAGCTCTTACCTGTGGGCACTAGTTGTGAGGAGGCCCCTGTGTGTCTGGAGAGATCTGTGTGGCTGGAGAGAGCTGCTCTCTGTCTGCAGGGTTGGGGGAAGGGGGCAGGGAAGGGGAGTGGTATACAGTCTCCTCCACCGCATCAGAAAGCAACCCCACCCTTCATTGTGTGTTTTCCCAGAGTGCACTAACTAACTGACCAACCTGCAGTATGCATGGACCCCTACTCTTTCCCTGGTTTTAATAACTACTCAACTCTGGGGTTATTGATTGGTCAAAGACATACTCATGTCTGTTTATTTTTACCATACACTGATTGGTACCTTGATGAACATAATTCATAGAACCTCATTGGCCAGGAATAGATCAAAGATATAGTATCTTCCATTCAAAATATATTGTAACCAATCAGTAAATGGTAGAAATAACCCAAACAAATGGAATCCTGAGACCTAGATTTGCCCATCCTCTCTGATCCTTGATGTAGTCCTCTACCCCCCATGTGTTCTCCTGTTGGGTACCAGTGCTCTAACCTTTAACCTCTTAGCTGTGACCACTGACCTGTGCCCTGTTCTTCCTGCCCAGTAATGGCTCGGGGACGTCCGAGGACCTATTCTGGAAGCTGGATGCACTGCAGACCTTCATCAGAGACCTGCACTGGCCTGAGGAGGAGTTTGGCAAACACCTGGAGAGCAGGCTCAAACTCATGTCCAGCGACATGATCGAGTCCTGCGTCAAACGGTGAGAGAACGCTCCTGAATGGGACACTTGCACTTGCTTACACACAATTATACACACACACACCGTCTTGTACAACTAACCTTGTGGGGACACACAATTCAGTCCCATTCAAAATAATATTTTCCCTAACACTAACCCTTACCCAAACCTTAACCCTAACCTTAACCCTAACCCTAAACCTAGCTCCTAACCCTAATCCTAAAACTAACCCTAGCTCCTAACCCTAACCCTAAACCTAATTCTAACCCTAACGCAAATTCTAACGTTAACCGTAAACTCCCTAGAAAAAGCAAGTATAGATAAACACATCCACACACACACACACATTGTAGGTCTGTGTATAGTGCTCTACAACCTCTCTCCTTTCTCTGTCCCTGTCTCCAGAACGAGGGTGGCCTTTGAGTCCAAGCTCCAGAAGAGCAGTCGGACCACAGACCTCCGCGTGCCTCAGTCCATCTGCACCATGTTCAACGTGATGGTGGATGCCAAGGCCCAGTCAGCCAAGCTGTGTGCCATGGAGCTGGGACAGGAGGTAGAAGATTCCTTCCTCCCAATAGTCTTTAACCAATCTTTAATCAGTCATCAGATACCAGTCTTAGATCAGACATCAAATTCCAGTCTTAGATCAGACATGAGATACCAGTCTTAGATCAGACATCAAATACCAGGCTTATATCAGACATCAGATACCAGTCTTAGACCAGACATCAAATACCAGTCTTAGATCAGACATCAGATACCAGTCCACCTCCATCTGCACAGCCTCAGACCAACACTCATATTTACACAGTCTTTGAATTAGTGTAAAGTTTTCACCTATTATTTTATGTAATATAATGTATATGATTCTATTGATGTCTAATAGTGATTTCAGTGATTTCTCTTTCACTCTGATTTCTATGATATATCACTGAGCATGCTGCACTGGGTATACAGATCGGTATCCACCCTGGAGCAGTACCAATGCACTTTGGGAAAATCCTTTTGTGCTCACCAGCTGTGTGTTAGATGTGTATTCTCTTAATTGCATGGATTCAGTAGCTCCAGCTGACTTAGAATCAGCATTTCTATGCTTCCATTTCTTTCTATTTGCTCATATTATTTAATGCTATGCTTATAAAATACATGTTGTATAGTAGTACATACTGTATATGCATTTCTGTCAAGGTTTTCACTTACAATAGTTTCAATGGCACTTACTGCGATTGCTGTGTATCCTAATTTAGCTTTTGCTTGAATATGTGCTTTTGCTGTAGTCGCTTGCTTTTTCACCATCACCATGTCTCCTCTATCTTTCTTTTCATTTATTTTCTCTATCTTGTGAAAGTTTGTTAGAGATTGGGTAAGTGTGGCTAACAATTCAATTGAAATCTCACCCCCAGTTCCCAAATGTATAATTAGCTGTCAATGCAGTGTTCCCCAGTGTTCCCCAGTCTTCTAACACTTTAAATGTTTTGATTTCATTAGCATGTGTGTAGATGGTACTGAATATACATGGGGTAGATGTGACAGTTCTCATATCTGCACAATCTAGAGACAGAGACAGATACCAATTACAAGTGCAGAATTAATTAGTCTGAGGTCTTTTACATGGCTCACGTGAAGACAAAAGAATGCTGTCATACTACTGATTAGCATATTGGCCTACTGTGAGACGTGGTAACAAACAAACATAAGGGAAGGGAGGGATGCTGGATTTGGACGTTGTGACTAACATGTCTCTTTCCTAACAGAGACAGTACCATTCCCAAATCGACGCTCTCATAGAGGAGACTGTGAAGGAGATGATCACCTTACTGGTAGCAAAGGTGCTGTTACTGTCTTACTCATATCTGAAAGGGATATTACAACAATATTGTTTTAAACGTGATATAATTGCCAGTAACACAACTCCCTGTCTGTCAGTTCGTGGTCATTCTAGAGAGTGTCCTAGCCAAACTGTCCAGATACGATGAGGGCACACTCTTCTCCTCCTTCCTCTCTTTCACAGTAAGAACGCACTCCTTCGCTTATTCCCGTCTTTCTCATCGTACACTGCATACATAACTATTTTAATCATCATAGAGTACGTACAGCACTCTCCCTCAGTTTGCTCATGATAACACTCCCAATGCATGAAAAGGTTAAGTATTTTAGTAGTTTCCTGAACATTGTAATAGAAGTCTAATTAAATTCTGAGTGAACTGTGCAATTACATTTCCTGATATGACTCACTTAAGCATATTGCAGTCGCACACTGAAGCTACACTCACATTATACAGCTTTTGCAATGAAAGGAAGTTGCACAGTTGGAATCTCAAATCTTTCCTTTTCACCTAAACTCTCTGTCTCATTTCAAGGTGAAAGCTGCATCAAAGTATGTGGATGTACCTGTAAGTGGGAGAATAGTATTATTATCAGTACTTGTGTTTTTCTTGTCCCAGTCCAAGTGTACGTGTGTGTGTTTGTGTGTGTGTCATTACATCTTCCCTCATATGGATCTGGTCAAAAACAGCCAGCTTGGCATGTCATGCGGCACACATTGTGAGTGTCTCTGTTGTGTTGTGTAACAAAAACCCACAAAGGCTCAACACGGCACTTTTTAAATGAATGCCTTGTCATTGAATCTTTGATTGGGCCTCTTATGTCCGCAGGGCCAGAGCCCTAGTTTCTGCATGGTAATTGTTTGCTTAATGCACAAAATACAATTACACTGGAGAAACATACTAATTTGCACCCTTTGGAACCACTCAGGGATGTGTTAACTAAGTTCGGTTTACAGCGGCTGATACAAATCCATATGACCTCGTCTGCCGGCACGGGAGGATGTGTTTCATATACCGGAGAAGAGGCGGGAGGGGGAAAGGCACACACACACACGCACACACACACAAATTGAGTGTCTTATTTGCAAACGCATTGTCCTGTTTGAATATTTGAGATGGCATGAGAAATGGCAGCCCTCCTAACAGTCTGTTCAGCAGCCTGATCATGTGTTCCTGGTTCTTCTGTTCACTTTGCACATGCCCAGACTGTGACAGATGATTCTGTGCCAAGTACACATCTCTAATAGGAAGTTCAGTAAAAAAGACAGCCATAGCCCAGGGTCTAGATGCACCGTAAATGAAACACCTCTCCAGAGATGTCAACTGTACATTTCAATACTTTTTTTCTGAGATGAAAATGACAATTTGATAACACTTTGGGTTGAATGTTTATTTTAATACCTGTCAGTTTTTCATATGCATGTCTTAGAGCTTGACATTACATAACAGTTGATAATAACTTATGTCACTTTGCTGGTCTCCATCGTGTCTATTATGAAGTAAACAGGTTTCAGTGCCTTGGTGAGACAATGAATCTGTTGTTTTGGGACTAATTATTCTTTCCCTCTTGTTCTCAACTCTCTCTCTCTCTCTCTCGCTCTCTCTCTCTCTCTCTCTCTCTCTCTCTCTCTCTCTCTCTCTCTCTCTCTCTCTCTCTCACGCATTCTCTCTCTCTCTCTCTCTCTCTCTCTCTCGCTCTTTCTCTCTTGTGTGTTCTGCAGAAGCCTGGGATGGACATTGCAGATGGTTACGTGACCTTTGTCCGCCATTCTCAGGACATGCTGCGGGATAAGGTCAATGAGGAGGTGTACATAGAAAGGTTATTTGCCGTAAGTAACCAATGCCGTCTCCTCCCTTACAGGGGAGGCTCTCCAAGATGTGATAAAACAGTCGGTTCAGAGGGATAAGTCTCATTTTGAACAGCTCTCTGGCTTTTCTTCCGCAGCTGTACAAGTAGCTCTCTCTCTCCTTCTCTCTGTCTCTCTCTCTCTTTCTACCTCGTCCTTTACTTCTAACTGTACCCTCCTTATGAATACACTATGCTCTAGCCTGTTTCTTCTCTACTGCAGTGTTCTGCATCTTCTGTTTATCTCTGTTTGTTTGAGAAGTGCAAAACCTTGAGGAGGATTATCTTAAGCAGTGTTCTCTCTCTGCGAGTCAGCAAATAGGGGTTCATCAATTAAAGGCCACACAATAGAATGCCCTCCTATAAGATGACTTAATACCATCTTTACAATTCCCCAGTCTAAATTCTGTCTTCAGCCATTAGAATACATTGTGTTCTTCCACTAATTGATCTGTAGCAACATTAATAATCAGATCAAAAGGTTAGGGTTAGTAGGTCGGGTTATGCTGACCAGTTCCCCACACACTGCTGACCCGTTCCCCACATTGGAGTATATACAAGACATTTGGAACTGTCCCATTTTGACAATCAGGGCTTTCTCCAAGTAAATCTTCTTCCTCTTAGGAACGACAAACAGAAAGGAGGGCCAGGGCCCTCTGACCCAGGGCTTATTGTAATGAGGGCTTAAGAAGGATAGCGAGAGAGAAAGAAAGAACGAAAGAACGAAAGGGACAGAGAGAAATATAATGAGTTTGTATTAGAGAGTGAATAAAGTGGGGGGAGAAAAGAGAACACTGTCTTAAGGAATAGCCTGAAACCTGGTTATCTAAATAATCCTTTGTGATGCATGTTGACCAATTTGTCCACTATTCTTTTCGGGGTGAGAACCTCAGATTGCACCTGTGTGCGTGTGTGGGTGTGTGTTATATGCGTGTGTGTGTGTGTGGCTTCCCCTAAGGCCTGCTGGCATGACCTGCCTTCTCCCTTATCAGTCTTCTCTGAGTGAAAGTGTCTCTTCTCCATGTTTGTTTCTCTTGCTGCTTTGACCTGCTGTTTGGCTTGTGTCGTCTTCTCTCAGAAGAGCATTTCTTCTCTGATTAAAGAAGAGGCCTCTCTCTATATATATGTCACTCTCTATTTGTTCTCCCTCTGGCAGTACTGTGGCGTATGAAGGTGTCTTGCTGCACTGTAGGACTCCTCTATGTTGTCCTTTTCTTGTCGCTCTGCTCAATATGACCAAAGCGTGATGCTTCTCTGCTGCTGTTTCTATGCGTTCATGCTCAGTGATCAGAAAGCATAAAAACACCCCTGGTTTTCTGTGTATTTTCCCTTTCCTTCCATCTCTTTCTTTTTCTCACTTGGACCACAATGCCTTTCAACATTTCTTTCAGCTTTACTTTCCAAAGCTTTCCACAGACTTTCTCCCCTAGCTATATATTTTGAAATGGAACTTATCTCTCATGTTAAATTGTTTTAACACATTACATCCAGTGGCATGATTGAGAGTCAAATAATCTTTCTGTGTACATCTACTAGCAAGGCCCATCTCCCTGGAGATTCACCCCATACAGTTGAAGTCAGAAGTTTACATACACCTTAGCCAAATACATTTCAACTCAGTTTTTCACAATTCCTGACATTTAATCCTAGTAAAAATGCCCTGTCTTAGGTCAGTTAGGATCACCACTTTATTTTAAGAATGTGAAACGTCAGAATAATAGTAGAGAGAATTATTTATTTAAGCTTTTATTTCTTTCATCACATTCCCAGTGGGTCAGAAGTTTACATACACTCAATTAGTATTTGGTAGCATTGCCTTTAAATTGTTTAACTTGGGTCAAACGTTTTGGGTAGCCTTCCACAAGCTTCCCACAAGAAGTTGGGTGAATTATGGCCCATTCCTCTTGACAGAGCTGGTGTAACTGAGTCAGGTTTGTAGGCCTCCTTGCTCACACAAATTTTTTCAGTTCTGCCCACAAGTTTTCTATAGGATTGAGGTCAGGGCTTTGTAATGGCCACTCCAATACCTTGACTTTGTTGTCCTTAAGCCATTTTGGCACAACTTTGGAAGTATGCTTGGGTTCATTGTCCATTTGGAAGACCCATTTGCGACCAAGCTTTAACTTCCTGACTGATGTCTTGAGATGTTGCTTCAATATATCCACATCATTTTCCTTCCTCATGATGCCATCTATTTTGTGAAGTGCACCAGTCCCCCCTGCAGCAAAGCACCCGCACAGCATGATGCTGCCACCCCAGTGCTTCACGGTTGGGATGGTGTTCTTCGTCTTGCAAACACCCCCCTTTTCCTCCAAACATAACGATGGTCATTATGGCCAAACAGTTCTATTTTTGTTTCTCCAAAAAGTACGATCTTTGTCCCCATGTGCAGTTGCAAACCGTAGTCTGGCTTTTTTATGGCGGTTTTGGAGCAGTGGCTTCTTCCTTGCTGAGCGGCCTTTCAGGTTATGTCGATATAGGACTCGTTTTACTGTGGATATAGATACTTTTGTACCTGTTTCTTCCAGCATCTTCACAAGGTCCTTTGCTGTTGTTCTGGGATTGATTTGTACTTTTCGCACCAAAGTACGTTCATCTCTAGGAGACAGAACGCGTCTCCTTCCTGAGCGGTGTGACGGCTGCGTGGTCCCATGGTGTTTATACTTGCGTACTATTGTTTGTACAGATGAACGTGGTACCTTCAGGCGTTTGGAAATTACTCCCAAGGATGAACCAGACTTGTGGAGGTCTACAATTTTTTTTCTGAGGTCTTGGTTGATTTCTTTTGATTTTACCATGATGTCAAGCAAAGAGGCAGTGAGTTTGAAGGTAGGCCTTGAAATACATCCACAGGTACACCTCCAATTGACTCAAATGATGTCAATTAGCCTATCAGAAGCTTCTAAAGCCATGACATCATTTTCTGGAATTTTCCAAGCTGTTTAAAGGCACAGTCAACTTAGTGTATGTAAACTTCTGACTCACTGGAATTGTGATACAGTGAATTATAAGTGAAATAATCTGTCTGTACACAGTTGTTGGAAAAATTACTTGTGTCATGCACAAAGTAGATGTCCTAACCGACTTGACAAAACTATAGTTTGTTAACAAGAAATTTGTGGAGTGGTTGAAAAACGAGTTTTAATGACTCCAACCTAAGTGTATGAAACTTCCGACTTCAACTGTACATACATGCATGCACTCAGCTCACTCCAGCATCCCTACCTTAACAACCTCCTTCGCATTCATACAACACTGAGGGAAACATTTTTGTTATAATTTTTTTGGGCTTACACCACCTGGTATTCCAAGATGGTCTCCCATCCAAGTACTAACCAGGCCCGACCCTGCTTAGCTACCGAGATCAGACAAGTTCAGGGTGGTCTGGCCACAAGCATATTTTTTTTGCCCATTTTCTCCCCGAATTACGATCTTGGCTCATCACTGCAACTCCCAAATGGGCTCGAGAGAGGCAAAGGTCGAGTCATGCGTCCTCCGAAACATGACCCGCCTGGCCGTGCTACTTCTTATCACACTCCTCGCTTAACCCGGAAGTCAGCCACACCAATGTGTCGGCGGAAACACCGTTCGACTGACGACCAAAGTCAGCATGCATGCGCCTGGCCCTGCCACAAGGAGTCGCTATAGCGTGATGAGCCATGGAAAGCCCCCCGGCTAAACACTCCCCTATCCCGGACGGCGCTGGGCCAATTGTGCACCGTCCTATGGGGCTCCTGGTCACGGCCGGCTGTGACACAGCCTGGAATCGAACCCCAGTCTGTAGGAACGCCTCAGCACTGCAATGCAGTGCTTTTGACCACTGCGCCACTCAGGGACACATTTTGACAGCACAAGAGTGCAGGGATGTTGCCAAAACAGATACTATCGTTTGATTTACTCTACATAGCACTTAAAATAGTTTAGTACTGTGAGTATTACAGTCGGTTTTGGCAACATCTCCACATTGTTAAGCTGTCAAAATGGTGGCCAAATGTTGATGCTCCCCCAAACGAGTTAGTCTAGGATCAGATAACTTCAGCCTTACTGCTTCTTAGACAAAAAAGTATACTTTCACCAACACCCCCGATAACACTTTACAGAAGGGACCAAAGGACATGGGGATCATACCACTTTTAAACAGAGAGGGGGAGGGGGCGTCTGTTCTGTAAAAATAAGGATGGGGATTGTTTGTTTTGTTATTTTATTTCCAGGGATAATCATTTATTCTATAACTAATTATAAATTAGCACGTGCTGTTGTCTGTAAACGAAATATGCATCCTGTCAGACATAACCATTGGTAATGGTTTAAGTTATAGTCTGGCTTCAGCTGCTATTTACTTAAAGGCGCAATACAGCCGGTTTTATATCAATATAAAATAATTTCTGGGTAACAATTAAGTACCTTACTGTAATAGATTTCTGTTAAAATGGGCCAAAATAGCAAAAAAATCTTTCTCAAGCAAGAATTTTGCTAGAACTGTCTGGGAGTGGTCTGAGGTGTTAGGGGAAAACGGAAAACTAGCTGTTATTGGCAGAGAGGTTTGGAACTCTCTTTGTTATTGGTCTATTAACCAATTTACCGCGTGGTGATGTCACCATGGAAAGCAGAAACTTCCTCCCATGCAAACCTGCTAATTAGAAGGTCCTGTGTAGATTGTATTTTCAACCAGCAACTATCAGCAAATAACACAAATCAAATAGTTTTATCAGTTGTACAATGTGATGCAAAACACAGGAAAAACTGAATTTTGACTACACTGGACCTTTAAGATTTCATAGGGTAACAGTACTTTATGGTGCTATGTAGTGTTTTTTTGTTGTTGATGAATTATAACATAATTATTAGGTATTCATGAAGTTATTAAAATGTTACCGTGTTAATTCTAAGACCAAAAAAACTAGTGAACAGGCAATTGTAAAGTTAAGTGTAATCAGAATACATTTATCTTGGATGAATCCTTTTTTTACTGGGATATTTTTCTTTTCAAGAAATAAGAAAAAATCCCTACCCATCCATGATATCCACTTAAACATAATAAGAAATTGATTTGCATTTCAGGTGTTTTGATGTCATCCCATAATAGATTATCAGGAGACAAGATTTAAATCCTGTTCTATTTTATCATAATATAAAACAAATTAAGAGATTGAGATGCTGACCTTGAAAATAACATTATTATTCTGTGTACTGCTGATCATGAGGGGATTACTTTTCAAATCACATAATGCCTCTATAAATGAATATCCCTCACGTACACTTCACACATCTAGATGAAAACCAAAGATCAAAATTCTCTCTTTTGTCTTTTGATTTCCCTTTTACCTGCAATGATTTAGGTCCCCACAATGAGTTGGTACAGTTGGTACCCGTTAGAATAGATGCTTTAGAAGGAGCCAAAAGACCAATCAGATGCATGGAGGGTCTTAGCCCTATAAAGGTTAAGGTCAGATTTAGTGTTATGGGTGTAGCTAGGGCCCTTCCTAAGGATACATTCTAATACTCACCCTCAGCCTTAGACCTGAGCAATGGCTCTGAGGAGTAACAACATAAGATGTTCCTCTAGGGACAATTTCTGTTTTAATTTGTTCCCCCTACCCTTAATCCCTTAGTTCCTGATGACATTTAGTCAAGGGTTTAAATGTAACCGTGTGTGTGTGTGTGTGTGTGTGTGTGTGTGTGTGTGTGTGTGTGTGTGTGTGTGTGTGTGTGTGTGTGTGTGTGTGTGTGTGTGTGTTTGGGAGCTAGTTGATCGGGAGGCATACCTTATGTCCCCTCAGGGTTAATTAGGGTGGAGACATGGATTTCTTCAAGACGTCAGTAGATGTCATATCAGACACAATAAGGATATGGTTCACTTCATTTAAATACGTGTCAGCAGCACTGACTTTAGCATGGGATGCCGTTTGACATCAGACTGACCATATGGGCATACGTTGATATGTTAAGAAAACAACAACGCCCAAGAAATGAATTATGATTGGAGACATATTGTGACAGATTGGAGGGCAGGGGGGCTGGTAAAACATAACATTATTTTAGTATTTGACCTCTTCTCTCTCAGTAACAACAGCTCTATAACTCTGTGCCAATATCAAGAGGGTAAAACAACTTGTTTTTCTGAATTGTTATTGCAATCAGTGAGAAAAATACTATTTGATTCAGGCCATTGTTACATACCACGATCCTCACCATGAATCCAATCATTCTATGATCTCTTTAATAATACATTTTTGTTTGTGAAAATTGAGACTCGGACAGGTGTCTGTTTGTGCGTCTGTGCATGTATGTGTGTATGTCTGCCTGTGTGTGTGTGTGTGTGTGTGTGTGTGTGTGTGTGTGTGTGTGTGTGTGTGTGTGTGTGTGTGTGTGTGTGTGTGTGTGTTGTTGTGTTTGGGGAGAGTGATGCGGGTATTATTCAACAGTAATGATTAATCTTACAGGACTGTTCCCAAAGTACAGATGGCTTTTGTGATATGCTGTAGGTTTTACAGAGGAGCAATTTCTATTTTTCCAAGCTGCCTAAGCGGCACCAAATTGTATACAGCGCTAAAGAGATGAAACTCGCAGTCAGATAGCTAAGTTTGTTAAGTTCAGGGGCAGGGAAAGGAGAGGGAGGGAGCTGGATGGAGTGAGTGAGCGATTGTGTGGGGGAGAGGAACAAATCATTTGTTCCCCCCCCCCCTATCCCCTCCTCCTCCTCTCTCTGGTAGTTCTTGAAAGAACAGCTGAAGAGAAGAGGATTAAAACAGATGTGCTTAACGTAAGGGCTCATCGACTTAATGTGGCTGGCCCAGAGATCATTGATTAAAAAAGCCATCTCTTTAGCCGAGGCCAAATCCAGCACTGCACTGATATGCTAGCTGCCTGGTGTGGGTCTCCAGTGCCAGGGGACAGAGAGGGAGCTGCCTTTGGGAGGCAGGGTGCCCGGCCGGCACTGGGTCTAGTTGTTCCCTGGCCAACCACAGATACACAGATTACACGGGTCAATTATACACTTAATCTGCCTCCTGGGGATTAGGGCCCAGCTCATTGATTGATTTGAAGTATTTCCGTTGACCTTGGTAGTTATCAGATCTGCGAGATTGCATTTTACGACGAAGTTAAAACGCTTTAATCGCCGCGCAGCGAACTGGTTCACGACTGGCAGGAGCAACGGAGGGGAGGGCAGGAGGGGTTAGGTTATATTGGGATTGAGGATTGAGGATTGCGCTGCTGCTGCTACTGTTGATCTTGCTGCTGGCTTGAGCTTGTGGTGGTGGTGATGATGAGGAGGAGGATAACTGTGACAGACCTGCTGCAATACCACTTCACTGTCCCAGACACTTTACCACTTTACAGGCTCCGGTCGCCAATCGCAGAGCCAAGTGAACAGTTTAATCAATTTGAGCTTTTTGTGCAGCACGCAAAATGATCTGTGGCAGGGTGGTTCAGGCAGATGGAGAGGAGAGCCAGGGTCTGATAAACAAGCTAAAGGACAGAAACAAGAGAAAGAAGGAAAGAAGACTCTAATTCGACCAAGGGTGATGACCCTGCTTTGTTTCTGTGTTGAGGAGATGACATACTTTCAGTCTTATTTGAGTTTTTTATAATACAATGAATGTATTGTATAATTTCTCGGGACAGATATGTGTGTGTTTCTATTTAGACTAGGATGTGAAAAGAAAGCACCTGTTTTGGTTGTTGTTTCTGTTTATCAGTCAGGGTTTCATTTTGGAGATTTTGTTTTTCACTTTTACTGTGAAAAAAGCCCATGTAGAATGAAATACTGCGTTGACCCTATTGAAGACTATACTATATTCATGAGATGCTACATTTAATTCATTTTTGGTTTTTTTTATGTTTTGTGTTGTTGATCTTCCTTTAACATATCAAATTACATCAACAGAAAAGCAAAGCAAACATGTTTACAATTATTTTTTTAAGCGTCATTGACTCTGGGAAAATCTACATAGTCACAAATATGGTTGAATAAATGTTTTTAGGAGGATGAGGACATGTTAACACAATGCAGGCCTGTCTTAGAGATATTTTTTATAAATTCAATAGCAAGAATAAGATGCATTTTTCCCATTTAAAGCCATGATACATCTCAATATGAACGCAGTACTGAGTTGATGTCCTCTTATTGTTTTTCATGCAAGTTAATAATCTCTTTATGTTAATATAAACCAATGGTGAAAAGAGGCTTTGGAATGGATAATGAAGAATCTGGACGATAGTAGGCCAGAGTAAAAGAAGACTAAATAAAACAAACAGGTAGTGTATAGACTCACTGCGACTGCTGAAAACATGTCAAAAGGTTTCGCTTCCTTTTAATGAAGTCTGTAAGCAGCTTAGACTCTTTATAATTACTGAGGGAGCATTTTGTTCCCCCCCATCCATCCATCCATCCATCCATCCATCCATCCATCCATCCATCCATGTACCCTCACTGTGATCTCAGACTCTGGCATAAATCCCTCCTGACCCACCCCAGAGGGCCAGAGGTCCATGTCAGTGGTCAAAACCAAATGAGGAAAGGAATGGATGAATAACATAAGACGAGGGAAATGGAAGTTAAATGGAGCCTTCTTTTATGTTGAGTGGGACAAGTCCCACTTTTGAGTGAAGGGGGGTGATAGGGTCGGTTGATCACACATATACACACACCATTTTCTCTGTTTCTCCCTCCTCTCTCTCTCTTTCTCTGTTTCCCTCTCTCTCTCCCTCTCTATCTAAGGGGAGGTATGGTGGCATTTGTTTGATTAACTTGTCTGACAAAAGTGACAGCTGCTTGCGGGTACATGTGGATGAGAGGCTCAGCGCGGGTCCCTCTTTGTACATCTGTCAGCGGAGAGGCAGGGGGAAAGGGTGAAAAGAAACAAATTGGTCCCAAAAGGCAGGCCATTCACCTTCTGCACCCCCTCTCTGCCCCCCGTCCCTCCTTTCCATTCAGGTGCTCGGCGGGATCCTCAAGTGCTTGCTGGCTTATTCCATTTCGTTCCCCCTATAGTCTGAAGTCCACAAGTGTTTTACCCATCATTCTGAGCCCCTCAATCCACCTCTAAGCAGCCTTTTGTAAGGAGTATGGCTCACTTTGCTCAGGCCTTTGCTTGGTTTTATTCACTGAGCTTTTCTTTCCTTTATTGTGTGTTTATTCAATGGCGCGGTGTAGCCCACAATTCCAACCGTTTAGTTCCTCAGAACATGCTCTTTCTCTCTTTTTTTAACCATGTTTTTGTAAAGTACTCTTATTTTGACACTGTAATCAGTTCAACTGACACTCACTAGTGTAATGTGACTGGCGTTTTTGTAAGAGACTCGGATTGCAACCGAAAATGTTCTCGCTTGCTTTCCTTTGATATAAACATTTATGTCAGTCTTGTGTTACATATGCACAGAACATTTATTGTTAGCCTGACTTATTTTACATTTCTTTAAAAGGGAAGGCTGACTATCTTAGCAATCTAGTAGTGGTTGGGCACACACAGAGGATTTTTGTTCCACTTAAGGTTGCGCTGAAGCGTGTGAATCGTTGGCCGGCCTCTCCTTTGTAGATGCGGCACAATCAGAACAGTTTGAAGCCCATAAACTTGCTGAGCCTGAAACTTTATTTCAATTCTGCCTTTCAGAGTGCTGCGCTCCCCTATGTTTAGAGAAGTAAAAATGAGAGTGGTGTGAGTGGAGCGCAGGGCGCTGGCAGGATCTGAGGGCCACAGCAGCAGTGGTGCTCGGCCAGCGTGGAGGGACACGGTATAGGGCCGTCAGCTTCCTGTGAAAGGACTGACTACCTATGGGATCAGCTCTATTTGGGGGAGGGGGGGACCTGGGGGTCACCGGTGTGAGTTACTATGGTAATTGAGTTCCGTCATCAATGGGCCTCCTCTCAGGAGCTATAAAGCAGACAATAACAGGCAAGCAACAGCGTTGAAAAGCAAGCAGGTAGGATTACTCTGCCCCTTTGTCGTAAGTGCATAATGTCTTGTAGTCAGATTTAAAGACTTCTCAACCCCCGGGTCCTCCCCTCAGCCGCCCGCTGGGGGGCCTAATTTAGCTGCCCTGGCTGCCAGCTCTCTCTGGGCCAGGAGACCAGTGTGGACAGCTCTTTTTAACCACTAACAAAGCCCTGTAGACACCCTGGCCAGGAGTACTGGAGAAAGGTTGTGCCTTTGATCGGCCCTACCACTCTATAATGGATTTATGAGGATTGTTTTGTTTTTATTTTAAGGAGCTTGGAGAGCAGAGGCTGTGTGCGTGCTTGAGTGAATGCACACGCGTGCATTTGTGTGTGTGTGTGTGTGAGAATTAAAAAGGAAAAGTATTGGTGCATAATGTCTCTGTGAAACACAGCGGCCTCCCCTCTCCTTTAGATGTAAGCCTGTCACTTTGCATTAGCATCGTCGCGGCAACAATCATCATTCCATGCCTCCCGCTAATTGCAGACACAGCTGGGTCCCAGCAGGACACCTACTACACACCCCAGCCTTGCACCAACCAGGCCCAATCTGTGGAGCACTAACACACACACACACCACACCTACTACAAGATCCTACCCCAATCAGGCCAGATCCAATCTGGTCTGTAGCACTGACACATACACAATCACATGCACACACACAGACACACGCACACAAAGGCACACACACACACATCACCACCAGCAAGGGCGGAAAGAGGCAGAGTCACAGGTTGCTTGTAATCCCCCTATCCCCCCCAATGGAAGGGCCCCGCCTCTCCTCCAGCATTCCTGCTTTTTTTGTGTGTTTTTTGGGGGCCCAGGACAAAGGCCTAAGCCGACCCCTTACCAGTCCTCTGTCCCAGTCTTGCAAAGGAGTAGTGGGACTGGTGTATGTGTGTATGTGTGTATGTATTGGGATACGAGGGGAGGGGTATGCAGATTTGAACTGAATTCTGTTGGTTGCCCCCCTGCCAGGCGTTATGGCTTCCTGTAACATGTCATATATGAGTGTGAACACCAGGTTTAAGGCGGGGTGTTGTGTGTGGTGGTGTTTGGTGATGTGTGGTGGTGGAGGGGAGTGGGGGGGTTGGTGTTGCAGGGGGAAGGAGGTTGCACTGCCTCCCAGCTCTTCGCCCCAAGGGAGATGGGACCTGCAGATGTTTGTATGTGTGTAATGAAGCAGTGGAACCCCTATCTGTAGGCACACACTCACACACACACACACAATCCTCCAAAACCACCTCCATTATCCAATCCCTAATATCAGATGGAACTTGTTAGAGTTTCACAGTGTCACAGATTTGATCCTGACATTATATATTCAGAGCCATATTGCACATGTTTTGGCTGTCAGCTATTGCTAGCGTCCTGCTGATCCCAATCGAGCCTAAAAAGAGTTAGTGCCTGGGTGTGGTCATCTGCTCTGAGGGATTTGTTAGGGTTTGTTAGTCTGTTCAGAGTGGAACAAAGCGAGAGTGCCATCACTGTTCATTTCACAAGCCTGGCATCAGAGTCTGTCTCTCTCTGAGTTTCCCTTGAGCACCACCCCCTCCCCTCACACAGACACACACACACACACAAAAAAAGAAAAAATCGGACCTCTCTGAAATGAAAAATGGATGGCCCTCCCTTCAGCAAAATATATTTTACCTAAACCATCCCTGAACATTTGAAAAAGAACAAGTGACCCTCCCATATACCCAAAATAATAATTAGAACATGATATCGTTAACCCTCATTTCTTGGACAGACCAGAGCCTTAGATATGCAGGTTTAGAAACTGTTCATTGTCCTGTAAGCATTACATGGCAACGCAGGATTTTTGATAGCGGACAGGGCTGCGGGCCAGAAGGTTGTGGGTTCGCAGACCACCGTGGACAAGAGTAGAGGTGGAAAGATCTCCTTTATAGTAAAAGCATTACATGAATCTATCATCATATTTGCAGGTCCGAGAAAAATGTGCATTTAATAAAAATGTCTTGCAATTCTACGTCATTTTACATATTAGCAGAATATGTTTTAATAACACACAAATTACCGAAATTACAGGCTAAGAATGGACAGAGATAGGCCTATGTGTTCATCTCATCATATTTCTTCAATGCCAAATCAGTGTCTTGTTTGCAACGAAACTGTCCCTGTTTGCAAATAATACAATCTGAGACATCATTAGGGAATCTGAGCATGGTAGGCTACTTTCAAAAGTTATGCATACCTTTCCACCCCAGACAGAATAGGCCTACCGACACAGAAAAATGTAAGATTTAACTGCTGGCCACTCTTCTTCCGTAGCTTTTTATCAAATTAAATTAAATTTTATTTGCCACATGCGCCGAATACAACAGGTGTAGACATTACAGTGAAATACTTACTTACAAGCCCTTAACCAACAATGCAGTTTTTTTTTTAAAGAAAAAAAATTAAGAAGAAATTGTTAAGTAAAAAAAATGTAAGCAAATAACTAAAGAGCAGCAGTTAAGTAAAATAACAGTAGGGAGGCTATATACAGGGGGGTACCGGTACAGAGTCATTGTGCGGGGGCACCGGCTAGTCGAGGTAATTGAGGTAATATGTACATGTGGGTAGAGTTAAAGTGACTATGCATAAATAATAAACAGAGTAGCAGCAGCGTAAAAGAGGGGGATGGGGAAGGGTGGGGAGGAAGTGCAAATAGTCTGGGTAGCCATGATTAGCTGTTCAGGAGTCTTATGGCTTGGGGGTAGAAGCTGTTGAGAAGCCTTTTGGACCTAGACTTGGTGCTCCGGTACCGCTTGCTGTGTGGTAGCAGAGAGAACAGTCTATGACTAGGGTGGCTGGAGTCTTTGACAATTTTTAGGGCCTTCCTCTGACACCACCTGGTATAGAGGTCCTGGATGGCAGGAAGCTTGGCCCCAGTGATGTACTGGGCCGTACGCACTACCCTCTATAGTGCCTTGCGGTCGGAGGCCGAGCAGTTGTGTCGTCGGCAAACTTAATGATGGTGTTGGAGTCGTGCCCGGCCATGCAGTAATGGGTGAACAGGGAGTACAGGAGGGGACTGAGCACGCACCCCTGAGGGGCCCCCGTGTTGAGGATCAGCGTGGCAGATGTGTTGTTACCTACCCTTACCACCTGGGGGCGGCCCGTCAGGAAGTCCAGGATCCAGTTGCAGAGGGAGGTGTTTAGTCCCAGGATCCTTAGCTTAGTGATGAGCTTTGAGGGCACTATGGTGTTGAACGCTGAGCTGTAGTCAATGAATAGCATTCTCACGTAGGTGTTCCTCTTGTCCAGGTGGGAAAGGGCAGTGTGAAGTGCAATAGAGATTGCATCATCTGTGGATCTGTTGGGGCGGTATGCAAATTTGAGTGGGTCTAGGGTTTCTGGGATAATGGTATTGATGTGAGCCATGACCAGTCTTTCAAAGCACTTCATGGTGTTTCCCTAAAAGCTGTCTGGGTTTAAACATCTTCTCTTGTACAGAAAGTGAATAGTTGAATCAATTGATAGTGATAGAATTAGATTACTTCCCAAGCAAAGTACATGTTATGTCTCCTTGGCTATAGAAGGTTGAAGCTTAGCCTCTAAATGTCAAAGAAACGAAACAATCATATCCCCATATGCCACGCATGTCACTTCTTCCCGGATATGTTACAGCTTGTTTCTAGCATAAAGCATTGCGGACCAAAGTGCTGTTGTAGATCACTTTATATGATCGGATCCGTTTTATTTTCTTCAAAATCTTAAGATAAAAAGGGGTGTGCCTGTGCTTTTTGCCATTTACTTTAATGAAAATAAAAATATACAAGAAATAAATAATTATATTTAGAGGTTATGAAAGTGAGAGAAAGAGAGGAGAGCATGTGGAGGCTAAGGCTGACAGGGAGAGATGGAAGGATGGCGGAGTGAAAAGAGGAGAGTGAGAGAGAGAGCAGTCACAGCAGGCCTGGCCTCTCGGCGTGGGGTCGTGCTAGGGGCGAGATCACAGCCCTGCTGCCATGGCGATTCCTTCACAGGCACAGAGCGGCAGAGAGGAAGCTGCCACAGTGGTACACATGCAGCAGGTTCCCACAGTGATTCACCCCGCAGAGAAGGCCTTTACGTTGTACTCTTACTTACCCCAGCACAACTCCAGGGAGAAGCTATACACCAGGGTTCCCCAACTGGCGGCCCGCCAGCCAACTTTGGCCCGCTGGCGATTGTATTTGGCCCCTCAAGTCAGGAAAACATCAAATGTTTAATTGTTGGGCATTAAAGACTGTAAAAACACCAGCAAATCAGCTCCAAGTGATTTTAATTTTGGAAATCTGTTCCAAAGTATTTCCATGCATAATAGCGAGATATGTGATCGTGTACAAATGTAAACAAGGTTTAAAATGTAAATTTTTTTGTCAAATATATCTGTTTGGGCTTCTTGCATATCAATTTGTAGTCTACAAATTATTTGTAACTATGTTCCGGCCCCCTGACCATCCACTCAAGAATAAATCGGCCCGCGGCTGAATCTAGTTGATGATCCCTGCTATACACTGTCACCTCCTAGAGAAGGAACTGATGATGTGTGTACTGTTGTCATATGTTCACTTGAAGCATGAAGTACTGTATACTGATAGCTACTTTTTATCTAGCTCCCTGGTAGAGAAGGTGCCTTGTGGCCTGAAAAATGGTTCTCATATACATGTACATGAGTATAAAAAAAGGACACAGCAGAAGGCCTCTCATTGACAGTGTGAGAGTTCCAGCAACACAAACTCAGAGTCACCCCAGAAATGTCCCCCTCCTTTCTTCTCTCTGCCTGACGGTTGAGCGCTAGTCCACTCTGATTAGCATCAGCCTGCCCTGATCATTACCAATCAATTAGACTTCAAACAGGACTCAGCCCACAGATAAACATCTGGAGTCTCTTGGCTAGCTACTCCGGTTATAGAAGAGGTGCTTCCAGTTCACTCTCCCCTCAGCTGAGAGAGAGAGAGAGACAGCAAGAGGGAGTTAGTTAGTCAGAGGGTAATGAGTGAGTGAAAAAGAGACTGAGAGAGGGAGTTGTTGAGATGGAGAGAGATACTGAGAGGGAATGAGAGGGGGATGAAGACAGAGGATAAAGAGTGATAGAGACAGAGAGAGGGCATGAAGGAGTGAGAGTGTAAATTCCTATGAAATGCTGGTTCTGCTCTGTTTTCTGTATTCTGGTTGTCTTATGTGTGTATACGTGTGTGTTTTCTGTATTCTGGTTGTCTGTGTGTGTGTACATGTGTGTTTTCTGTATTCTGGTTGTCTCTGTGTGTGTGTACGTGTGTGTTTTCTGTATTCTGGTTGTCTCTGTGTGTGTACGTGTGTGTTTTCTGTATTCTGGTTGTCTGTGTGTGTGTACATGTGTGTTTTCTGTATTCTGGTTGTCTGTGTGTGTGTACATGTGTGTTTGTGTGTGTGTCTGTTTTGCTGGAGACCGCTGTGTTTGTGTGTTGCAGCAATGGTACACCAGCACCATGAACCTCCTGGGTACGTGGCTGACTGACCGAATGGACCTACAGCTCCATGTCTACCAACTCAAGATCCTCATCAGAGTAGTCAAGGTAAGTCAGGCTCAGCCAACAGGCCTCTTCCTGGGCCTCCCAAACCAATTGGTCATTCATTCAAAGTAATACATCAAGGTTCACAATCAAATACTGTAGAAATATTTAATTTCATTTTTTAAATACAGTTTTAAAATTATCTTAATCTGTAACCCATATTGAAGGAGTTGTGACCTACTGTACCTTCTCATGGCTTGATAAGAAGCCTAGTACTGACAACCATTGGTTCTCTGCCCTGTGTTAATATTTCAGCGTGATGTTGGTGCAGTGTGAGCAGTAACAAGTTTTACCAGCATAACGTCATGTCACACATTTATTTCTGTTCTCTCAGAGAGACTGTCTCCCTATACATGCAGTAGTGACTGGTGAGGGCTGATAAGTACATGCATGGGATCTGTCCTCACATGCGACATATAGTTTCAGTGCCTTGTGAATTGATGATTTAGTACAATAATTAGTCTTTAGGATGTCCCCGGAAAATCAGGAAATTGTAGACTAAGTCGTCAGGACGTTGTGTAATGGTCCCCTGGAAGTTTTGACTAGTTCCCAGTTTGTCCAGTGGACATCCTCGAGGATGTTATTAGGACGTTTTTGGGACGTTGTGTCATGGTTCCCATGAGGTTTTGTCTAGTTCCCAGTTTGTCCCAGGGATGTCCCGAGGACGTTTTTAGGACGTTCTTGGGACGTTGTGTCATGGACCCCAGGAGGTTTTGTCTAGTACCCGGCTTGTTCCTAGTGATTCAGGAGTAACATTAAAACAGAATAATATGCCCCACCAACATTAGACAACTATACTGAAAAACCCAAACTCAAATACAGTTGAAGTGTGAAGTTTACATACACTTAGGTTGGAGTCATTAAAACTCGTTTTTCAACCACTCCACACATTTCTTGTTAACAAACTATAGTTTTGTCAAGTTGGTTAGGACATCTACTTTGTGCATGACACAAGTAATTTTTCAAACAATTGTTTACAGACAGATTATTTCACTTATAATTCACTGTATCACAATTCCAGTGGGTCAGAAGTTGACTGTGCCTTTAAACAGATTGGACATTTCCAGAAAATGATGTCATGGCTTTAGAAGCTTCTGATAGGCTAATTGACATCATTTGAGTCAGTTGGAGGTGTACCTGTGGATGTATTTCAAGGCCTACCTTCAAACTCAGTGCCTCTTTGCTTGACATCATGGGAAAATCAAAAGAAATCAGCCAAGAACTCAGAAAAAATATTGTAGACCTCCACAAGTCTGGTTCATCCTTGGGAGCAATTTCCAAATGCCTGAAGGTACCACGTTCATCTGTACAAACAATAGTACGCAAGTATAAACACCATGGGACCACGCAGCCTTCATACCGCTCAGGAAGGAGACGCGTTCTGTCTCCTAGAGATGAACGTACTTTGGTGCGGAAAGTGCAAATCAATCCCAGAACAACAGCAAAGGACCTTGTGAAGATGCTGGAGGGAACAGGTACAAAAGTATCTATATCCACTATAAAACGAGTCCTATATCGCCATAACCTGAAAGGCCGCTCAGCAAGGAAGAAGCCACTGCTCCAAACCGCCATAAAAAAGCCAGACTACGGAGATCGTACTTTTTGGAGAAACAAAAATAGAACTGTTTGGCCATAATGACCATCGTTATGTTTGGAGGAAAAAGGGAGACTTGCAAGCCGAAGAACACCATCCCAACCGTGAAGCACGGGGGTGGCAGCATCATGCTGTGGGGGTTTTTGCTGCAGGAGGGACTGGTGCACAAAATAGATGGCATCATGAGGAAGGAAAATGATGTGGATATATTGAAGCAACATCTCAAGACATCAGTCAGGAAGTTAAAGCTTGGTTGCAAATGGGTCTTCCAAATGGACAATGACCCCAAGCATACTTCCAAAGTTGTGGCAAAATGGCTTAAGGACAACAAAGTCAAGGTATTGGAGTGGCCATCACAAAGCCCTGACCTCAATCCTATAGAAAATGTGTGGGCAGAACTGAAGAAGCGTGTGCGAGCAAGGAGGCCTACAAACCTGACTCAGTTACACCAGCTCTCTCAGGAGGAATGGGCCAAAATTCACCAAACTTATTGTGGGAAGCTTGTGGAAGGCTACCCGAAATGTTTGACCCAAGTTAAACAATTTAAAGGCAATGCTACCAAATACTAATTGAGTGTATGTAAACGTCTGACCCACTGGGAATGTGATGAAAGAAATAAAAGCTGAAATAAATAATTCTCTCTACTATTATTCTGACATTTCACATTCTTAACATAAAGTGGTGATCCCAACTGACCTAAGACAGGGAATTTTTACTAGGATTAAATGTCAGGAATTGTGAAAAACTGAGTTTTAATGTATTTGGCTAAGGTGTATGTAAACTTCCGACTTCAACTGTAGCTGAAATATGTTAATTAAATCGCCCGAGGCGAATAAAACGGTTGCCAACATATCTCTAAAAACCACTTACCTTAAAACCCCCATACCATTTAATTACTTTACTGGTTTGGGACACCTGGGACCATCACGTGACAAAAAACCTCTAGGGGACCATGACACACCGTCCCAAGAACGTCGTAAAAAGGTCATAACATGGTCCTGACATGGTCCTCAGTGACGTCCAGGGAACTAGACAAAGGTACCTCAGAGAACGTTCCCTTGGGACCGTCATGCGACGTCCTAAGGACTAGTAAAATGAAAGTCCTGAGATTGTCCTAAAAAGGTTGTGACATGGTCCTCAGTGACATCCTGGGAACTTACAGGGAATTACACAAAGGTCCCTCAGAGAACGTTCCCTTTGGACCATCTACATAAAATGAAAGTCCTGAGAACGGCCTAAAAAGGTTGTGACATGGTCCTCAGTGAGGTCCTGGGAACTTACAGGGTACTACACAAAGGTCCCCCAGAGAACATTCCCCTGGGAGCATCATGAAACGTCCCCTTGTGGTCATTGAATGTCCCATGGATAACGTCTCTCTGAAACCCCTTTAAGGGACCTAATGGGAACGTTGCCGAATGTCCTTAGGACATCCCCTGTTTGTGGGGATGTCTCTTTGGGGAAAATTGTACACGTGGATAATTTGCTAAAGGTGTCAAATATTGTGAACCATTAAGTGTCCTCTTCTCCTTGTGTCCTCTCCTGCATTTTTCCTGATCTAAAAAACACATGCTAGGTGAAAGCATTGTAATGCCTGGGAAATTGTTGTCATCTATTAAATGATTTAATGATTAAGATAGAGGAAAGGAGACAAGGAGAGGAGGCCACTCTAAACAATCGAGAGTCACCTAAACATTGCAGTGCATTCCTGGCTTCATGTCCTCTCTTGCCTTAGCAACTGACTGAGAATGTTTCCTCTGTGTGCTAGTCCCAACCCTGACCCTCTCTACTCTCTTGTTCCAGAAAAAGTACCGTGACTTCCGGCTGCAGGGCGTCCTGGACTCCACACTAAACAGTAAGATGTACGACACGGTGCGGAACAGACTGACCCTGGAGGAGGCCACGGCGTCGGTGAGGGAAGGAGGGATGACGGGCATATCCATGAAGGACAGTGATGAAGACGACGATGCTGACTAGATCAACATCACCGGATGGAGCCTGTGAATCAATGCATGTACGAACTGTGTTAACCACTGGACCAATCTTATAGGTTTATTATTTTTCTCTGTCAGATAGAAATACCCAGGAAGGAACAACAATATTAAAAAGTAATAACTGAATACATAAATTATAATTATATTAGTAATTATAATTATAAAATATATATATTTATGTGTTGAACTGAAAAGTGTAGGTGTTTTACGAAAAAAGTTAGCATTCGCCTATATTCACTCCTGAATGTTCCTAAGCAATATGGAGAACCATGTGTATGCGATGTTGAGTACCATGATTAGGGATAATGCTTGGTGTGTACCTGTTGAATGCAAACCTGTTGAGGCGCTTTGTTAACGTACTGTGAATACAGTAATGGTACATTATTGTGAGGAGGAGAGTAAGACCTCCTATTGTTCTCATTCATCTCAGAGCAAATATCTACTGCCTAAAGGGAACCAAACTACAGACAGCCAGACAACCTGTTTGTATCTAGGTTACAATACATTATAAAAAGTAGCTATCCATTCTCTCTCCTCTCATAACAACATCAATGTAGAATTTACTTTGTTGACTCAATTAAATACTCCAACATTTTCCCTCACTGGCAAAACATTTCGCCACCTTTTTAAATAATGAGTTGTTGTTTTAGAAATGCAATATTTTAATTGTTTCATTGTTAAGTCTTGTTGACGTATTTATTGATTGTTTTTTTGTTTTTTAAAACATTTTAGATTTTTTTCAAATATGTTATATTTTAGTTATAATAGTACTTAGCACACAAATATATAATCACAAAGGGAAAAGAGACTTTATTCTGTGTCCCCTATACTTCAGCCATTCCAGGAGATGATGTGTTTCCACACTTTTATATCTTTATTGTGAGAGATGATATCTGCCAGTTTTTTCTCTGCCGCTGATGTTGTTTTGTATATACACACACTGTACATTGCCGTGTGTGCAGTTACTGCATGTCCCAGGTATCCTCTTTTCTCCAAAAGCGTGTTTGTTCTCTGTGTAAAGTTACTGGTGGAGTAATTTTGCTTCTTCCTTATGGGAGCCTATAGAACTGGGGCCCACAAAGTGAAAATAAAAGTATCTGTACAAACATACTGCTTTTTGATTTGTTTTTTGTTGTTGTTATTGGTGTTGTCTTGTACAGTCCTGAGGGGTATACTATAAAGTAGGATCAATGAGTTAGCCAGCTAACTTTGATAAACATCCAGAAATAACTATAGATTTGTTACTTAATGAAGAAAGCTAAACGTAGATACAGTATGTGTTTTTGGTTGGGGACTCATTTAGACCATGCTCATTTCAAGCTTATCTTTCTGGGGGGAAAAAGGATGTTCTTTCTGAATATTTAGGCAAGTTAGTTAGCCAACTCCTTGATCCTGCTTTGTAGTATACCCCTCTGGAAGTAATATTAATGTTACTTCTAGGAAATGTAACTAATCTGCCCATACAAATTAGTGTAAAGATTTAGTGTTAGTCATGTTGTGATGAAAATGTAAAAGAAAAACAAACTCAAATTGAACCTGAATGCACAATACATTAACTAAATATACAAAGGTATGTGGACACCCCTTCAAATTAGTGGATTCGGCTATTTCAGCCACACCCATTGCTGACAGGTGTATAAAATTGAGCACACAGCCATGCAATCTCCATAGACAAACATTGGCAGTAGAATCGCCTTACTGAAGAGCTCAGTGACTTTCAACGTGGCACTGTCATAGGATGCCACCTTTCCAACAAGTCAGTTCGTCAAATTTCTGCCCTGCTAGAGCTGCGCTGGTCAACAGTAAGTGCTGTTATTGTGAAGTGGAAACGTCTAGGAGCAACAATGGCTCAGCCGGGAAGTGGTAGGCCACACAAGCTCACAGAACGGGACCGCCGAGTGCTGAAGCGCGTAGAAATTGTCTGTCCTCGGTTGCAACACTCACTACCCGAGTTCCAAATTACCTCTGGAAGCAACGTCAGCACATTAACTATTCGTCGGGAGCTTCATGAAATGGATGTCCGAGCAGCCGCACACAAGCCTAAGATCACCATGCGCAATGCCAAGCGTCAGCTGGAGTGGTGTGAAGCTCACCGCCATTGGCCTCTGGAGTAGTGGAAACGCATTCTCTGGAGTGATGAATCACGCTTCACCATCTGGCAATCCTATGGACAAATCTGGGTTTGGCGGGTTTGCCAGGAGAACGCTATCTGGCCGAATGCATAGTGCCAACTGTAAAGTTTGGTGGAGGAGGAATAATGGTCTGGGGCTGTTTTCATGGTTCAGGCCCCTTAATTCCAGTGAAGGGAAATCTTAACGCTACACCATGCAATGACATTGTAGACGATTCTGTGCTTCCAACTTTGTGGCAACAGTGCTCTTGTGGCTGAATGGTGTAAGTAAGCATTTCACTGTAATGTCTGCACCTGTTGTATTCGGCGCATGTGACCAATAAAATTTGATTTGATTTGATTTGATTTGAATGGAAGCAAGTCCCCGCAGCAATGTTCCAACATATAGTGGAAAGCCTTCCCAGAAGAGTGGAGGCTGTTATAGCAGCAAAGGGGGGACCAACTCAATATTAATGCCCATGATTTTGGAATGAGATGTTTGACGAGCAGGTGTCCACATACTTTTGGTAATGTAGTGTATTTAAAAGCCGGCTGTTTTAACCCCTCATCTCCCCCTCCTCCTGTCACAGTGTTGTCCTAAGAAAATAGTCTGAGATTAGTGTGTTGGATTAAAGCATTACTCATCTTGAGAGTTTATAATACAGCCCAGAAGGAGATTGGAAGAATGGCCAAAGATGATATGCACTTTCCCAGATCTCTTCCACCAGATTAAAATTATTCTGCAAAAAGAAATAAAAACCAGAGCCAAGATGACAGATATCAGGGGATTAAATATAATAAAGTCACAAATTAAAAGAAGACTGGATATTTTTAATTATGTCATAGAAGAAGGGCAAACAACAAATCCTTAGAAGAATTGAGAAAAACAAGATTTAGTCCCAGTATTGTGGGAATGGGGTGATTCAAAACAACAACAAAAACAATCTTGTGTCTCATTCGAGAACAAGGCTATGGTTTGGTTGAAGGGTGACAACATAGTTTGTCATTTTGGAGAACTGACAGTAGATATTAATTGTACTGTACATGCAATATTTACATTATAACACATTTGTTTAGCTGCTATAGGTTATAGGTATCACTTTTTGCTAATCCTTATACTCTAATAGGCATGTGTAAGGTTTTAGTTCTGCCTTACACATTCTGACATACACATTCTGAGATTCATCCAGAATGTGGATTAGAAATGATAAAGTCCTGGTTAATTAGAAATTTATGAGAAGCAGGGGTGTTTTATGGCATTTTATCTTCTCCTAGTGCGGTGATTGTCGTCTCTGATTCCTTTTCATTTCAAGTGCTAGGGGGAGATTTGAGGAATGAAGAGCTGTGGCATTGAGCAAATGAAGAACTGCTCATCCCTGCAGACGTTGTGGTTAAACTCAAGACACTATTTCCCCAGCTCATTCTTGTTGGGGGACGTAGGGCACAGACACACAAACGAGAGAGGCCATACGCGCTAATGTTCTTCCTGGGACTGCATTTCTGACCTAATTGTTAAAGCGTAGGCTACGTTTCTATGGACGCCCATCTCGTCTGCTCCCTGATATAGGAATAATCGACAGCAAAGGCCAAAACGCTCTAGCTCAACATCCAATCTAGCATGTGAGGGTCCTCGGGATATTATACATTTAATCAGCACATAAATCCAGGCGCGATGCAACAATTTTGTGAGGGAGAGGACAGCGAGACGGATTAATAGGCCTGGAGATTTCCGCAGGCACGATCTGTGCTGCTTTGGTTTTTAAGCTTTAATCAGGTTTTAAAATGAGAATGATAACGGTATTCAAATAAAATATTCTCAATTGACCATCACAGCATGAACTGGCCCAAGTCTCAGATGGAGCATGCAGCCTGGTCTCATATACTAAATGTAACATAGTAATGTAAATCCGGGACACTCAAATTAGTATGATATTTTACATTTGGTATGGTTACATAAGACATAATGTTGTTTAAGGCAAAAACAAAAGTTGGGTGGTTGGTGGGGGTGGGCGTATAACGCGAATATCTAGCAACCCAAAGGTTGAATGTTTGAATCTCATCACAGACAATTTTAGCATTTGAGCTATTTAGCAACTTTGCAACCACTTACTACTTTTTAACTAGCATGTTAGCTAACCCTTCCCCTAACCCTAACCTTAATCATTTAACCTAACTCCTAACCTTTAGTTTAATCCTATCCCCTAACCCTAAAATCTAGCCTAGCTAACATTAGCCAGCTAGCTAACATTCGCATTAGCCAGCTAGCCACCTAGCTAATGTTAGCCATAACAAATTTGATTCCTTAACATATCATACGTTTTGCTAATTCGTAACATATTCTACGTTTATCAAATTCTTAACATATTGTACAAATCGCAATTCCTAACATATTGTACAAATTGCAATTGGTAACATGTCAATACGAAATGGATGATGGACATCCACAAATTAATACATACTGTACGAAATGTAACATATAATACTAAATGGAGTGTCTCAGACTTATGTACAGAATAATACGAAATGCTCTGAGACCATGTTGGAGCACATGCAGTGTGGTGTCCTGACAGTTGAGGCCCCCATATCAGACCCAGCAGGCTCCCTCAGACATGACATTGCAGGATAATAACAACAAGAACATTGAAAGAGGAAAAAGTTAACAACCTTAATATAAACAATTGGGCTACCAAATCCGTTGATCTTCCCACTTTAAGCAAGCAATTTGTTATATATTCCTACAAAACAAAAAAATTCTAGGCTGCTGCAATCAAATGTTTGTTTAGAACAGCTTCTGTTTGTTTTTGTTTTATTTGAGTGTCAGAAGTGTTGGAATTGCCTGTTATTTAACAGAGCAGATAGATGTCATATCTGTTTAATATAGGCTGTACCAAAGCCTCTTCTGTGTTACTGCCTCTCCATAACCTTCTTATCTGAGCCTTAAGAAGGGAAAACAACCCCACTGATTAATTTTTTATCTTTTTTCCATGAAAAGAGTAGCTTACAGTTTAAAGCAATCTCACACAATGTTCAGTCAAAGACATCAGGGCAGTGTATTACAGAGAGATATTCTTGCTTTCTGATCATACAATAAGCCCATATGGGGATCAACAGTATCACAGTGAGGAACTGGGGCTGCCAATCCCACTGTTGTTAAAATGGAATCCCTTGATAGACACATTATTATTCCATAGCTCATTTTAGCAAATAGTTTGTACATATCATAATATTTCAACAAGTTCTTACAATAGTCAGAAGTGGTTTAAAAAACCTCTTGATTTGGGATGATGAAGAAACTGAAGAAAATTAAGTACTAAGAATAAATAGTCTACTGTCAAACGTACACAATAAGTTGTCTACTGTCAAACGTACACAATGATGCCCTGAATCTATGGCAACCTTAATTGCTCTTCAGTCAAATGCATCAAATTCAAATCCTCAATCTATTCTAATGCACCTGTCCTCTAGCCTACAGTCCATAATGTTCATGTAGAAAAGCCCTCATGCAACGCTGCTCTGATGTCCTCTTCAGTGCTGATGATGGGCTTGGGTAGGCGTTGGCTGGCCTGAGTCAGGCTTGGGTAGACCTGGGCCTGCATGGCTCTACTGGACTCAGAGCTGGCCCGGAGGGGACGCTCCCTTCAACCTGCTGTCGATCACTTTAATTTTGGCAGACACATGGGGTCTGTGCAGAGTGAGCGGCAGCCTACAGGGCAAACCAAGGCCTCTCAGGTGGCCATACATGCTCTGTTCTCTCAGGCCTCCTCACCATTGTCCTGGTCTGCCATTCACTCCCCTGCTCTAAGCATCAAAGGCAAGGCTGTCCCTTGCTTTGAAAAGCTATGGGCTATTCAGAACTAACAGTATTTAGAACCTTCTGCACTTGGATAAGAGATCAGAAAAATAGATGGATGGGGGGTGGGAGGTGGGGGACTTTAAAAAGCACAGAGTAAAAGTGGTACCACTGACAAATGTGACAAAATAAGTAACGAAGGTGGGGGGAGAGAAATGTGGGCTAAAAGGCCGCCTTATGTATTTTGAATAGGGCACGCTGAATGTGTGTGACAAATAGAGAATGTGTGTGTGCGTGTGTCCGTGCACGTGTTAGGGTGTTCTGTAGCTGAAGAGAGGCAAACAGACAGGCCGCATGGTGGTCGTGTTGAGGGGCAGGTGAGGGGCAGGAGATCTGACAGGCTAGACGAACTCAGGAGGCCTTCAGGACACAAACACTGGCTGACAAAAAGACTTACTCAGGAATATATTTAAAAAAGCTCTTTCTGCAGTCCATAGCACAGGAATGCTGCATCACTTTCACAGACAATGTTTTCCTCTTCGTTGACATTTCCTCAGCAAACTTTTCCCAAGACACTTGGTTTTCCTCTGAGCACATTTATATAAAACAGCAAGGCAGATATGAACCATGTCATCACCATGCTTTGACACGTCTTAAGACATATTTGTGAAGACATCTTGAAACATCTTAAGACATGTCTGGGAAAACATATCTCCTGATGATTTAAGATGTCTTTAAAAAGTCTCTGTGTCTCAAAATGTCTGTAGACGTCTCAACTTTGTTTCTTAACTTAAGACATCTCAAGACAGTGATGGCTGGTATACTGATTACATTTTCCTTTGCATGAGCTTGAACAGTGGTTCAAAAGAATGTGTGGCCCATCCCAGTCTATGACCCTTTGACATGACGCTATCTCATACTGAAAATAGAAATAGTCCTTTGAGATTAAACATGTCATCCTTACCACGAGACCACAGTACATGATTCTCTGATGTAACACATTGGCAAACATAGCCCTAATGAAGCGAGGTGCACGAGCTCACTGACAAGTTCTGCTCATGAGTGCTTCCATGTGGTCGCACATTCACATTCCATTTCCTCACACTACGACCGTGGTGGAAGTTGTCATCCTCTGTGTCACCACTAATGGAGAGTGTGAGGACTACTGCCGGTCGGCAGGTAGGTACCGGGTGGGTGGGGGCGTGTGGGTGTCTGTATAATGTCTGATGTCCACCATAAGATTAGGGTTAGGGTTAGGGCTAGGGTTATTTTTAGGTATGTAGTTAGCTTTACAGCTGTAGGGACATTGGAATACCATTCTAACCCTAACCCCAACCCTAACCCTACATTGGTAATACATTGCACACACACATATGCACTCACATGCACACACACATACACATGAGCATGCACACACACACACACACATACACAACACGGGGCGGCAGGTAGCTTAGTTGTTAAGAGCGTTGTGCCAGTAACCGAAAGGTCGCTGGTTATAATCCCCGAGACGACTAGGTGAAAAATCTGTCGATGTGCCCTTGAGCAAGGCACTTAGCCCTAATTGCTCCTGTAAGTCGCTCTGGATAAGAGCGTCTGCTAAATGACGTAAATGTAATGTAAATGTAACACTGAGCCATGCCGACATGGTCTCTCTGGACACTTGTGGCATCAGGGCCAACTCTCAGCGGCAGGTCACCTCGGAAACTTCTCTACCTACTTCCTGCAGAGTCAGCAGGACCAAGGCATTCTCAACTCTTTCCCTCCACTGTCTGTCACTGAAACTAATAGGTAGAAGAGAGAATGTCTGTAAGGTTCTGCATGTGCTTAAACTGCAGACACTATAAAATAAGACAATAGGTTTGAAAGAGATTAATAATTTACCAATCACTACTTTCTGCTTCATTTTCAAATTCAAAAGCATGGTTTGAGATAAGCTTTTATGAAGTATATTGATAAATGAGGTTTGGAGTTAATCTGGATGCCAAACAGCACATGTCATCCACATACATTTGGCAATAAGAGCTTGCCACAGGTGTTTCCTTATTGTTGTCATTGGGCCTACCTTATCTTTTCAATATTGCATTATGCTTATTATTGTGGACTAATAGTCTGTCTACTTTGAATACATGTATATCCTTGATAAACGTTACAGTTATTGAATAAAAAAATACATTACATACATTGAATTATAACAGGCTAGATTTTACTTGTTTAAGTAAACCATGATAGTCACCTATAATAAGTTCCCCGTTTACTATCAAATATAAATAAAAAAGGCCTAGCCTATCACAGTAATAATAGATTGGGGCACAAAAACAAACAAATTTGTCATGCAAATTCAGCGTCCTGGCCAGCTGCATGATGGCCTGCTTTGGGAAAGAGAGACAAGAGCAAGTCCCCTAAGTCGATGCCTGAGCTAATTGCTGAACGTGTTAATGCCAAGTAGTGGGCCGAGGTTACAGCAATAGGATCAATGTTTATTGTGTGGACGAGCCGGTAATTGAGACTGAATAAATTCAAATTAGAGTTACATCGTTTACATATGAGTGGAATTAGGCCTACTGGGACTTATTTAAACCCTTCTGCGCTAAAGTTGCAGGTGTGTAACTGGATTTAAGATGTAATTAGGCTACATATTCAGGTATTGGTTACGTAGGCCTACACACCCTTTTTCCCCTCAGTAAAGACAGACTGTTGTGAAAATGTAGGCCTATGGCTTATTTTTCGATATTTTGTACATGTGTAATGACACTTATTAGCCTAGTGAATTTTCGTTATGACAATCACGAACAGAAAGAGCAGAGAAATGAACGGGTCAGTATCCTAACTTAAACACGTTTTTATTCCTCAGTTTAAACTGTGAAATAAAGTCGACATAAAAGCAGTATATCTCAGTTCACATGTTCCATTAATTCACCCAAGAAAGACTAACATCTCCTTGAGTATTGTTATCTCAAGGACATCCACATTAACTTATCCACACTCGAATTCTTACATTCCAAAGGGTGAGAGAGAACTTGAGAATGGTATGGTCGAAATGGTTGAATAAGCAACATCAATAACGCGTTTACAAACCAATAATAAAGAAACGCGGTTCTTGTGTGTGTGAACTTGCAAAGTTCTTTTGGAATCTCTTTTTGTAATAAATTGTTGTGAGTCTCAGGTGAAATCGTCTGCAAACAAATGAATTCAAGCTGGTCCTTATGAACAATGACTCGAGGGTGACTGGTCATTGTAGCAAGCACATAAAACCCTGGATTCCAGCAAACTTTTTGTGCTGGTTTAAAACGAGCTCTTTTCATTTTTCGGTCTACCTCTGGCCAGGCTAAGTCCTTTCTTCCCCCTTTAATCCTTCCCTTTATTTCTGAAAAACACAAAACCAGGTTCCACGCAGTGCTTTAGTAGCTAAAAGTGAAAGAGCTGTTTTTTTCAGAGCTGAGCTCTGAATCGCTCTGGAAAATTGGTTCTTCTGAATAAGTGAAGGAGGAAAAACGTTTAATAGGATCCAAGGGAGGTTCTGCTCTTGCAATCTGCTCCTTAAACAGGTGGAAATTGGACCTTCTCAATGATACAAATAGTAAGTAGCCTATAAACCAGCATGTAAAAGCTATTCCATCTCCAAGGATTAGCAACACGCAATGAAAAAATTGAGACTGGTCAAACCGGAGGACCCAAATTGTTAATCAAGTTAAACAACCTCTGAATCTGAATAATAGGCCTCATAAATTGTGAATTTTAGCAAAGTCAGAAGCATAAAATCTGGAAATGAGTTGTATGGTCTAATTCACTGTGTAGTTCCTTGGATGTAGCCTAATAGTTGCATTATGAAAATGAATGCACTCACCAACTGTAAGTCGCTCTGGATAAGAGCGTCTGCTAAATGACTAAAATGTAAAAAATGTAAATATTCCCATTCAAAACATGGTAGCCTGAAATAAATCGAATAAAATTAGAATAGTAACCTATTTCCTAAAAACAGTAGGCCTAATTGAGTGTTGTTAGGCAATAACAACAACAACAAGAACAACAAACAAATAATAATAATACCATCAATAATAATAATAATAATAATAATAATAATAATAATAATATGTAGCCAACAAATAATAACAAACACATTGTTCAAATTATCATTATCAAATGGCGCTCATCTTTTTCTTTTTTTCGAGAAAGGAATACATCATAGTTATTCGATTAGAGAATGGCTGGTGGTAAGAGGCGGAGGATTTGAGGATGGAGACATAAATAATAATCTGTAATAACTGTCATGCATACCACCCCATGGCAGTATATAAGTGGGCCGCAGGAGAAGGGACAGGCCCGGTGAATGCGTTTCCTTGTCACCCTGATACGAGCTAGTTCATGTGACGTCAGCTAAATGCAAGAGACAGTGATTTCGCGCTGATGAGGAAGTCCGCTTCCAAAATGTGACAGAGCAGTCACGCTGCTATCTCGGAATAGGCTACATCTGCCGTCGCTTTACAAAAAGGTAAACTTCAACATTGACTATCAGATTCTCAGAGGTGCTGAATAGGAATGAACTCACTGCTTTTTGTCTTTTTCTTTTCCCTAACGACCTCTGTAATGTCCTGCTAATTTTGTATGTACTAGTTAATGAGCATTAATCTGGTACCCCTGGACGCTATTGTTCCAGGGATGCCCATTTGAATGCAAATGAGTGACATTGTAATACCAAGGTGCTTATTAAACTGATGTGTGTCCTGTCTTTTCTGGAATTCAGGAGGCGAGGACAGGGCGGCTGGTCGGCTGCTGCTCACACCAAGTTCGGTACACAAAATGGCAAGTTCTCTCCCTTTTGGAACGGTGATGTCTTGCCCACGACTCGACAGCGGTAGGAATGGAGCGTCTGCCGCCCCAAAGCCGCTGGCCTTCTCCATTGACCGGATCATGTCCAAGACCTCGGAACCAAAAGGCAATTTGGATGAGCGGCGAGGAGTGGAGTCTTCGGGGGGAAAGAAGATGCTCGGTTTCTGCTCACCTATACCGTGCATGATCCCCCTGCAACCTTTTAGCTATGACTTACAAGCCAAGGCGCTGATGAACTACTCCGAATTTTGGAAATCTAATTTCAGAGGAACGCTATGCACTTCTGCCGCGATGTGCAAAGCCAACTGCGGAATGTGTTGCAAAACGGACTCGGGGTTGAAGCACTCTTTATTACCCGGGAGCAGGGTGATTAAACCCCAGGTCATCCATCAGGCGGTGGCGATGCCCACCAACGGCTCTTTTTACTATTTCAACTACCTGGACTCTGCTTATCACCATTCTGAGCTGCTAACCGGACACTTGTTTTCCTCTGCCCTGGCCAACTCTCAAGCCCAGGCATCTCTCAGTGCGCACCAGAAACTGCTACTGCTGGAGAACGCCAAACTCGCTAGCGCTTCGGCGGAGAAGTTTCCGACACCTCAGTACCCACACAAGGAGCATCTCCCTGGCCAGCTCGACCAGATAGTGAAAGAGAACCATAGCCTGAGCGCGGAGAAAAATGGAGTGAAAGCGCATAGCAAGCTCAACAACAGCTCCATGGACGGAAAACCTAAAAACTTCACCTGCGAAGTGTGTGGAAAGGTAAATGATTTTTCATTCAGTAAAACGAATCGTAAAAAATAATAACGATACAATTGTTATTGTTATTTGATTTGCAAATCACTTCCATTTTCTCTAAACAAAAACATATAGGCCTGGACAATTACTCATTTTTTAACTTATTTTAAGATGTTTTGTGTGCAAGAATAGGCGTACCCCATTTATTTGGAAATTAAATTGAAGCTGAATTGCAAATGAAAACAAGAAAAGTAAAAACGAGATTGTTTATTTTCTTCTGCAGGTGTTCAATGCTCATTATAATTTGACACGACACATGCCAGTGCACACAGGCGCGAGGCCGTTCGTGTGTAAAGTGTGCGGAAAAGGATTCCGTCAGGCCAGTACATTGTGCAGACACAAAATCATCCACACACAGGTGAGACATATCACATTTCACTCGTTTATAACTCTATTAATTATATATGACTGTATTATAAACTCCCTCATGATTGCTTACAAATAATAGCCTAATATTTATTTTTCTTCATTCGTTATCAGGAAAAGCCTCATAAATGCAACCAGTGTGGCAAGGCGTTCAACAGGAGTTCAACGCTGAACACTCACATACGAATACATGCCGGGTACAAACCATTCGTCTGCGAATTCTGTGGGAAGGGATTTCATCAGAAAGGTAATTATTCACAATTAAAAGCCTTTTCAAAATATTAATAATATGTCCTCTTATGCATATTTGTACACAAACACGCAATAAGGGGGGGAGGGGGGATATGGCCAATGTTTTGAGATTAAGATAACACCGATCATATGATTTTCAGACTGCATTATGAATTAAATTAATATTCTAGACACATATTCATTAAATAGCATACTGTAAGTAATTGTATGACAATAGCGATGATGGTTGTGATTTATATCGCAGTTATAACCCAATGATAATAAGATTAGGTCCAAAAGTAACAGCAAAGGTACACAATTATTATTTAGAAGCCTATTGGTAAAAATGGATTCCCAGTGCAGCACTCTGATGATCCAGAAGCATCAATCTAAATAGGACATGTCACTTTACACTAACTAACTCTCCATACAATACGCTTAAATTCGCCATGGGTCAAGAGACAGACCTTTCCCAGGTTTATAATCCGACAGTTTTCAGTTGTTGTTGCGTTTGATTTTGACTAAGTTTGACAACTTCTTGACTTCGACATGCAAAGCGCTGATTAATGAAGGCTGTAGAATGGAGCGCCTTTGTGGAGAGTAACTTAATGATGAACTATGGACCTTGAGGAGAAAAAAGGAACTCAGTTTGTGTTCCCTTTCGTGTATGCTGTTCATTTTATTCGCGATGTTCATTTTTAGTCATTGAATTTTTCAATTTCAGGAAATTACAAGAACCACAAGCTGACGCACAGCGGAGAGAAACAGTACAAGTGTTCTATCTGTAACAAGGCCTTCCATCAGGTCTACAACCTAACCTTCCACATGCACACGCACAACGACAAAAAGCCCTTCACGTGCGGAACCTGCGGGAAAGGCTTCTGCAGAAACTTTGACCTGAAAAAACACATAAGGAAGTTACACGACAATAATTCATGTAGGCCTATATCTGCAGCGACCGATTCTTCCAGGGGACCCGAAAGCTGAGTTTTTCATTTGATTTGGAAAGTCTCCTTTACACTTAAATTGACAGTTTATTATGACTGCACTAGTGCACATTTCTATGATTTTTTTCTCTCCAGTTTTTAGTTATCAAAAATTGTTAAAAGAAGGAAAACTATAAAGCATAAAAAACATTGAGACACTTGATAGCCTGATTAAAGACCATTTTGTGTTTGAGGGTTTTATTATTCGTATTTTTTTTTAAAATAATAATGAGGATGAGAATTTTGCACTGTTGCATTGCAGTAAATCTGACCCTGAATGGATTAATGTTATAAACATTTATGAAGGAAATCATGACTATTTGCTCAACCAATGGGGACATTCAGGAGTACATAGTTTTTCTTTTCCCATTGCATAACGTGTGAAAATCGAATTGTAAATAATATGAAAATAAAATATTATTTAAAAGTGTTTTACCGTGGGCGCATTTTTATGAATTGCAATGTAAATGTAAATTATAAATTGCAATGTAAATGTAAAATTGAATGTTTAACCATCTCAACTGTTGCCATTTATTAGTAGGAAATAAAATGCTATCACTACGTAGAATGTTATGGATAACGTTTCCGGAAAAATATTATAAATATATATATGAGTTAAGCTTAGGCCCCTAGGCTAGTCAATTATTTGAAAAGGGCTATAACATATATGATAACGGAATTGTATTGACTTTGATAACCCTTGGCTTCTGTCATATTGTAATAGGCCAACATTTCAAACGTCTTCCATATCAAGCTGCATGCCAACCAATAAGTTGCAAAGACAGTGAGTGATCCATCTGATATAGGCCATTTCATCCTCTCAAATATCCAGATGTTTGCTTTTTACACAGAAAAGCTTTGCAAGCAGCTGTTTTGCTAGCACCAATAAGTAGGCTAGTCTTAATAGCCTACTGGTAAGAATACATTGCTTCTGTTCCTTGGATGAGTTCAGTGTAAACACTTTTTGTCAGACAAGAGGCAAGACTCTAATGATGCTACACTTGACTTCCGTGTAATGGCACAAATTATTAGGTATAACATGGACTCTTGAAAGCGAATTACATTAATCATCTAAATGCCCTCGAGGGGAGGCTTCGAAGCAAGACGTGTTCATCAGAATATGAATAATAAAGCACTTGGCCACATCACCCACCCCCGTCCTCATCTGTCCAACATTAATAAAGGATTACGTATTCTGCACACGGCTCCTGGAACAATATTACCCTTGCGCGCTAACAGAAATTCTGATGAGAGACGGGCGCGTGCTCCCAAATCTCGGGCTCCCAATTAGAACGTTTGTAATTACGCGCCATGCCCAGGGACCGGTTAGAAGGCTAATATTACGAGTTGAATGGCTTGTTCACCCCTGGTCCCCTCTGTTCCCGCTAATTCACACGCAAGCTGCTCCAAAGACCAGAAGATACCAACTAGTGTGTTTTTCCCAAAACCATTATTGTTATATTGTCAAACCGATATTTTCAGTTAAATGCACTGCAAATGCACATGTTTTGTCACATCTCATCGACCAATACTTTTATATAGCCTAAAGGCTCACATTAATGTTCAACATGTAGGCTCTATATGTTCTGCCTGCGGCTATGGAATCCTGACCTGCTCTACCGCACCTGCTGTCTCTACCTCTGAATGCTCGGCTAAGAAAAGCCAACTGATATTTACTCCTGAGGTGCTGACCTGTTGCACCCTCTATAACCACCTAGACCAGGGTTCTTCAATTCCGGTCCTGGAGGGCCGAGACACCTCTGTTTTTCATCCTCTCCTTCTAATCAGGGGCTAATTCAGACCTGGGACACCAGGTGAGTGCAATTAACTACCAGGTAGAAATAAAAAACAGAAGTGTTTCGGCCCTCCAGGACCGGAATTGAAGAACCCTGACCTAGACTATTATTTGACCCTGCTAGTCATATATAAACGTTTGAACATCTTGAAGAACGGTCTGGCCTTAATGGCCATGTACTCACTCTTATAATCTCCATCTAGCACAGCCAAAAGGGGACTGGATACCACTCAGAGCCTGGTTCCTCTCCAGGTTTCTTCCTAGGTTCCTGCCTTTCCAGGGAGTTTTTCCTACCCACCGTGCTTCTACATCTGCATTGCTTGCTCATTGGGGTTTTAGGCTGGGTTTCTGTATAAGCTGTTGATGTAAAAAAGGCTTTATAAATACATTTAATTGATTGATTGATAGGCATATCGTTTGATATTTCACATCCTACCGCTATTTGTTGGCTTGAACATAATTTGAACACGCCTGCATAATTTCCAGACATTGTGCGTAATTCCAGTTTAGGCTACCGAGTTTTCAATGTAAATTCAAGAAAACCACGTCATATTGCATCATAAATGTTTTTAAAAGGCTTTAATTGTGCTATGAAAAGAATAACAACTTTCTCAAATGTATAGGCCTAACAACGTTCGTTATTTTCCCTCATTTATTTTTATTTGTAGGTATGCCTAGGCCATTTTCCTACAAGCATTCCAGAGCACTCTCAAATAATCAACTTTATTTGACTACAGTCAATAAGTTGCGTATAGGGGGTTGGCCTTTTCAGAAAAAGTTCATAATCAAATTCCAACACAAACATACCAGCTAGGATATCACGGGGTCAGTTATGCCCAATTAAACAATAAGTAGGCAACGCTATCAAGTTGGTATCCCCCTCCTGCACGGACATTCTGGAACATGTCCACACATTCCACACCTACAACCTTTTTGGGTTCAGTTTGACTGGCCGAATAATCAACAGTTCACCCAGTATGTCAAGTGTTGCCAATTAAACTTATTTTTATAAGTCACTGAGAAAACTATCTTTGATTTGTGTTTTGTAGGCTATTATTATATTTTAATTTTTTTAACAACTTTAGGCACATTGAATTCAGTCTCCATTGATCCATCTTTGTTAGAAATAGTCTATAGCTGGGAAAATATGCATGGGCGAGTTTCTGAAAAGAAATGTTTGTGTCGAGAAAAGCGTCAGGGCTATGCGCAAGATTGTCCGTCTTGTCCAAAGCCAGAGAAAAGAGGGCTGGAGAGTAAACAACCTAAAGGCAGCCGCGTTGCCCTTTTCTCTGCACTTACCTCTCAAACATCTGAGCAACCAGTTTCGCTTCTAGAAACATGTTAATTGACAACGGAGCTCATTACTGTGTGCACATGTAACGCAGCACGAGAGATTACCGACACAAGAGCGCATTAATCAACTGTCAACAATCGAGTACATCTACACGACCAGGATCACCCAAAATTGAGGCATTTACAAGCCACAAAAGGCTCGGCTGAGACAGGAAGAAAAGAAGAGCCAGACTTTTGTTTGGCAATTCAATTGATTGTAAATTGAAGATTAACGTGAGTAGCTCTAGCGTTTTTTAAGGGCTAAGAGGAGAGAAAGGGACCAATTAAGTCCACCAAATGTTAACTACACCAGTTTTCCCCATTTAGCCCAAATGAAATTCTAATTAAACCGTCCCTCGCCATCATTTTGGAAAGCAATTTATTTCGCTGCTGAAGGAGCGTGCGGGCTGGTGGCGCCCCTCGTTATAAGAAGCATTGGCTCTTGTCACAAAGAGCTCACAAGACGCATTCTAAAATGCCAAGGGGGAAGTTAATGAGCATCAGGCAAAATCCTTGGATCTATTCCTGGAGAATGGTATTGGAAAGATGGAATCAGCCAGCCAACTACATGATGTTCTGGACACTTCAAAAAAAATGTTCAAAAGGGCAGTCAGCAATAATGTTGTTCTAGCTGCTCAAAATATGCAGTCGTTACTCGACTGGAAAATGATAGGATTGGAACATAAGCTTACATATGACACCACGATAGTAATTGAATATTATAGGAAACGTTATTGTAAAAAACAAATAAACAAAGTTGTAATGCACATTTGGTTTCAAATATCTCCTTAGATCTTGGATTTTCAACTTCTCTACTGTTTTATTTTCGTTACTCGACTGGAAAATGATAGGATTGGAACATAAGCTTACATATGACACCACGATAGTAATTGAATATTATAGGAAATGTTATTGTAAAAAACAAATAAACAAAGTTGTAATGCACATTTGGTTTCAAATACCTCCTTAGATCTTGGATTTTCAACTTCTCTACTGTTTTATTTTTTGTGCAGTAGCCTAGCCTATTACACCAGCAAATTGGAGTGTACATGCAAACACGGCAATCATGTTATACATTCATTAAAACTAAACAGAAAAAAATACACACCAAAACTAGTCAACATGTACTTGCCCCACTAAATCTGATTAAAATCCTTCTATACAAATTTTACACAATGAGGTTATATCAATAGGGTCATGACCGACACACACACACACACACACACATACACACACACACACACACACACACACACACACACACACACACACACACACACACACACACACACACACACACACACACACACACACACACACACACACACACACACACACACACACACACACACACACAGTCTTGCGCAGCTAACCTTGTGGGGACATCCAATTCAGTCCCATTCAAAATCTCTAACTCCTAACCCTAAAACTAACCCTTACCCAACCCTAACCCTAACCTTAACCCTAACCCTAACCTTAACCCAAAAACCTAACCTTAACCCTACACCTAACCCTAGCTCCTAACCCTAACCCTAAAACTAACCCTAGCTCCTAACCCTAAACCTAATTCTAACCCTAACACTAATTCTAACCTTAACCCTAAACCCCCTAGAAATAGCATTTGATCTTGTAGGGACCAACAAAATGTCCCCAGTTGGTAAAATGTTTCTTGGTTTACTATTCTTGTGGGGACTTCTGGTCCACACACACACACACACACACACACACACACACACACACACACACACACACACACACACACACACACACCCTTCCTTGGTACGTCTTGGCTCGTCAAGGGCATGAGTGGGAGAAGGTGCTTTGTAGCTTAGAGGTCTGTGGGTGCTGGGCTTGTGAGAGCCAAGTGTGGGCTCTGCCCCGCTGGAATCACATCACTGTCTGTCAGTCTCCAGAGAGTGACCTCCACCCAGGACCAGTCCATCCGTCCGCCCGCCCGCCCTCAGAGCCCAGGGCCAAGGAGCTGAAGGGGACCCTCTGTCCCCTTGCCCACTCCCTTCACCTCCATCTCTGGGAGGAAAAGGAGAGAACCCTGACCCCCAAACAATCTGCTCCATATTTCCAGCCTCATCCTCTCACCGCTCTGACGTGCACTGACAGCAATGAGATTGGTTTCCATGAGGAGTCATGAGTGAATACTAATGTTGGTCACTGTCAAAAACAATTAAGTAGATAAACAATACAAAATTAATAGGCAAACATACAACTGAATATTAACACATTGCTATAAATACATAAATATGTGAATCATAAATTAGTAGTGTTTTCCATCACACCCTGCTGAGACTGAGCTCTATTCTTGTGGAATTAAATCAGGAGCTCTCATTGTTGGTTAGGATCACTAATTCTGGGATGTCCGGTGCTAATCTCTTTGACCTGGGTTGGCCCTGCTGGGAAATGTCCACTACTGCTGTGCTTAAACACGAGTGCTAATGATGTACTTCTCCAGAGCCATGCACAGCAGCCGTTCCCACAAATAAGGCCCCTTATAATGAGATGCTACAAGTTGTGTCACATTAAGATGAGCATTCTCACCAGTTGGTAGGCACTGGTAAGAGGATGGAAGGACTGAACACTGATAAACTAAATAACTTTATTTTGTGACTTCCATAACACAATGGAGATTGATCCAAGCAATTAAAATTGAATACTTTTTCATAGGTAGAACCGTTAAAAATAAATATGTAATAAAAAATAAAATAATACATATCCTGTATGTCCAATATACAGTAATCTGTAGTTCAGGACTACCTGTGAATTCATTCTTTCCTCCATAGTATCGTAGCACCAAAATTCACTCTCTCACAAACATAAACATATCCTTGCAGTCATACACACTCAAATAAAACTCTATGTTATAACTTCACTTACCACATTGGCAGGCTTGTGGAAAAAGAGATGGAAAGAAATGAAGCACAATCAATATTTTACTAAATGAAGAATACTTTGAAAAGGACAAAAACACTGCAGGAGTTTCCAGCAATGGAGCAGCAAGTGTCTCAGAATAATAGCATCAAGCTTGGAAAAAATGTCCAGGCAAGCTTCTGTATACGAAAGTTAATTGTGTTTAAGTGCACTACAATTACAAAAGTATGTGTAAAAAGCTTTATTTGTAAGGAGTACATAGAGCCAGTGAAGTACAGGGAGGTATATGATTATGTTGACACAAAAAAAATAACTCAGGTCCATTTAGGAGGAAACACTATACTTACGCTTGGCCAGTCAATACTGAACACTGTGGGGCTCCCTTAAGGCCAGTGTTACTTCCTCTTAGTGTGCCACATGTAGACTTCTCTTTAATCCACCACAACATGAACAACACAGTCAACTCCTCTCTTAGCCGATACAGTAGGCACAGGCCTGGCAGGGCATGCACTTAACCAGAGTTGACATGACATGATCAAAGGAGTGATAAGGAATAATATTGGAGTACATTGTACAGTATGGAACCCCCTGTTATGTCAAGAAACAGCATTTTAACATTGGGTTGTTTTCAAAAACTGTCCCAAAAACAAAGTGTAATAGTCACATTAATCACATTATAATTGAATGTTCTAAAAGGATAGAAAACAACAATTGAAAAACAAAAGAATGCCAAAATCTTAGTTTTTTGTGCAGCGCTCACTATACTTGCAGCACATTATTCAATAAAATACAACATACAATTATCCATTATCCAATCAATTGAAGTCGACAGCTACCCAGTTATTGTGCTTTTCTGCCTTTAATTTACTCAGGAGCCTCTCAGCATGCTCTCAATAGACGCCCCAAATCATGTAATCATACGGTTTCAAATGCATATGCTATTAGAGATGGAGGGGGTCACATTCTCCTCTGTCAGCTGCTAATCCTGCTGCTGAACTTGAGAGGAGAGGCTGGCTTTAACCCAGGTGTCTGTGGGGTAATAGGGGTCGGGGGACCCAGGGAGGGTTGTCAGGACTGGGGCTGGCATGGCCTGGTAACAGGGGCTTGGTCCTCCAACTGGGGGGCGTGACAGGATTTTGGTGTCCGTAGCTAATCCACCTCAGGGCCTTAACCATTAGAATACATAATGCAAAGCTAGTCAATTGGAAGGGCTCCAAATCGTGCTCTTCAAAACACTTTTAGATAATTCTCTGCCTGTCCCCCTACCCACCCTCACCCTCGCTGCCCCTCCCCAAACCTTCACCCACACCCACCCCTCCAACGACCACTATCACTACCACCACCCCCCATCAGCCCCCCTCCATGGCGACTGGTGCCTGCCTGACCTCGGGGGCAGGAGCAGGTCCCAGCTGAGGAGGCAGGGCAGCTGCCAACCATGGCCACTTCAACCCCGGCCATCCGGATGATTACGTTTGTCAAGCAGCCACTCTGTGTCAACGCAGCGCAGGTTTGATCATCGCAATTAGGCAGGATCAGGGATGCCATCTCTGCCCCAGAAAGGGGGAGGAAGGGAGGCGGAGGAGGGAGGGCAGAGGGGTGGGGTGTGCTGCTTTGAAAGTCAGAAAGCAGGTGGAAGGGCTCACTGTGTCTTTGCATCCCGTTTAATGGCGAGACATCCACCTTCATCAGAGCTCACATTATGTCCCGTGTACCTTCTCATTATCCACACGGCAGCTCCTTAGCACTGTCACTACGGCCAATGTCTTAGCTGCAAATATCTCAACAGAAGCCTCAGTTATGTTGGTGGAAGAAAAAAATCTGTAACATGTTATGACCAATTTGTAACCCCATAAATGGGACCATTTGTCATACTAAATATGGGCTCCTGTATAATAGTAAAATAACAAAAGAAAACACAAATATTCCAACTGTACTAGCAATAACGCTTTCTTATCAAAATTATACTAATTACCTAACAAACAGAACCCCCCCCCCAAAAAAAAACCTGTCTTGAGAACAACATCAGAGTTTACGCAAGCCTAATGGACCTGCAGAAATGAATGGGTCATTTTACACACATTTCTATGGAGTATTATGAACATATGGTAACTGGCTGACCTCAGGCTACCCTTGAATAAAGGGACAATAAAAAAGTAATTATTGCAGACACAGAACGTCCTTCTGGAGGCTTTGTGTAATAAAGAAGGCACAATCACATTGTAGCTCAGATGTAAAGAGGACTTTTCAATGACTATATAATGATTTAGACATTCCAGAGAATCTAGCTCAATGGCTCAGGTTAATATGTTTAACCCCCTAATGCACAGCGTATACTGTGTGATGAAGTGCTAAAAATGAGAATTAGGAGCTAATAAACCAAACTCTATAAGCTCCCAACAATTTAATGGATAAACGTATTACATCATTGGGAGCACATTGTGCAACTTTCTATTTAGATTTTATACAGTTTATTCTCTCTTAGTCAGCACCTCTACAAACATTTTGGGGTGTGCATCATCTCCTAATTTTTACTGGACTAATTAGCTAAACTAAAATGAATAAAATTAAATAATGATTTCTTAGTACATTTTTTACTTTGCAGTGAATGGCATAAATAGATGAAGAATCAGGTGAATTATAAAAACTGTTTATTGGGTACATATATGTACATTGCTTAAACTTAAACAAGAAGGGGAGCAGTAATTAAATTATGAATGATTTGGGGTTTACCATAATATTGATATTAGCATTGAATGTAATAATAAAGAAAAAAAGAAATACATGTTAAAATTGTGCTTTACTATATACATGAGAAAAGAACATAGGTAATACATTTAAATACATTTGAGTCATTTTGATTGAATTATTGATGAGTGACAGATGTGAAGTGAATGTCCCCAGGCTAACTAACTGAAGGAGAGTTTGCCTTTGTTATCCAAATCTATGGTTCTACCTCCCCCTAGTGGACAGATATGAGCCATGAATTAAAGATACCACATTCTTTGTTTCAGATAAAATGCTGATGGGATGAGATTATTATAAAGTGCTACATACAATATCATCACACTAAAAGTGTGAGCATTGCTTGTAAACATTGCAATATAGAGCAGTAATTATGTAGACAGAGGTAATAGGCAATAATACAACTCCTGACCGTCAAAATGGCTGAGCATAAAATGTTGTCGTAGTGTAAACATATGGAAAACAACATGATGCCTACTCAACACTGTCAATGCTAAGAATACGGTTATTCTTATAGGAAATCATCCCATATGACACTACATTACCTATTTTTTTTTAAAGAACATTTACCTCAGGCACTCACAATAACCTTATAATCTACAGTATCACTGTCAAATGATTTTCGTTTCTCCTTTGCTCCATGTTGATCACATGAGATGAAGTTAAAAGCCAAAGCAATGTTCTACATGGTCCACTTCGGGTCATTTTACATGTTTCCGTATAGGACGAGGAGGCAAAGCCCTATCTTGTGTGGGGGAATGGTCTCTGGGTGTGGTTTTCTGTTTCCGTTATCTAGGGTCACTGCCAGGATATAGGCCCTTACCCAGCAGAAAGCGCTCCCATTCCGGAATCTTCTCATCAACTGACCCCCAGTAACGAGTCTGGAAAAAGACAACAGTACAGCGGCCTGGGTCACCAACAATCTGTAACCACCTGACTATAGTTGATTATCAGGGTACAGTAGGGTCAGGCTGCAGCACAACTCAACTCAAAATAGCTCCCATCAGTGGCGTGGACTCATGGATGCCAAGGGAAGCCAGGCTTCCCCAAAACATTGACCAAGAAAAAAAGAAACAATTATGTGTCTTTCGTCTCTCTGTAAGTCATAATTTTCCTTCAATTTGAAAGAGGCTGAAATCTCACCGGAGAAAGCATCCAAGCGAGCGAAACAGCGCCCCTCTGTCTCAGTATGTGTAGCCCATCTATCTGATGCTGTCTGGACAAAAATAGTATGACATTGTTTCTGCCCGTAGCATTGAATGCAAGGGAAGCAAGCGAGCGTTTGGCCTCCCTTGATAAAACAATATATAAAATAATAGCTAATCAGCGTTGAGCTAAACTGAGTGAGTGCAACTGAGAATGGTCCTTGCGCACCAAAAGAAAGTGTCAAGGAAAGCCAGTTTGGATTTGGCTTCACACCAATCACATCACATCAAAAGCAGAACGTCATTGACAGAAAAAAATTGAATTGTTGCATCTCATTGTGTTGTTGTCCTCTGGTGGCTAACTTGCTAGCTAAAATCGTCCCTTTCCTAAATTAGCCATGGATGGAGATAGAGATTTGGACTTGTGGTTTTACTTAATTCTCCGTACTGGCCAATGATTATAATGACGATTCTAATCCAACCATAAATTCATACATTGTGCCCCTGGCCTGAGAGGATGGAAGTTCACTATGTAGCTAGATGTAGTAGACTAATGTTAGCTAGCTGGCCTGGCGTGTCGTTTCCCATTAAAGGAAGTTCAGCTAGCAAGCAAGCATTTTAGCCAGGCAGCCTAGAACAACAAAAACTAAAAGCGTTTCCTGTATCATAGAGTTATAGACCGTTTTGGCAACAAATAGGGTGAGTCAACAAGTTTTTTCTTCTTGCATGCACACGTGCGCACACACACACACACACACACACACACACACACACACACACACACACACACACACACACACACACACACACACACACACACACACACACACACACACACACACACACACACACACACACACACACACACACACACACACACATATACACACACACACACACACACACACACACCAGTTCCATGGACAGCCACATCATATTTAGCTGATGTTGACTGGACTAAATTGCTTTTGGTATCTTTTAGTTGTCACAGTATTTAACTAAGCATAGGTTATTTGATGATGTTGAAATGTTGAAGTTGAAATAGTGCTGGAATAGTGAAAGCAGCTCCTGTTTTATTTTTGACTTGCGGTAACTCTCCGTGGTTCTAAATCAATGGTTGTTTAGTAGTCCGAAACATTAACGTGCTTGACCATGCTGTATGTAATGTAACTGTTTGTTACATGCAAAATGCTTTGTGGACTTCAGGGCATTCTTCAGAGAGGGAATGTATTGTTAATTGGTTGTTACTTATTAGAGATCCCTTACCTCCAAAGTGAGGATGTCAGGGTATGAGAGTTGTCTTGTTCTGAGACGATTGTCCATTTTCTGCAAGTCATGTCGTAGCAGATAGAAGTATGCCTTTCATAAATTCTGCTATTCCTTTTTACATAGCCTTAGAAGCCTATACCAGCATTATCAACATGCACAATACACGTCATGCACTGAAAGCGTGCATTCAAGTGGAGACACCCCAGCAGACTCTCCATCTTCCGAAGCAGCATAGCTCTCTTCCCTAGACTGACACATGACATGGATGACTTCCTTATGGTTATAGCTAGCTAGCTATGCTTCCATTGTGAAAATGAGCTTTGGGCAACATTCACTAGTCATTCACGTAGAGCTAAATCAGAGCTAGCTATGTTTTTCAGCTAGTAAAAGTTGTTTATGACATTTTAAACAAACGTGGCATAACCTCATTAAAATAATCATAGGGGGAGAATGAACCACAAAATCCAAACAATCTTTAACACTGTAGTTTGTCTGCTTTGTAAATCTGACAGCAATCCAAATCAGGCAATTTTCAGTTACCACCCTACCTCTGTAATTATTGCTTTGATGACCATTACACTTTCTATTGTGTAATTTAAGGCTAATCAAACATCATCATAATTACTGTGCTTTACAATAATTAATGCTTTCATAATTACGGTACTCACGCATACTCTCACTGTTTAGCCAGGCCTTGTGAACAGAATGTAAACTCTTGAGATTAGGATGTGTTGGCCTATCGAAAACTACTTGGCTGTTCTGGGAAAGGTCTTCACTACTTTACCACTAGATGGCAACCTTGTATCTATCCTTGTATCTAATTATGTGATACAAGGATAGTGGAATGATAATGCTTGATTCATAATATGATACAAATGACTAAATCCAGTACACAAAGGCAAACATGGACCACACAAGGATTTCAACAAAGTACATCAAAACCCATATTTTATTTTAAGTATAGCAATACAATTTACATATTAAATAACACTATAATAGAATGCTTTGATATAGCTTTCAACAAAACAAAACATGTTTTTTTCCTTCTTTTTTTTCTTATTTCAGGTTACAAAAGAGGAAGCAACGCCCCCCTGTTCAAAATTGTCAATGGGATGAAATTATTCAGTGACTTACTAGAGCTATTCTATTGCACACTCTGACAACAGAAACATGAAAATTAAAACAAAACAAAGTAATAACAATAATAATATCACAATCACTGCCTTATAGTTAATGAGATGCGTGGAATTGTATTGGAATGTGATGACGACCACTAGCTCAATGCACGGAGACTTGGTTTCCACGTTTCACCACAAAAGCAATGCAATGAAGGAGTTGAACTGAGAGAAAGAAAAATAGCTTTATATGAAAATATAAAATTCTATGATTATTTACCATAGATACAAAGTTTCCAGAAAATGGTTGGTTATAGAAGCAACAAAATATGTACATTGTTTTCATGATACACTAGTGTTTGTGTTTTGCAACACATGAACACACCTGACAGTGGACACTAGGCTCAGTGATGGAACAAGCAAAACTGAAAGAATGAAAAAATCTAGTGCTTAACAATGCAAAATGCCTTCAGTGACAAAGGGACAAAAGTCAGCTGTTTACCCCAAATGTTGGAGTTATGACTTAATTCAATAGCCCTCCTTGGAAGGAGATGAAAGATGATGGGTAAAAAAAGAATAAAATAATTGATGCATCTCTCTACTTTATTATTCTAAGAGTTGAGTGATAAATTAGATATAATCCAATTGCAATGAGCTCCTTCTGTAGCAAAGGGAATTCCTAAACGAACACAAGTTATGACGAGTTGACACATAAAGTCCAGTATGGAAACAAAAAGATGGCAAAAGAAGCAGAAGAAAAAGTAAACAGGATCATCATCACTCACTCAGTCAACAGCCTACACATCACTGACAAAGGAAATCAGACACAAATGCAAAAAACTTGCTCTCCCTCTCTCTAAAATGAGTTTAAGTCTTTGGTAAAAGTTACAAATCATAGGTATCCTCTATGTTTTGTTGTGATAATCAAACGGAAAATATTCTAATAGCATGTTCATTGTGCTGTATAATGAATTCACATTTTTCTTTCAAATGCAAATCACAGGTCGTCTCTCTTTCCTTCAGATAACTAAGGGAGGTATTTTTTAAAAAGTGATTCTGTCAGGAAATGAAGGGGTGGTGGTGGGAGGACAACAACTAAAACAGGGTGAATGAGTTCATGTGAATCACTCTAGGACTCCAGTAAAACTGTCCTTAAACCACAGTAAAACTGTCCTTGCTTAGGCCACTAAATTCCCACCTGGCTTAATCTGGAGCAAAACCATACGACAGTCATAGCATACAATCATACCACACACAAGCAGAGTCAAGCAACGGTGAGGATTAGAAACTATGTACACAAGGCCGTGTGACGTGGGTGCATACCTGCTTCAGGATGAACAAGGGGATTATAAAAATACCTTCACCCAAATAATCAATTCAACAGGGCAGGACACAGAAAATGGCAATTGGTTGTATCACAAGTATCCATTTTCTCAAAGAAGTTTCCACTCACACAAGGGCATTATCATTTCTTAATTTGACTAACTTCTATGACTGTGCGTTGACTATTAGCAGCAAGAAGCAAAAAACAACTGAGCCAGAAGAGGGTGTAAGTGTGCAGAAAATCAATACTGGCATTGATTAAGAGCGGTAAACTGTTGGATCAAGTGGGATTCAGAGGCAGGTCATGACATCGGACATCTACAAAATCACAAGTTATAATGATAGGGATATTCATATATGTGTACATATATCTATATATATATATTAAAAAGCATTATATGAATCATACAAAAAATCATTAAAGTTCACAGTAGCTGTTACAATACCACCTTCAATATTCAAATATGGGTTTGAATTGCTAATAAGATGCATACAAACAAAAGAAAAACAAACAACAAACAGAACCAATGACCCTATTGCCTGTAGGTGTGACAGAAACCAGACTGTTGAGTCTTGCAGAAAATTAGTGATATATGAGCCATATGGGTGAGCAGAGGAGAGGAGAGGAGAGGAGAAGAGGGCTACCTTAGTGAAACTCAGGTTGAAAGGGATATTGATATGAACAGGGAGTAACTCTCGCTCCTCTTCCTTATATGAGCCAGTAGGGAGCAAATGGAGCAATGTTTTTTATTTTCTTACTTCTCTAAAGAAGTTGAGTGAGGGCTTTGCCATGGAATGTTGAAATAAGAGCTTAAGTGTAGTAGAACAGAGTCCATCAGCTTAGTATAGACAGTAACACTGACATTATAGTGCAAACAAGAAAGACAGAAGTGTGTTTCGTTGTTGTGAACTCAAAAATGCAGCTGCAAACGTTCAGTAGGATAACATTAAGACATAAAATGGCAAAAAATAAATATCAAAAACTTTTTATCAGTGTAAAAAAGTAATCAGGTTATTCATTTAACAAAGAGTCTGGCAAAAAAGGCCTCAAAGTATTGTCTTATAGTCCTTGACATTTTACAAAGTAAGTGCCTCTCTCTCTGCGAGGGCCAGGGGACCCTCAGGCCTGGTGGGTGGGGCCCTTCAGACGAGGGACTCCATGCTCCATGCCTGGTCTGACTCATCCGACATGGCCATGGTGCCGTTTCTGTCCAGCGACCTTAGGCCAGAGCCATTCTCCTTGGTGCTGATCAGACTGAGCATAGCTTTATAAAGGTACTGGTACTGATCCTGTGGAGGGAGAGGGAAATGCTGTAAGAAAGGGTGCAAACTCCAAAAATGCAATCACGTAGCCAATTTGCATCTACACTATATATACAAAAGTATGTGGACGTCAGCACAAGAACTGTTAATCGGGAGCTTCATGAAATGTGTTTCCATGGCCGAGCAGCAGCATACAAGCCTAAGATCACCATGTGCAATGCCAAGTGTCGGCTGGAGTGGTGTAAAGCTCGCCACCATTGGACTCTGTGAGCAGTGGAAACGCGTTCTCTGGAGTGATGAATCTCGCTTCACCATCTGGCAGTGCGACGGACAAATCTGGGTTTCACGGATGCTACCTGCCCGATTGCATAGTGCCAACTGTAAAGTTTGGTGGAGGAGGAATAATGGTTTGGGCTGTTTTTCATGGTTCGGGCTAGGCCCCTTAGTTCCAGTGAAGGGAAATGTTAATGCTACAGCATACAATGACATTGTAGACAATTCTGTGCTTCCAACTTTGTGGCAACAGTTTGGGGAAGGCCCCTTCCTGTTTCAGCATGACAATGCCCCCGTGCACAAAGCGAGGTCCATACAGAAATGGTTTGTCGAGATCGGTGTGGAAGAACTTGACTGGCCTGCACAAAGCCCTGACCTCAACCCCATCGAACACCTTTGGGATGAATTTGAATGTCAACTGCAAGCCAGGCCTAATCGCCCAACATCAATGCCCGACCTCATCAATGCTCTTGTGGCTGAATGGAATCTGAGATGTTCGACAAGCAGGTGTCCACATACTTTTGGTCATGTAGTGTATTTAATCCCTTACATTTCATAACCATGCTACTGGTCTACTTACTATGTCTGTGAATACTCCAGGCCTCATGAGGTTGATCATTTTGGCCACCTGATAGACGCCCACGGCACTCTCACTCTCCAGCTGCTGGGACAGGGTGATGAGGGCACACAGCATGCCCGCTGACACTGCCCCGAACCTAGGGGACAGGAGAGGAACACACAGGGTTACTTAACAGGCCTTTAAACTGGACAGGGACACACATGGTCACAGAGAAGCATTGAGCCCAGAGAGGAACTGAACGTCAGACTGAAGACTTAAGGAACACTGCAGCAAATTAATTCCATGTGAGACGGCAAGAGGGGTTCAGCCCCTTAGAGAAAGAGGGATGCTCACAATGAAAAGGTTGCTGCTTTTATTAACAGCTGTGTCAAGTGCACTGGAGATACACAGCCTAACAACCATGTCTAACCAGCTAATGAATATGCAGATAATTACTACAGCCGTCTATCCAAAACCTCTTAGGGGGGGATCCCATAGTAACGTTACAGAACTGAAATGCTCAATTAGTCCCTTTTTTCTCTGGGATGAGACAAGCAATCTTCATTATCCTAATGAATAAACATGACTAAAGCTGCATGTCTCGTCGTTGGGAGTGTTGTTCGTCGCCGCTCATGTCTGTCAATATTAAGAGACGTTCATTATTTCTAATTTGATGGCGTATCAGTGTACCTGGGGGTGGGACTCATTAGAGGTAATACAATGGCTATGCTTACCAGGTATGCTGTAGATATGAAATTGTGTGGGTGTGTGTGTGAATAGCTAAATGTTCTGTTGAAACAGCATACAGTTTAAATGATTTACTTCAAGAAGTTAAAAGCAGAGATAAGTGTTTTCCCTGTCATCAGCAGCAGGACGTGCCACACTCACTCGTCGTGTACTATGGTGGGTCCGTCTCTGGTCATAGCCTCCTCCTTGATGACATTGATGAGCTCAAAGGTGCTGCTGATGGGAGTGTCAGGGTTGGGCCATTTAGGGCACTGAAAGTGACGCACCTCCAACACATAGTCATCCTGGGGAGAGGAACAGAAAGAGAGAAAGGGATAGGTTAGTGTATGTAGGTGTACATACAAAGACACACCCACCCACACACATGGACTGACTCATACACTCATGGAGGTAAAGACAGTCATACACACAGAGGCAGGTCCATTAACACACACACACAAACACACATGGACTGACTCATACACTCATGGAGGTAAAGACAGTCATACACACAGAGGCAGGTCCATTAACACACACACACACAAACACACACACACACACACACGGACTGACTCATACACTAATGGAGGTAAAGACAGTCATACACACAGAGGCAGGTCCATTAACACACACACACACACACACGGACTGACTCATACACTCATGGAGGTAAAGACAGTCATACACACAGAGGCAGGTCCATAAACACACACACACACCACAACGTACCTGTGTGGCCTCCAGGATGAAGTCGTGGATGATGATCTGCTCCTCGTTAGAAAGGCATAGTCTGTCTTTGCTTATAAGCGTGACAGTGAAGGCCTCACAGTTCATGGCCTCCTCTCGACTCGGCCAGTACACAAACTCATCCTCCGCCTAAAGACACACAGCCAAACCAAAAGGGGGATGAGTATGAAATGGAAAAAGGAGGAGTGGGAAGGTGGGGGTGAGACATTTATGTTTAGTAGAATCACTGACAGTTTACGCTGAGCAAAGAATTAGGTCCAAAACGAAACAAAATGTTAAAGGGATGGGAATTTGAGTGCAGAAGTGCCACCACTCAGTGTGTGAAACCACATATATACAGAGAGAGTTAGTTAGATAGACATATGGCTGACTGGAGCGACTGATACAGCTGCTGTCACTTCCAGTCCTCATCTCAATGCTTCTCACCCCCAATCGAGTGACTTCCTGTGTGAACACTGGGCCAAGGCTGGAAAAGACTATGCTTAGGATGCTAAGGCAGCCTTTCAATAGACCAAAGATTAGGCTGATATCTGAACTGTTTTACCTTTAGTGTGTGTGTGTGTGTGTGTGTGTGTGTGTGTGTGTGTGTGTGTGTGTGTGTGTGTGTGTGTGTGCCAGACCCACCAGCCCCTGGTTGTCCGGCAGCATGACAATGATCTGTGCGTTGTGGTCCCAGATCATCCTCCAGAAGTCTTTAGTGGTGTGGGGCAGAGGGTGCTGGGTAATGATGAACTCATTGCTCCTGTAGTAGCCCTGTGGTATCACAACAGAGGTCAAGGGTTCAAGCAAGGGTTGTGTTGTGGTTAAGAGGAAAACAAGCCAGTGTGCCTCAGGTGAAACCTGCCACAGCAGTAGCCTACCACTGCTTAAAACACCGTAGAGCTAGTAGTCTACCTTTAGGATTCACAAAAGTCAACAACAACTCCAAGTCCATTCCTCTCAGTTGATAGCAATGAACATCTATGAGACAAAGGGATCTTATTTCATAATATTTACATTCCTTGTTCAGTTGGTCCAGCCAGGTGTGTGCCTGAGGGACAGTGAATGATTGACAGGGGAGGAACAGGAGGTGGTACTCACCATTATGTAAGACGCGTTAATGTAATCTGTGCCTTTCATACCGGGCAAAGGTGCCAACCCCACCCTCGCTCGCTCCGCTGCCATAGAGACACAGAGAGAACCAATCAGGGCACAGTGATCATAGAGCTAAGCAGCAAACATGTTCTTATTGGTTAACAAAGCAAGTGAGTGATTTCTATGAAAAGCAGCCACAGCATACTCACTTCAAATAACTATAGTACGAGCATGGACCATAAACAACCAGTTATGTGACTAACTACTGTAGATTAATGACTTCCTTTGACCATGAATAGAGACTAGGGTCATCAGAAACAGGACACTGTGGAAAGCAGCAGTCTAGACTGGAGCCAGTGCAATAGGTGAATATCGCTGTCAGGTGGTGCATGGATAATATAGTTATACAAGTATTTGACTTACAGGGCACCACTGAGGAGTTGCGGTTCTTCTCTTTGTTGCACTCCTTCTGAGCACTGAAGCACTCCACAAACCTGGCATTACATTGAGTCACCAACTGCAAACAAGAGAGGAGGTGAGAGGGCAAGAAAGAGGGACAGAGAGATTGATGAAAAGGGGGAGGAAGAAAGAGAGAGAGGTTAGATAACAACGATACAAACAGGATTGGGGTCAATTCCAGTCATTTCAAGAAGTACAGTGCCTTGCAAAACGTATTCATCCCCCTTGGTGTTTTTCCTATTTTGTTGCATTACAACCTATAATTTAAATGGATTTTTATTTGGATTTCATGTCATGGACATACACAAAATAGTCCAAATTGGTGAAGTGAAATGAAAAAAATAACTTAAAGTGGTGCGTGTATATGTATTCACCCCCTTTGCTATGAAGCCCCTGAATAAAATCTGGTGCAACCAAATACTGTCAGAAGTCACATAATTAGTAAAGTTAAATAAAGTCCACCTATGTGCAATCTAAGTGTCACATGATCTGTCACATGATCTCAGTATATATACACCTGTTCTGAAAGGCCCCAGAGTCAAGTACAGATCAGGGTTGGGTTATAAAAAAATATCAGAAACTTTGAACATCACACGGAGCACCATTAAATCCATTATTAAAAAATGGAAAGAATATGGCACCACAACAAACCTGCCAAGAGAGGGCCGCCCACCAAAACTCACGGACCAAGCAAGGAGGGCATTAATCAGAGAGGCAACAAAGAGACCAAAGATAACCCTGAAGGAGCTGCAAAGCTCCACAGCAGAGATTGGAGTATCTGTCCATAGGACCACTTTAAGCCGTACACTCCACAGAGCTGGGCTTTACGGAAGAGTGGCCAGAAAAAAGCCATTGCTTAAAGAACAAAATAAGCAAACACGTTTGGTGTTCGCCAAAAGGCATGTGGGAGACTCCCCAAACATATGGAAGAAGGTACTCTAGTCAGATGAGACTAAAATTGAGCTTTTTGGCCAATAAGGAAAACGCTATGTCTGGCGCAAACCCAACACCTCTCATCACCCCGAGAACACCCTGTGGTCCTCTGTAGCTCAATTGGTAGAGCATGGCGCTTGTAACGCCAGGGTAGTGGGTTCGATCCCCGGGACCACCCATACGTAAAAATGTTTGCGCACATGACTGTAAGTCGCTTTGGATAAAAGCATCTGCTAAATGGCATATTATTATTATTATTATAACACCATCCCCACAGTGAAGCATGGTGGTGGCAGCATCATGCTGTGGGGATGTTTTTCATCAGCAGGGACTGGGAAACTGGTCAGAATTGAAGGAATGATGGATGGCGCTAAATCCAGGGAAATTCTTGAGGGAAACCTGTTTCAGTCTTCCAGAAATTTGAGACTGAGACGGAGGTTCACCTTTCAGCAGGACAATGACCCTAAGCATACTTCTAAAGCAACACTCGAGTGGTTTATGTGGAAACATTTAAATGTCTTGGAATGGCCTGGTCAAAGACCTCAATCCAATTGAGAATCTGTGTTATGACTTAAAGATTGTTGTACACCAGCAGAACCCATCCAACTTGAAGGAGCTGGAGCAGTTTTGCCTTGAAGAATGGGCAAAAATCCCAGTGGCTAGATGTGCCAAGCTTATAGAGTCATACCCCAAGAGACTTGAAGCTGTAATTGCTGCAAAAGGTGGCTCTACAAAGTATTGACTTTGGGGGGGTGAATAGTTATGAACGCTCAAAAGTTTTTTTTGGTCTTATTTGTTGTTTGTTTCACAATAACAAATATTTTGCATCTTCAAAGTGGTAGGCATGTTGTGTAAATCAAATGTTACAACATCCATTTTAATTTCAGGTTGTAAGGCAACAAAATAGGAAAAATGGCAATGGGGGTGAATACTTTCGCAAGCCACTCTACACTGAAATTCCAATTCCAATTTTCTTCAATGCTTTTCAATACAAGTCAATTCTTACTCAGATCAAATTCAGCTGAAGGAAAAAATGTGGGTCATCTTAACGCTCCTGCCAAATGACCAAATTACAAACACTGCTAAATTCTTTGGAGAGCAGAAATTAACATAGGACTTTGGACATTTTTGGGCTCTGAAAAACAAAATAAATATTCTCTCCAAACAATGATTAACTTAAAATCCAGCATTGAGGCTAATTGCATTAAAATCACAATGGCTACCATTGTTTTACAAGAGCACGCTCAATCTTTCCCGACCCTGGGCCAAATCAAATCCCACCGTGGAGGAGAATAATGAAAGCCAATTACGATCTGAGCCTGTCATCAAACCAGGCGACAACCTAGACCCCCCCACCGTGATAGGGGGGTTCACATCGCCTTGGCAACAAGTGTAGTGAGTGGCATTAGTCAAAGGGGACACCCGGGGAAGAGAAGTACTCTCCCCCTAAATGTATTTCCATTCTAATTACATGTACTTCTCCAGTAGTGGGCCCTGAGGGAGATGAATCAAGACTTTGTGATGCTGAGGGACATCTTTAAGGAGACAGACACAACCCTGAGATCTCTGCTCTGGGAAAAGATGGGAACAATGGAGAGCTGAGGGAAGTGAGAGAATAGACGGAGACTGGGGTATAGAGAGAGAGTATAAGAAAACGAGAGGTACGGCGAGAGAGAGAGCGGTATAGGTACAGAGAGAGAGAGCGAGAGAGAGAGAGAGAGCGAGAGAGAGCGAGAGAGCGAGAGAGAGCGAGAGAGAGAGATATGCAGGCAGAAAAAGAAAGATGCAGAGAAAATATGTTTGACAGAGAAGGAAGATAGAGAAAGAGAGAAAGAGATCTAGGATTCAGGAAGACTGTGAATTGAGGTGCTCTGACCTTAAACTGTTTCTCCAGCCGAGTCTTGCCGCCCACCCCAGGCGTAAGGATACTGTTGACATAGCTGTGCAGCTGGCTGGACAACACCTCTGTCTCCTTCCCCATGATGGCCTCAATCAACACATCATGAATGAAGATATACTGCTCCTATAGGCCAAGAAAGACGGAGAGAAGCAACACCAAGTCAGACACGCAGACAGTGGCAATACAGCTCTTTGTAAAGCAGAGAAATTATGACAATGGCTATGGTCCCTTTGTCCCGGACAACAGTGGCTGTGTGATGCATGACTGTCCTGTAATTACAAAGAACGATACGGCCAGATTAAAACACAGCTGCATAAGACAGATAAGAAAGACATCATCATTTGCTTTAACACAGATGCTCAAGTGAATAGAATGGCACATAGTGACATAGTGAGTATAGAAGGGTGTTACACACACACACACACACACACACACACACACACACACACACACACACCGGACCCACCTCTGTTTGTACCAGGTAATTGCGCTGGGTCCGGATGTGTTTGAGGAAGCCCAGGACGTTGACTGTGCTTTTGTCCTTGATCTGCTGCAGCATGCTGTCTATGACGATGTAGGTCCCTGTCCGGCCCACACCCGCACTGCACACACACAGGAACACACACATTTAGACACTCAACAGGGTTTCCCATTGGAATAAAACCCTTCAGGAACATGGACAAAAATGTCAATGACAGCAGCAGACCAATTAATAACTCAGCCGTCTTCAATCCCAGTCAATGTCAACTACAGCAATGTTCTCCTCTAGCTGGTTCTTAATTGATCGATTCATGTCATTGGCTGTCCAGTGTCTAGTCACCTGGTTCTCCAGATCTAAACCAGTTGCTGATGAATGAGGTTCATGGTTATAAACCAGCAGACACAGTGACAGTCAAGGATAGGAGTTGGGTAGAGCTGCTCTAATACATCCAAGACTTCTTGGAAGGTCATAAAGTCCAAACTCCTATAAGACAGACCTGAACAGTCTGAACCTTAACAGGGCTATCTCTACCTCCTAGGTTGGCTTCCCTCTCCTCATGTCAGTATCCTGTGCATAAAGTATAGTGTCAGTTAATGAGAGAAGAGGAAAGGAAGCAGACGGCTTTAATCATAAATAGAGTCCGTGTTCAGCAGGAGAGAAGCCAGTCGCCAGCACTGATAGTGAGAGACAGGGTCCACCCAGGTCACAGGCACTGTAATGAGGACCTTTATGTGTGTGTGTGTGTGCCTGGCAGAGCCGTATAGTTGAGTGTGTAGACACAGTGGGCTCGGCCTGTGAAGGGCCATTATCTAACAGCGCAGGACAGTATGACGTTAGAGACCATTACTCTCATTACAGAGGAGGGAACTTTCACTGGACAATTACAGTACATTTCCCTGCCTGCACACTGCGTTACTGCCTTAAACACACACTTAGCTAACCACGAATGGGATACCAGGCTCTCAGGTAACAAAGGAAGTGGGGTCCCTTGTAACATTACCTAATGACAAGATGGCGTATTGAATAGAAAGTGGTATAAAACACCTCAAGATAAAAACATAATATTCAAAATCAGTAAGTTAGACTAAATATTAGCATTTCATATATTCGCAGTTAATATAATTCAATCTGGAGAGCCGATCCCCAAAAGGAAACGCGACTCATCGACTGATACAGATGATATATGCTTTTCACCACTGGGTATGGTAAGTGTGGAAAGCGACCTGTTGAAGTCGATAAATGACAAATTGGGCATACTAGAATTGGTCAGTAAAGACGTAAATGAGTGACGAAAAAGCTTTGGTAATGGAGAAAGAAACCAAAAAATTAAAAGTGACTAAAATGGTAACGGACGTTAGGGAACTAAAAAAGGAGAACAACCTTCTGAGAGAAGCCTTACTAGACATCCAAACTAGATCGATGAGGGAAAATCTAGTACTTACGGGTATTCAGGAAAAGGAGGGAGAAATAACAGAGAATATTATGAAGGACTTCCTGCATACAGCGCTTTAAATCCCACTCGAGGCTGTCGATAAAATCCAACTCGAACGTGTACAACGTTTCGGAAAAAGAGGACAGAAATATGAGTGCCCAATCGTTGCCAAATTTGCTTTTTTAAAAAAAAGATAAAGCTATGGTGAAAAGCCTAGGAAAAAGACTTGCTGGCACGAAAATAGGCATGAATGATCAGTTCCCGAGGGAGATTGTAGAAAGGCGCAAAGTTCTGTATCAAATCTTCAAGGAAAACAGATTAAAAGGGAAACGTGTTGCACTCGTGGTGGATAAACTATATATTGACAACCAAATGTTCAGAGACACAAAGACTACTCCATGGCTATTCTAAAAGTTGTAATAGAGGAGTCGAATATTGGAGCACCTGATACTAGCAATGATAGGGATTGTAATATGGGATGGACCACGGGAATTATTTGCTAGGATAATAATTGCTTGTCAATGAATTAAATGTAATACAATGGCAATCTGGGTTATATGTTAGAATACTACGCGTGAACTGCCGACATTATTACGCATATTAATTGATAATGATGGAAAATAGGTTATGCATAATTTTTTTTAAATTGTTATATAGATATATATATAGAGGTGAAAGCATTGGAAATGCTTTTGGCGGTTAATCTGCTTCTGTTTTGTGGGTGGCACTGTGTGCTGTTTTCGATGGATGGGTCCTAGCCTCTCGGGGCCTTAGGGATCCGGAGGGACGTGGGTGGGATGCTGATCACTGGGATGACCGCTCAACTTGGGATGGGGAGGGGCTTTAGCGGGGAAATTAGTGGAGAACAATTGATGGGTTACTCCGTAGCGATGCAAATATCACGGTACAGCTATATGGACACTCAATCATTACGGTATTTTTTATTGGTAAATTTACAAACATATATAATGATAAATAGACTTGAAACTTGTATCTCATTATGGTGTATGGTGAAATAAGTATAGCCAGTTATAATTGTAATGGCTTAGCTGATAATAACAAAAGAAGAACAATATTTAAATGGCTCAAAGAGAAGGAATATAATATCTATTGTATACAGGAAACTCATTCAACAATTTGAGATGAAGTAGCGTGGAAAAAAGAATGGGGGGATATACTTCTCCCATGGGCAAAGAAATTCAAAAGGGGTGATGATATTAATTAATAGTAATTTCGATCCGAATGTGCAAATTTTCCAAATAGATACGCAAGGTAGATGGATTATTTTAAATATGTTATTGGACCATAAACAGATATGGCTCATTAACCTTTACGGACGAAATAATGATGATCTACAATTCTTTGCCAATATATATAATAAATTATCAACCCTGCAAGCAATTCAAGACAATATTATTATGGTGGGGGATTATAATACTGTTTTAAATAGCTCAATGGACAGTAAAGGAAATCACACCACAAACAATCACCCACATGCTCTTAAGGAAATTGTGAATGTCATGGATACATTAGAACTAGGAGATATATGGAGGCTTAAATATACTGATCTAGTGAGATATACATGGCGGAGACTCAATCAAGCTAGTCGTCTTGACTTCTTTCTTATCTCATTCTCGTTGGCACCAAAAGTAAAAAAAGTGTTGATAGGGGACAGAATGCGGTCGGACCATCATATAATAGGCATATACATTACTCTTACTGAATTTCCACGTGGGCGAGGATATTGGAAATGTAATCAAAGCCTATTGGATGATAATTTATTTATAATTAGAACAAAGGAATTTATAACTGACTTTTTCCAACATAACATAGGTACAGCGAATCCCCTTATTGTATGGGACACCTTTAAATGTGCCTTTAGAGGCCATGCAATTCAGTACTCATCTCGAAAACAAAAGCAATTTAGGTCAAAAGAGTTTATACTAAGAAAGGAAATAGAAAGTCTAACAGAACAGATAGATGGCAATAAAAACTGTAACATAGAGGCTCAGAATAAATTAGAGGAAAAACAAAAATAAATGGAGAAACTTATTCAAGAAAGATCAAGTGTAATATATTATAAAAAATAAAGCAAACTGGATGGAATATGGGGAAAAATGCACAAAATTATTTTTTAATCTTCAACATAGGAATGCTACCAAAAAGAACTTAATGAAACTGGTTACAATTGACGGAGTCACCCATAATTCACCAAATGATGTTTTGAAGGAAGAAACAAAGTACTTTAAGCATATGTTTTCTTTTCAGTCGCCTCCATCTCCTCTAACTGAAGCTAATTGTAGAGATTTTTTTCTATTGATACTGTCAAATTAACAGCCACACAGAAATACTCATGTGAAGGTGAAATTACAGAGGAGGAACTTCTGGATGCAATTAAAGACTTTAAGTCTGGGAAAACTCCAGGGTTGGATGGCATACCAGTCGAGGTATACCAAACCTTTTTTGATATACTAAGAGGACCGTTATTAGCATGTTTTAACCACTCCTATGTAAATGGTAGATTATCTGACACTCAAGAAGAAGGTCTGATCTCATTATTACTGAAACAGGATACATGTGAAAAATATAAAGATCCAGTCCATTTACAAAATTGGAGGCCCCTTACACTTCAGTGTTGTGATGCAAAAATTAGAGCAAAATTTATAGCACATAGAATTAAAAAGGTATTGTCGGATATTATTCATTCTAATCAGACAGGTTTTTTACATGGAAGATACATTGGAGATAATATAAGGCAAGTATTGGAAACAATAGAACACTATGGAAAATATGGGAAACCAGGCCTGCTATTCATAGCAGACGTTGAAAAGGCATTTGATAAAGTTCGACTGGGGTTTATATATAAATGCCTGGAGCATTTCAATTTTGGAGAATCTCTTATAAAATGGGTCAAAATCATGTATAGTAACCCTAGGTGTAAAATAGTAAATAATGGCTATTTCTCAGAAAGTTTTAAACTGTCAAGAGGAGTGAAACAAGGTTGTCCACTATCGGCATATCTATTTATTGTGGCCATCGAGATGTTAGCTATTAAAATCAGATCCAATAAAAATATCAGAGGATTAGAAATCCAGGGCTTAAAAACAAAGGTGTCATTGTACGCTGATGATTCATGTTTTCTTTTAAATCCACAACTAGAATCCCTCCACAGCCTCATAGAGGATCTAGATACATTTTCTAACCTCTCTGGATTACAACCAAATTATGACAAATGTACTATATTACGTATTGGATCACAAAAAAATACAATTTTTACATTACCATGTAGTTTACCAATAAAATGGTCTGATGGTGATGTGGATATACTCGGAATACATATCCCAAAGGAAATAAATGATCTCACTTCAATACATTTTAATAGAAAGTTAGCAAAAATAGATAAGATCTTACTACCATGGAAAGGAAAATACCTGTCAATTAACTCTTTAGTATTATCCCAGTTTACCTATTTGCTTATGGTCTTGCCTACGCCTAGCAAACAGTTTTTTAAATTATATGAGAAAAAAATATTCAATTTTATTTGGAACGGCAAGCCAGACAAAATTAAAAGGGCATATTTATATAATGAATATGAATTCGAAGGACAAAAATTATTAAATATTAAAGCATTAGACCTATCACTAAAAGCTTCAGTCATACAAAAGTTATACTTAAATCCGAAATGGTTCTCTAGCAAATTAGTAAGATTGTCTCACCCAATGTTCAAGAATGGCCTTTTTCCCTTTATTCAGATTACAACAACTCATTTGCAGTTATTTGAAAAGGAAATCATCTCCCAAATATCACTATTTCTAAAACAAGCCATAGAAAGTTGGTTGCAATTTCAATTTAATCCTCCAGAAACGACAGAACAAATAATGCAACAAATATTGTGGTTCAATTCAAATATACTAATTGACAAAAAACCTTTATTTTTTGACAGAATGTTTAAAAAAGGTATAATCTTCGTAAATGATATTATCGGTAGGACTGGTGGAGTTATGTCGCACATGCAGCTAACAAAAACATATGGAAATGTCTGCTCTACCCAAAATTACAACCAAATAATTGCAGCCTTACCGCAAAAGTGGAAGAGGAAAGTGGAAGGGGGAGAAAGTAAGGAACTTGTCTGTCGGCCTTGCATTAAAGAACATAATTGGTTAAGGAAAACTGTGATAAATAAAAAAGTATATCAGTTTCACTTAAGGAACAAAGGATTGACAGCCGTCCCATATAGATTGCAAAATAGTTGGGAAGAGATTTTTGACGATACCGATCCCATGGCATAGTGTTTATGAACTGACACGCAAAAGCGACACCGGATTCAAAAATTAGAATCTTTCAATTTAAATTATTATATAAAATTCTTGCTACCAATAGAATGTTATTTATATGGGGGATACAATCTTCCCAGCTCTGCAGATTTTGCTGTGAAGAGACAGAATCATTAGATCATTTGTTTTGGTTCTGTCCATTTGTAGCTTGTTTTTGGACACAGGTCCAGGAATGGCTAAAGGATTGCAATATTTACCTGGAGCTAACCTTGCAGATAGCATTACTGGGTGATCTGAAAAGTCATAGTCAATCGATCAATTATATAATATTACTTTTAGCAAAAATGTTTATTTTTAATTCACAATCTGTAGAAGCAATGAGAATAGAAAGGTTCAGAACATTTGTAAAACATCACAGTACGGTTGAAATATATATGGCAAATAGAAATCCTATATGGATGGTGTTAAGAGATAGATGGGATGTATTGAATAGAGTTGAAGGATGGGACTAATAACAAATAACAACAAATAATAACAAAGATAGCTAATAATGATAGCTAATAATAGCTAATAAGGTTGTATGTTGGGAGCTTTTGGGAAAGAGGACAGTTAGAAAGATATGGCATATAGAAGCAAACCGGATGGACATCATGAAAATGATCGGAGAGGTTGAGAGTAGAAGAAGTTCAGGAGCAAAAAAAATAATTATATATATATATATATATATATATATATATATATATAATAGAATTATTGTAAAATTAACTGTGTCCATAAGGTGTAGATAGTAAGTATAGACCGGAAGTAGAGGCCTGGGCATTGTTGTTCACTAATTTATTCCAAGTAGGTAAAGGATGGCGGGGTTGAAAAGTAATAAAGGGGAGTATATATATAAAAAACATGGGGGATTGGAAGTGATGCAGACAATTACATTGATAGAAGATACAATCTATCTGCAATATTAAGCTGATCCACCCCCCCCCCCCAAAAAAAATAAAAAAATAAAAATAAATAAACAACAAAGGTAGGAAGTGCAGAGTAGCTGTAGTGGAAATTATAGCGTATACAGTGCCTTGCAAAAGTATTCATCCACCTTGCCGTTTTCCCTATTTTGTTGCATTACAACCTGTAATTTAAAATAATTTTTATTTACATTTCATGTAATGGACATACACAAAATAGTCCAAATTGGTGAAGTGGAATGAAAAAAATAACTTGTTTAAAAAAATTTGAAATAATAAAAAACGAAAAGTGGTGCGTGCATATGTATTCACCCCCTTTGCTATGAAGCCCCTAAATAAGATCTGGTGCAACCAATTACCTTCAGAAGTCACATAATTAGTTAAATAAAGTCCACCTATGTGCAATCTAAGTGTCACATGATCTGTCACATGATCTCAGTATATATACACCTGTTCTGTAAGGCCCCAGAGTCTGCAACACCACTAAGCAAGGGGCACCACCAAGCAAGCGGCACCATGAAGACCAAGGAGCTCTCCAAACAGGTCAGGGACAAAGTTGTGGAGAAGTACAGATCAGGGTTGGGTTATAAAAAAACATCCCACGGAGCACCATTAAATCCATTATAAAAAAATTGAAAGAATATGGCACCACAACAAACCTGCCAAGAGAGGGCCGCCCACCAAAACTCACAGATCAGACAAGGCGGGCATTAATCAGAGAGGCAACAAAGAGACCAAAGATAACCCTGAAGGAGCTGCAAAGCTCCACAGCAGAGATTGGAGTATCTGTCCATAGGACCACTTTAAGCCGTACACTCCACAGAACTGGGCTTTACGGAAGAGTGGCCAGAAAAAAGCCATTGCTTAAAGAAAAAAATAAGCAAACACATTTGTTGTTTGCCAAAAGGCATGTGGGAGACTCCCCAAACATATGGAAGAAGGTACTCTGGTCAGATGAGACTAAAATTGAGCTTTTTGGCCATCAAGGAAAACGCAATGTGTGGCGCAAACCCAACACCTCTCATTACCCCGAGAACACCATCCCCACAGTGAAGCATGGTGGTGGCAGCATCATGCTGTGGGGATGTTTTTCATCGGCAGGGACTGGGAAACTGGTCAGAAGTGAAGGAATGATGGATGGCGCTAAATACAGGGAAATTCTTGAGGGAAACCTGTTTCAGTCTTCCAGAGATTTGAGACTGGGACGGAGGTTCAACTTCCAGCAGGACAATGACCCTAAACATACTTCTAAAGCAACACTCAAGTGGTTTAAGGGGAAACATTTAAATGTCTTGGAATGGCCTAGTCAAAGCCCAGACCTCAATCCAATTGAGAATCTGTGTTATGACTTAAAGATTGCTGTACACCAGCGGAACCCATCCAATTTGAAGGAGCTGGAGCAGCTTTGACTTGAAGAATGGGCAAAAATCCCAGTGGCTAGATGTGCCAAGCTTATAGAGACATACCCCAAGAGACTTGCAACTGTAATTGCTGCAAAAGGTGGCTCTACAAAGTATTGACTTTGGGGGGGTGAATAGTTATGCATGCTCAAGTTCTGTTTTTTTGTCTTATTTCTTGTTTGTTTCACACCTCAAAAAATATTTAGCATCTTCAAATTGGTAGGCATGTTGTGTAAATCAAATGATACAAACCTCCCAAAATCCATTTTAATTCCAGGTTGTAAGGCAACAAAATATGAAAAATGCCAAGGGGGGTGAATCTTTCGCAAGCCACTGTATTTCAGACTGCAGTGCATATTATAGCATGGCTCTATGCCACGTCACTCACATAACTACACGTGAAGGGATTTTTAATCTCAGCCGTGCCAAATCATACTGATTTATTGGCTGAAACACTTATGTAGCGAGCTTTTGCACCACAACAGATGTTTCCAGAGGTGAAAAGAAATAACAAACTAAATTCCAGTAAATCATTAAACTGTCTTATATTGACACTTACGTTTTTGGGCTCATTATTTCTCATAACCTTTATTTTCCTTTTTGTTCTTCCTCTCTCTCATGCTTGATTAATATTTTAAATAGCAGTTTAAAAAATGTGCACCCTGCTAACTAACACTTAGTAAGTCTTCTCCCATAGGAATTCCTGAGCAGTACAGTGACAGAGACAGTACCTGCAGTGGACCAGCATAGGGCCCATCTCCGGGGTTTGGGAGGCAGAGGACCTTCTGACAAAGGTGAGCACGGGCAGGGTGTACTCAGGGACCCCCATGTCAGGCCACTGGGTGTAGTGGTACTGCACCACCGTCCTCTCACTCTGACGCCCCTTAGGATTCCCCTTCTGTCCCTGGGAGAGAGGGACGGAGGAAGAGGGAGGAGGGCAATAGAGAGAAGACCCATTGATTAGTATGTTTCTACATGATGAGAAGTAGATGAGATATCACGTTAGGGGCATCGCAGTGCTTGAAGCGTCACTACAGATCCGTGTTCGATCCCGGGCGTGTTTCGGGAGTTGCAGCGATGGGACAAGACTGTAACTACCAATTGGATAACACAAAATTGGGGAGAAAAAAGTATAACTTTTCAATAACACTGAGACCAGTAGAACAGGATCACCTGAAAACACAGGTATGGAGACCTGTACCACTGTCACTGACCTTTTTTATTTTTGTGTTGCGCACAGTGAAGCGTCGTAGCGTGTAGCAGGCGTGCACTTTGGTGCTCTTTAGCATGACCACAATGTTTCCATACTCCTCGCTGTTCTCTGTGGGCCAGTACTGGTCACATTTTCTCTGCAGGGACACAACACAAAGGACTAGGACCACTTATTTCAATGAATCACAAAGAAACCAAAAGGTTATTACGTGGTTACTAAAAAGTAATGACTATTTTAGTACTGAGAGGGAAGAGATCTATTGAATTGAAGTGTACATACCCTTCCTTTCTCCACCAGGTTGGTGATCATGACGATGATACCAGTGTTCTGTTCCCACACCATCCTCCAGAAGTCCTCAAAGGTGGACTTGAGAGGACCCTGGGCTGCGATGTAGGCCTTGGGCTTGTTATAGCCCTACCATACACAGGGAAACATGGTGAGAGGCCATTCAGAACACAAACACTATGCAAAGATATTGACTTGCTTTGAACTTCAATACATTACACATATTGTACACACATGCATGAAATATGCAATGCACAAACTAACTCACACACAAATACACACTTACACGACCAGACCAGATGGGCCATAAGAGATACACTCACATCAACATAATTGGCATTGATGTAGTCGCTGTGTTTGGAGTCCTTCCCAGCTAATGGCCGTAGCTTCACCCGGCTGTGGTCGTCTGGAGGAGAGAGACAGGGACAGTTAGTGTCTGTGTGTGTGTGCTTGTGTCACATTCCTAGCACTACATATTCTGTCAGTTTTGAAGACACCAGTAGTCTAGATGATGACAGCTGTACTCTGACAAGCAGTAACTGTGTGACATGAAGCATCAAAGCAGTGGTGTGACAGCCTTTCATGGTCCTGTATTGTGATGTGTGCACTACTTACAGGCCACGATGTTGATGTATCTGTTCTTGTGCTTGTTGTCTGGATGGTTGGAGTGCTCCGACGTGATCTTCATGTCCACCGTGCATCGCTGCACCTCCTGTGGGAGCGAGAGACACACACACCAAAGATGACATTTTGGAGCGTGGTGAAAAGAGAGGTTTTGACATAAATGCTGGTGCTGTGAGTTATACAGGCATTTCTGGTGACATCTCAGCAATTTTACGCTGTCAGAATGTGATTGACACAGTAACAGACACAGGGCAGATCTCTCTCTCTCTCTCTACTCTCTCTCTCTCTCTCGCTCTCTCTCTCTCTCTTTCTCTCTCTCTCTCACACTCTCTCTCTCTCTCTCACACTCCTCTCTCTCTCTCTCTCTCTCTCTCTCTCTCTCTCCTTCTCTGTCTCTCTCTGTCTCTCTCTCTCTGTCTCTCTCTCTCTTTCTCTCTCTCTCTCCCCCCTCTCTTTAAGCAGAAGTTGACACGCTCTCTCCCCTTTAGTGCTGTCACACACTCAGCTAACCATCACGCAATCTTCCCAAACCTCAGCTGCTCTCAAACTCTCACAACATCATTCCAGTTCCAGTAGAACCATAAAGCATGCCAACGACTGAGAAGCTTCATGTAGCAATTATATCAACCATCCTTTAAAGTCATGGCAGAAAACATGCCAAAGATGCTTATATTATCTGTGTGTCTCTATCCGATCAGAAAACCAGAGAATACATTAGTATTATGCTCCATCAGTCAGAGTAGCCTCATAGCAACCAGAACATGGCAATGTTGTATGACAAACCAACAACATTTTTCTGACCTTCTAGCACTAATAGGTAACGTTATGGCCGACCAAAGCCCTCAGTTTGGCTTTAGCCCCTCAGTTATTTACAGATCAACAACCTTGTTTTAGCTTTATAGATGTCTCTCTCTGCAAGGTACAAACAGGAATACTCATTTATTCTGGGCACAGTGGAAGAATTCAGACCCCTCATACAAGGCGGATATATATATATATATATATATATATATATATATATATATATATATATATATATATATATATATAAAAATAATGGGGACAGTAAGACGGGGTACATACTGACTGGAAAGCCACTGGTTGATGTGACCACCAGATGGCACATATACATACAGTACATTACACACAGGCATGCACGCATGCAGTCACAAACACACACACACACACACACACGCACACACAAACAAACACACACACAGGCACGTTCATGCACACACATGCATATACACACATACACAAGTACACACACGGAACACGGACACAGCTGCCCACTGGTCCAATTACAGTGTGTATGCCAATGGGGGTGGTGGCATTACAGACTGAGATACTACAAAGTAGAAGATCTCTAGCCAACACCAGGGATAATTCAACCACACTGGACATATGTAGACATTAGAATGACAAGAAGGTTATAAATAACCCCAGAACCCTGTGTGTCTATATGGTGTGAAAGGCGTAAGGGTACAAAGAGTTTCCTGGAACTACAGTAGTACATCTATGAGACATGGTGCAAATGGACACATTTTTATTCACCAAAGACCTAAGTCATGTCATGTAACCAACATGCTGATATGTCTTCTGAATTAGTTTTACTATATTCTCTCTGCAACTCTATCGGTATGCAGTATGCATTCCAGCCCCCCACTCCCCAGCCTCTCCCCCTGTCTTTACTCATCCTACCCACGTCTCCCTGGGGCCCGGCTGGACAAAGCAACTTGTCAGGGACCGAAGACCCTCCAGCCAAAGGGGTTTCGCTCCGCTGCCTTCCCCCTTTCTCCTGCCTCCTTCCTGGGGACAAATAAAGAGCCGTGGTGAGCACGGAGCACTCCATTCACCCAGGAAAGGGGCCCCCCTTAAACCTTAAAGCACTTATAAGTGTCCATCACACTGGCATGGACAACAAGGGGATGGTGGTGGGGGTGGGGGGAGGAGGTTTTGCTAACCCCATGAGAAAACTCAGTGCAGTGCAGTACAGACACACCTTCTTCTGGGGAGGGGGCCACTAAGGAATTCTGAGTGGTTTGCTAAGGGCTGAGAAAGTAAGGGTGGGAGAAGAAGAAGAAGAAGAAGAAGAAGAAGAAGAAGAAGAAGAAGAAGAAGAAGAAGAAGAAGAAGAAGAAGAAGAAGAAGAAGAAGAAGAAGAAGAAGAAGAAGAAGAAGAAGAAGAAGAAGAAGAAGAAGAAGAAGAAGAAGAAGAAGAAGAAGAAGAAGAAGAAGAGGGCAGCAGAGTTGGTTTCTAAAACCACAGTGATGAAATAGGAGAGGTAGCCCATTAAAAGCACATATAGCTGCCAGCATGTGATCAAACTCTCCCTCAAAACAGTCTTAGGACCATTGACTGAGACTTTTGGAGGTAGGCTATTTTTCTCTGAATGAAACATGGCTATGTCTGTCCTAAAGGCTATCACCCAGGCACAGAGCATTATTGATCCTCCATTCAGCTTTCTGTCTCTGATCCACACACATCACAAGGTAATTATTGGTTTAGTAAGTAATGTGACAAAGGTTTCCAGACTGATCTCTCTCTCACTCCCTCACTCACTCACTCACTCACTCACTCACGCAGCCAGCCCAGTCAGGAGACACAAGTATAAAGGCTAAAAGGCCTCTCCCAAATCATCTGCTCCATGACCATTAGCAGCACTATGGGAACCTTAAATGGCCCACACACGCACGCACACATGGACACACATTCTGCCTTCACTCACACGGCAAACCAGACACAACACATTAAGATAACAAGTCAATCAGTGGTTAGAGATAGAGCACAGGCCACCTGGCTAACTCTAACCCACCTGGCTAACTAACTCTAACCCACCTGGCTAACTAACTCTAACCCACCTGGCTAACTAACTCTAACCCACCTGGCTAACTAACCCTAACCTACTTAGCTAACTAACTCTAACCCACCTGGCTAACTAACTCTAACCCACCTGGCTAACTAACTCTAACCCACCTGGCTAACTAACTCTAAACCCACCTGGCTAACTAACTCTAACCCACCTGGCTAACTAACCCTAACCCACCTAGCTAACTAACTCTAACCCACCTGGCTAACTAACTCTAACCCACCTGGATAACTAACTCTAACCCACCTGGCTAACTAACTCTAACCCACCTAGCTAACTAACTCTAACCCACCTGGCTAACTAACTCTAACCCACCTGGATAACTCTAACTCTAACCCACCTGGCTAACTAACTCTAACCCACCTGGCTAACTAACTCTAACCCACCTAGCTAACTAACTCTAACCCACCTGGCTAACTAACTCTAACCCACCTGGATAACTAACTCTAACCTACCTGGATAACTAACTCTAACCCACCTGGCTGAGATGCTAGTCCAACTGTGGTGTTAAGACTGCATATAAAACAACAGAGAGAGCAGTTCTTTACCTCAAAGTTCTCTGAGAAGCCATGCTGGTTGTTGGAGTAGAGCTCTGAGATGTGTTTGATGAACTGCTTGACAGAGATGGCCTCCATGTCATCTGAAAGGGAGACAATACCACACAATTAGACACTTAGTCAGAAACACAGTCACAGTTCGAGTTCAGCACACACTTGTGTCTGGGGAATTCATGGGAAAGTGTAGCAGAGGAACTGAGGTACGTAATCAAGATAAACAGGTTTAATGTACACTACAATGTTTATACCAACCCTCTCTACACTATCTCTCTACACTATCTCTAGGATCTCTGCAACCTGTAATGCCTGTTGAATATATGTCTTGAATATCTATCTTCAACTTAAAAGACAGAGTGATGCAACACATGCAGGAAAGCAGCAGAAAAGTAATTTAAAACGAAAAAGGAGAGGTGAGAGTAATCGCGGCGCCGTCTGCTCTTCCACTCACTATGCTATGTTAAATATTTCACCAATATTTCACCAAGACAAATGAAAGAATGGGTTATTAATGTCCATCAGCTTATGTTTCATATAGGTGAGGTATGTTCACAGCTTTCATCTCAAGCAGCGTCATTAATGATTCACAGTCTCAATCTGGTCCTGGTTTTATTCACTTCTTCACAAAACGGGGTAAAAATAGCGAAGGGAAGATTTCCTAAGGAGTGTGATTGTGGAGAGTAATGAGGGAGATGGAGCTCATCTTGGTGAATGTCCTGTCCTAACTGTGCCTGTGGGAACCTCTCTAAACACTTGTTTAGTGAGACATACGGAGAGCTGGGCTGAACGAACGTTTCATCCATAGGCACCGAATGGGAAATCACACACTCAAACACTTGTAGGAACACACACACCTACTGTATGCACGCACGCACACACTTATTTACACACATGCAAACACGTGTGCACACACACAGAGTGAATGTTTCATAGAGCCAATTTAAGGGATATGGCAGCCTATACTTTTAGATCTTAGCCCAAATGATAATGGTACTTCATAGGACATGCTGTTAACTACAGTGCCCGTTGAAAGCACCCAAATCCATATCTGTACCCCCCTCTGTGTCCTGCTCATAAAATATTGAGAGGAATATTAAGCATGCAAATGCCACTAATCATATCCTTATAGTAAACACAACATATGGCAATAAAAGGAGGTTCAAGATGTCAAACAGCTTCATCAAAAATGTATTAGACATTATTGTCAAAAAAATTTGCCTTTGAAAAATGGTAGTTGGAAATACAATGGAGTAAAATATTGTGGTGTGTGGTATGTCTCTGGTAGTTAGGTATGTGGTGTGTGGTATGTCTCTGGTAGTTAGGTATGTGGTGTGTGGTATGTCTCTGGTAGTTAGGTATGTGGTGTGTGGTATGTCTCTGGTAGTTAGATATGTGGTGTGTGGTATGTCTGGTAGTTAGGTATGTGGTGTGTGGTATGTCTCTGGTAGTTAGGTATGTGGTGTGTGGTATGTCTCTGGTAGTTAGGTATGTGGTGTGTGGTATGTCTCTGGTAGTTAGGTATGTGGTGTGTGGTATGTCTCTGGTAGTTAGGTATGTGGTGTGTGGTATGTCTCTGGTAGTTAGGTATGTGGTGTGTGGTATGTCTCTGGTAGTTAGGTATGTGGTGTGTGGTATGTCTCTGGTAGTTAGGTATGTGGTGTGTGGTATGTCTCTGGTAGTTAGGTATGTGTTGTGTTTCTCTGCTGCTCATATTATCATGAGGTTGAAATCCCCAGAGAGAGAGAGAGATGTCAGGGAGGCTTAGAGAGGTGGTGGTGGTGGTGGGGTGTCAGTTGAGACAATTAGCGCTGTGAGAAGCAGGTTAATCATTGTGGTCACATTGGGCCGTCCCCTCACTGCTGCTCATTCTCCAATAGATCACTGCAGACCCACTGGGGCTGTTGATACAGTATACAGACTGAGTCTACTGTTTTTACAGCTTTATCTGAGGGAATTAACCAGTAATCTTTAGCTTCATTTCTGCACAAATCTATTTAAAGAAAGAGTATGCCTATTTCAGTCCTCCAAACCCCTGATCAAGATCAAAACAACCCAGAAACAACCCTCTAATCAACATTAGGCTATTATATAAACATTGTCTTACATCATAGTCAATATAGTCTAATAAAGCCACATACCTGTTGATACATCGCTAGGAGTTACAATCTGCTGGGGAGAATGTAGAGTACTGAAGTAGGTTCTCAAAGTTAAGACCCTTTTAAGGAGGAGGAAAGAGGTCTTCTGGTGCCCACTTTATAAGCCTGCCCTGTCCCTGATCTGGGAAGTGCTTTGCCATTGGTTTAAATAGGCACATTGGACACAGCTCTCTGTGCCAAAGCTCATTGTGAATGGCACTCAGTCAGTCCAAATGGATTTGGATGCTGGGGGAGAATCTTGGATGTAAGGGGAGATGTTAGATATGGAAGAGTGGGTCTTTGAGGGTCAATCTCCATGCCTCTTAGGTTTGATCCACTGGCTGGACAGAGTGAGAGAGAGAGAGATCCAGCAGTCCTCTACCCTCCTCCCCTTCCATCCTCCTTTAACATGGTGCATTTGGGCTAAACCAATGACGACAGGGAACGCTCATAAATGGGTTTAAACACTAACATGAATGAGCGCACACAAACACCTGTACATACTCATCACATAATTATGAGGGAACAGTGTGTTCTAGCATAACAACACCAGTACTGATCACACACATGCACATCTCAATGCACACACTATGCATCACTAACAGATCCTTTGGAAAAACAACAACATATTTGTAATAACTATTCATTTACTCTTCAACAGAGCCCATATGTCACGCCCTGGCTTTGGGGACTCTGAAATGTTGAGCCAGGGTGTGTAGTTTCTGTGGTATATTTTCTAGCCTGTTTGGCACTAGTCGGTGTGGGATCTTGTTCCGTTAAGGTTTGTTTTGTGTAACCTAGGACTTCATGTTTCGTTTGTTTGTTGTTTTGTCGTGAGTTAAGTACTTAATAAATTGTACGCTTATCACGCTGCGCCTTGGTCCGTATCTTCCATAAACGATTGTGACAGAAGATCCCACCAAAAGAGGACCAAGCAGCGTGTCCAGGAACAGACAGCCTGGACCTGGGAGGAGATCCTGGACGGGAAGGGATCCTGGACTTGGGAGGAGATTCAGGCCGGAATGGATCGCCGTCCTTGGGAGGAGACTGTGGAGGCGCGCTATAGAGAGGAGCAGCGGCAAAGCAGAGGGTACCGGCCGAGGAGGAAGCCCGAGAGACAGCCCCAAGAAAATGTTTGGGGGGGAGCTAAAAGGGTGGTTGGCGGAGCCTAGGGTTAGAGCAGAGCCAACTCCCCGTACTCAGGCTAGGAAGCGTATGACTGGGCAAGCTCCGTGTTATGCGGAGCTACGTACTGTGCCGCGAGTGGTCCGGCACAGTCCTGTACGTCCTGTGCTAGCACCACGCACGTGTCGTGCAAAGATGGGCATTCAGCCAGGACGGGGTGTGCCGGCTCAACGCTCGTGGTCTCCAGTATGCCTCCTCGGTCCCGTATATCCTGCACCAGTGCCACGTGCTGTAGCGCCAGTACGAGTGCACAGCCCCGTACGTCCTGTGCTGATGCCTCACACGTATTGTGTGGAAGTAGGCATTCAGCCAGGACAGGTTGTGTCAGCTCTCCGCTCCAGACCTCCAGTCCGCCTCCACAGTCCGGCCTGGCCCGTTCCAGCTCCCCGCACCAAGCCAGTGGTGCGTGTTCCCAGTCCAGCCCGGCCTGTTCCTGCTCCCCGCACCAAGCTAGTGGTGCGTGTTCCCAGTCCGGTCCGGCCTGTTCCTGTCCCTCGCGCCAAGCCAGTGGTGCGCGTCGCCAGCCCGGTCCGGCCTGTTCCTGTCCCTCGCGCCAAGCCAGTGGTGCGCGTCGCCAGCCCGGTCCGGCCTGTTCCTGCCCCTCGCACCAAGCCAGTGGTGCGCGTCGCCAGGCCGGTCCGGCCTGTTCCTGCCCCTCGCACCAAGTGGGATCTTGTTCCGTTAAGGTTTGTTTTGTGTAACCTAGGACTTCACGTTTCGTTTGTTTGTTGTTTTGTCGGTAAAATGTAAAATGTAAATGTCGTGAGTTAAGTACTTAATAAAATGTACGCTTATCACGCTGCGCCTTGGTTCGTATCTTCCATAAACGATCGTGACACCATAGAGGTGGCTGGATGTTGAAATAGTGGTCTCATGTAAGGAGATTGGTCATATGCAGTCTCATATGGTTTCTCTACTGTATGTGAGTGGTGTCTGTACAGGTTGTACATTATTGATGCCTAAAGGATTCCAATGAAACCAGAGAGGAGCAGAACTATGTGGGACTAGGCTACTCCCCCTTGACCCTGAGTGTCTATTACACTGACCACAGTCAGAAAGTGAAAGTTTGGTCAACTTCCGAGCTGGGCGTCATGTTGTTGTGATAAGCATTCCACTCATCCATTCATGATTCCTGGAGTACTATGGGGATAAAAGGGATGCTCTAATTGGTGCTTACCTGGGATAGGGATGACAGGGATGTTCTCATTGGGCACCACTCTGGGAGAGCTACTGTCTTCTACGTAGAAATGAGCCGTCTGGAAACACCTCCTGAGAGGGAGAGAGAGAGAGAGAGATGGTACAGACTCAGTGAGCATAGCCTTGCTATTGAGAAAGGCCGCCGTAGGTAGACCTGGCTCTCAAGAGAAGACAGGCTATGTGCACACTGCCCACAAAATGAGGTGGAAACTGAGCTGCACTTCCTAACCTCCTGCCAAATTTATGACCATATTAGAGACACATATTTCCCTCAGATTACAGAGATCCACAAAGAATTCGAAAACAAACCCAATTTTGATAAACTCCCTTATCTACTGGGTGAAATACCACAGTGTGCCATCACAGCAGCAATATTTGTGACCAGTTGCCACAAGAAAAGGGCAACCAGTGAAGAACAAACACCATTGTAAATACAACCCATATTTATGTTTATTTATTTTCCTATTTGTACTTTAGCTATTTGCACATTGTTACAACACTGTATATTTACATAATATGGCATGTGAAATGTCTTTATTCTTTTGGAACTTCTGAGTGTAATGTTTACTGTTAATATTTATTGTTTATTTCACTTTTGTTTACTATCTACTTCACTTGCTTTGGCAATGTTAGCATACTTTCCCATGCCAATAAAGCCCTTAAATTGAATTGAATTGAATTGAGAGAGAGAGCGAGAAACGCACATCGTCAGTGACACGTTAGACCTGTGAATAATGTATCAGCATTGTCATCAGCGACGCCACAGGTGACAATCCCCCCCAAAGTAAACACAGATGGTGCTGGAGACGTGGAACAGGATCAAGGTGTACTTTGAACTCCTCCAGAGCAGGCGAACATGAGCGTAAACACACAGTCACACACACACTCTCACAGCTCTCACACAGTCAGAGTGAAGACTCACATAAACACTAAGAGAATCCATTTGTTTTCAGTTTAAGCATACTGAATGTCTGAGGTCAAACAAAGATCAAGAGGGCAAAGTACACATAGAAACAAGATTAATGGAGGTGTGTCTGGAAAGACATCTAGCTCTAGACTAAGCACTGACTTCAGGAAAGTGAACTGTACATAAACATATTACACTTTACGCTTCAGCAAAGAGCTCTCCTCTAACAGAGATAACAGCTACAATATGGAAACAATGTAAAGAGTAAAAAATTAACTGTTCCTCTCTTTAAAAATCTCAAAGTGAAAGAATAACTAGCCTACTTATTTCTTCCTCAATGACAGCACTCCAAACGAATAAGCCTGGCGAGAACCTCACCCCTTAAAAAGAGGATATAGGTGAGAAAAGGAAAACAGATAAATAATCTTTGTAGGAGAGAGGAGCATAGGTCTGAGCTTGAACCAGAGGCTACATACCAAATACAGAGTAAAGTCACTGTACGTGTGTGTCTATGGTCCTACTCCTACCTGTAGTTTATGCAGAGTAGATTGCAGAAACTGGTCATCCTAGAGAGTGAAGAAGAGGAGAGACAGAACAGCCTTTGCCGGCAGCGTCTGCATGCTGAACCAGACCAGCAGACGGAGGAGAAGAGAGGAGGAGTAGAGGGGAGGGCTTCCCTGTCCTCTCTGCTCTAACATTTATATTTGAGTCATTTAGCGGACGCACTTATCCTAATGGTCCCCCATAGGAATCGAACCCACAACCCTGGCGTTGCAAGCACCATGCGCTACCAACTGAGCCACACAGGACCACAAACAAGCCGGAGGAGCAACGGCCTCTCTCTCTCTCTGTCTAGTAACAGTTCCTAGATCTTTCCCCAGTAATTCTCCTGTGTGTTTATAGTCAGGCTCAGGGTTGGTTGACCTAATCTCAGACCAGTCATTACCAGGTCATTACTCATTGGCGGGCTTACTGTCCACGGGCAGCCAATGTGGTCCCGGCGGGGGAGGGGTCACAAGGCAACATGGAGCTCTGCTCCACAATAGGATTAGAATTACCCAACACTCCCCTCTCACGCCTCAGACACCTGCTACTGCCCAGGAGACCTTGAGCTCAAGCCCCACCCGTTCGTCTGTGTATGTGTGTGTGTATGAATAGATAGTCTACTGTGACAGATCCCCTGGGCCTACAGCGTCTGGGGGGCTGTCACCATCCAGACAACATCTCTGTAACACCAGGAACTTTATCTCTGAACACACACACACACACACACACACACACACACACACACACGCGCACGCACACACACACACACACACACACGCGCACGCACACACACACACACACACACACACACACACACACACACGCACACGCACGCGCACGCGCACGCACACACACACACACACACACACACACACACACACACACACACACACACACACACACACACACACAGTTGTCTGATCCGCAGGACACAAAGGTAGGCTCAGCACACACTCTGTGCTCAGGTCACCCAGGCTAGGTAGGATAAGCTGAGTCTAAATGCTAGTTTAACCCAAACAGCCAGCCTAATCTTCCTTAGCCTGCTGCTGCAGCCATGAGCTCTGCCATATGTTCTCCCCAGAGGCCCCCTACAGGCCTCAGGGGGTGCTGCACTTCCATTAGCCTTTGTGACAGAGCCCTATGAACACCACGGGTAAAGGTTACCCTCCAGGCACAGATCAAGGATGAGCTTACCCTCCTGAAATCCTACAACCTTAACCATTAGGGCGGAAACATAAAACTGACCTGAGATCAGTGTCTAGGGACAGCTTCCTCCTGCTCTGCTGGGTCTCAATGAGGGGCTAATCATTTGGCCATGGCTGAGGACCTTTAACGGAGCCGGGGGTGGTGAGAACCAGAGAGGTCACGGCCCTCACTCAGAGGAGAGATGGTCTTTGAACCCAGGCTGGCATTAAACGCCTATTTGAAGTGCTATGGATGAGCTTTGATGATAAAGACCTGGAGGTCTGACATTGCTCTCTTCAGCATCATAGGAATCATATAAATCTTACAGTAAGAGTTATTGGCTGGAAACTAGTGCTCATTCCCTCAATGCTATCTAGATTATGCTTTTGGTGTGACAGTATTTGCAGATGGGTGAGTGTGTATGTATGTAAACAAGCTTGCTGTTGAATAAATTCAAATGTGCATGCCCTCCACTACGATGGCAGATGCAAAACCCACTGGGTGAGCTCTGTGTCAGTTTTTCACAGTGGCTGCTTAGTGTGTGTGTTCTCACCCCTGAACCCCCATGGCTGAGCCTGCTCTGCTCCAGAGTGGAGCCATGAAGGGGAGCAGATGGCCGGTCATACCCCTGGGCCTTAACCCATGAAGGTGGCAGCAGGGGTCTACTATAGGGCACTGGTGCTGCTGGGGAGAGCAGGGACAATAGCCAGCTCACACACTGACACATGGAGAGAGACCACAGAGGATGCTCGGGGGGTTGAATTAGCACTGGAGTGCACAAATCTCACAACGTCTGTTGACCAGCACTGTCTGTAGCATTTCACCCTCCTTCAAACTATCAACACGATTTGGGGAAACATTCTTCCTGACAGGTTTTATTCAGCTACGTGAGTGTGATGTGTCAGTGTGTGTTATGGTGCCCACCTCCAGTAGACGAGCACGGCCAGCAGCAGGATGAGGCAGACGAAGGTGAGGGCAGAGACCACCATCAGGGGGATGATCCACTCCATCCTGCCCACCCCGGGGGCACCCTGCCGGGTCAGGTTGGACACGCTTGTCCTCTCTGAAACAGGAGGAGAGGAGACACAATCAGTCAGAATAACAGCAACATTTACTGGACAATATGGGGATACTGATCTGGAAGTGGAGAGGTAAGGAATGAGGTCGAAGACACATTTAGCCAGGGTTAACTCAGCTTCACAAAGGTACAAAACAAGCCACAAACGAATGATAAACAATGATGTCTTAAAATTAGCTTGCCATGTTATCAACCAAAGACTCATGTTACCGGCCGATTTACCTTGGTAAAGTGCTGACTACATGATCAGCCAGAATGTTTGCCCAGAAACCACCACTCTATGTAGACTGGTGTGGTACTATTCCATAATACTCAAAAAACGTGCTGTGAATCTTTGGCCGTGCCTACCAAAGAAACAGTAGCCTCTCTTCATACCAAATGCTACCAGCGACAACACATTCCTGTCCTGTCAAAGACAGGTATTCTAAAGTTAGCCACACTACCTGCCAAAATCTATCAACATCATCAGCACCTCAACCTACTGTATCTAGACTGGAGCTTTACACAGACAGCAACAACCCTGGATCACATTCAATAGGCACACACAGGAGAAAACATGTTCAATAACAACAAAAAACGGTAAAGATGAATTGATATTGGATACGTCTAGAACATCAACAATCAAAACATCCTCTGTTTATGAAGAAAACCCTGGTACTACATAGCCAGCCTGTCTTACTACCCAGATGCTCCACTATATCCCATCCATCCTGAGGCACTAAAGCCACTGAGCACGCCCCCCTCCCCGCTACCCCGCTACCCTACCTACCCAGGGCTGGTTCTCCTGCGGTGCTGTTCCTGGCCGCCCCCATGGCTTCACTCTGCAGCAGGAGCCCGGGCGGTGGTGGTAGTGGCACAGTGGGGGTAGTCCTGGGAATCAGAGACAACAGCCCCCTGCACTGCAGCACAGCCAGCCGCTACCACAGCCTCTCTCTCTCTCCCCCCCATCCACACACACCAGGCAGGCAGCGGAACCATGATGTGCTGCTGTGCTCTTCTCTGCTCTGCTCTCTCCTGTCTGCCTCTCACGCTAACACGAGACGTCCCGAAAAAACAACGCTAGCGGAAGTACGCAGGGACGCACAGGGGCACACATGCATATTGATGCCACACAAACAAACAAACACACACACACACCAATGGTCTACATGACTCAAGTGCCAGGCAGGGAGCTATTAATGAAGCAGAGGGTTTTTACCCTGCAGCTGCGTCTCTGCTCTGAGCTCATGTCACCGGCTCTGAAAGTAGGCCAGCACTAAATAGAACACAGAGGAGGGAGAGAGAGGAGGAAGGAGAGAGGAGGAAGGAGAGAGAGGAGGAAGGAGAGAGGAGGAAGGAGAGAGAGGAGGAAGTAGAGAGAGGAGGAAGTAGAGAGAGGAGGAAGGAGAGAGAGCAGGAAGGAGAGAGAGGAGGAAGGAGAGAGAGGAGGAAGTAGAGAGAGGAGGAAGTAGAGAGAGGAGGAAGGAGAGAGGAGGAAGGAAAGAGAGGAGGAAGGAGAGAGAGGAGGAAGGAGAGAGAGGAGGACGGAGAGAGGAGGAAGGAGAGAGGAGGAAGGAGAGAGGAGGAAGGAGAGAGAGGAGGAAGGAGAGAGAGGAGGAAGGAGAGAGGAGGAAGGAGAGAGAGGAGGAAGGAGAGAGGAGGAAGGAGAGAGGAGGAAGGAGAGAGGAGGAAGGAGAGAGAGGAGGAAGGAGAGAGGAGGAAGGAGAGAGGAGGAAGGAGAGAGAGGAGGAATGGGAAACAACAAGGATGGAAAGAGGGAGTGAGAAAGACAAGGAAGGAGAGAAAGAGAGGGAGTGGTAAAGACGAGGAATGAGAAAGCTGGGAGTGGGAGAGATAAGAAAGAAGGGGTAGTGGGAGTGAGAAAGATGAGGAAGTAGAGGGAGTGGGAAAGAAGGAAGGAAAGAGAGGGGAGAGTCCTATCCTACAGAAACGTGTATCAAATACACATCTTCAAGTTATTGTTTTAGCGAGTAACTCATATTCACCCTTCATATTGTATGAACAGCTTTAGTTACATAGACGTAACTGTATACCCGTATTTCCTGTGAAAATCATAATATTATGGTTTTCCATTAAATGTATATTACAGTATAACCCAGCAGACCTAGTCAATATTGCATACAGTCTACTGTAGTTAAGACTGTCTGCAAGGCAGTGGCAGTTTAAAACCCTTAACTGTACTTCCAGCAGTGTGTGTTCAGCATTAGCCACAGTCTCTCAGCATGTAGAGAGCTCTCCTGGGCAGATAGGTCACTTTAATACTTTCAACACCTACTGTATGTCATTCAGTATAACCATACAGGGCCTTCGGAAAGTATTCAGACCCCTTGACTTTTTCCACATTTTGTTACGTTATGTGCCTTTTACTGAGGAGTGGGTTCCGTCTGGCTACTCTACCATAAAGGCCTGATTGGTGGAGAGCTGCAGAGATGGTTGTCCTTCTGGAAGGTTCTCCTATCTCCATAGAGGAAATCTAGAGCTCTGTCAGAGTGAACACCAGGTTATTGGTCACCTCCATGACCAAGGCCCTTCTCCCCCCATTGCTCAGTTTGGCCGGGCGGCCAGCTCTAGAAAGAGTCTTGGTGGTTCCAAACATCTTCCATTTAAGAATGATGGAGGCCACTGTGTTCTTGGGGACCTTCAATGCTGCAGACATTTTTTGATACCCTTCCCCAGATATGTGCCCCGACACAATCCAGTCTCGGAGCTCTACGGACAATTCCTTCAACCTTATGGCTTGGTTTTTGCTATGACATGCACTGTCAACTGTGGGACCTTATATAGACAGGTGTGTGCCTTTCCAAATCATGTCCAATCAATTGAATTTAACACAGGTGGACTCCAATCAAGTTGTAGAAACATCTCAAGGATGATTGATGGAAACAGGATGCGCCTTAGCTCAATTTCGAGTCTCATAGCAAAGGGTCTGAAAACGTATGTAAATCATTCTAAAACCCTGTTTTCGCTTTCTCATTATGGGGTATTGTGTGTAGATTGCTGAGGGAATTTAAAAAAAAAATCAATTTTAGAATAAATGTGGAAAAAGTCAAGGGGTCTGAATACTTTCCGAAGGCACTGTATGTGTGTAGGTGTTGGTGTGGGTGTAAATGGGTATGTGTGGGTATGAAAAAGCCTCTAAACTGAACCATGGTGTGTCTAATACAAGGCTGTCATATTCCTTTCCACTTTATAGTCATATTATTAGGAATCACATACTGTGGAAAGGAAAAAGAACAAGTGGAGACAGGGAGTACAATTTGGTCTCGGATCCAATCCTGATGCCCTTTCATTATTTTACTCAGATTCAAGATTAACTGAAAAGTACATAGTATAATGCATGTTCTCACCTGTGTGTATGGAGAAAGGCCAGTGGCTCTTGTTCCCTCCTGTGCTGGGCCTGAGGGTGGGGGAGGGGCTGTCTGGGGCTGGGAACTCTGCCGGGTTATTCCCTGGCTCCGTGGTAGGGGGCACCACCGTGTCTGTCTCCACCGTGCTCTGTGTGTGTGTCACCAGCTGGTCCTCCACAGCACTAGAGGGCGTAGTGCTGCTGGTGTTAGTCTCAGAGTCCCCTTCTTCTCTTCCTTTCTCTTTGGCAGTCGAGGCTGGGGCGGTCGTGGGATGCTCTTTCACCACCGTGCTGTTCATCTGCTTCTCTACCTTGTCCGCCACTGTCGCTTTCTTCTCTTTCGTCTCTTTCTCTTTCTCCTCCTCGTCTTCCTCCTTATCCTCCTCTCCTTCCTTCTCTCCCTCCTCTCCCTCACTTTTTGCACCTTTCTCCCTGTCCTCGGCTCCCTCTCCGTTGTCTTTGGCTGCGTCAGCGCTCTGGGAGGCTGCAGGTTCGGTGGTGGGCTGACGAGGGGGGGCAGCGGTGGGATTCTGTCTGGAAGCAGAAGCTTTGGTCGGCCACACAGAACTGGGAAAGGAGGAGATGACCCCACCACTGAACCCCAGCCCAGCCAGGAGGGTACTGGTCACCACGGAGGCCACCGTCGCCTGGCTACCACTGGAGGACGGGCCGATGCCTGTCGCCATGGAGACGAAGGAGAAAGGGAGGCCGGAGGAGGTCCAGGTGGAGGAGCCGGAGCTGATGGGAGCCATGTCAGCTGAAGAGGCCGGAGAGACGGTGGGCTAGAGAAAGAAACGACAAGCGAAAAGGGGTGAGAGGGTAAGAAAAGGAGGGAAAAGAGAGACAGACAGGGCAGTAGAGAAATGGCTGAGTTACACAACACCTCACATCATAATGTATCCCTTCCTATTTCCTCTTCCCGGCCCCCATGGCTTCACTCCGGGCGGTAGTGGTAGTGGCACAGTGGGGGTAGCCCTGGGAATCAGAGACAACAGCCCCCTGCACTGCAGCACTCTCTCTCTCCCCCCCCATCCACACACACCAGGCAGGCAGCAGAACCATGGTGGAAGAATATTTACATGCCATATCAACCCATACCCATCAGTAATCATGTAAATGTAGAACTGTTTCATCAACTGAAAGGAGAAATAAGTCAAGTACGTGATATGCTATCTTCTGCTCAATATTGATATTTCATTAACATCTGTGGACTGACAAGTAGGCTAGTTGAGAGTATCTGAGTCACAGTGGATGCATGCTCTCCAGCACAGAAGTTTGATAATGAGACAGTGCTGCTCCCTGCTGGAGAGAGGCAGTACTACAGAGGGTTCACTCAACACTCACCATCCCTGTTTTAACTATCCTTGTTCCTTCAAATATCCTGGTGGTGTTAGCTGAAAGGAGACCATAAAATTAAAACTTCTTAACCAATGATAATCAACATATAGTTTACTGTATAGACAGTGTAATACTGTTATTGATTCTAGCTGCGCAACAAATCAACATAGGCATTTAGACAGACAGAGATATGTGATGAGGAGGAGGAGAGTAGCACTAAACAAGACAACAAAGGAACAAAACAAGAGACAAAGAGATGTGAGATAAATATAAACTGAACGATGCAACGTGAGGGAAATACTTACAGATTGTTTTTACAAAAGTGAAAAGAAAAAATGAAGGAAAGAGGGTGATGATGAGGATGATAATGAGGAAGATGAGGAAGAGTCACCTCTGAAGAGCATGCTCTGGCTGAAGTCACTGCGCATGTCATTCATACACACAGCCTGCACCCGGAACAGGTACAGCACGTCAGGAGACACCGGAGTGATGACAGCTTCCTGTAACACACAACCAGGGGACGTCAGCAGTACACAGGAGCACCACACACATCTACACGTGTCCCTGTGTTTTTGTTGGAGCAGGGCTGCAGGCTCCTGCTGCACACTTCCCCTAAACCCATGTAGCTAGTAGACTGTCTGCTATAGAGGAGGAGTGTGTGTACCATAGAAATATGATGGATTCTATATCTATGGTGTGTACTCCTACACTTAGGGCGGGTGGCAAGAGCACACAGTAATACAGACTCACACACACACTCACACACACACACATCTATGTCTTACTATACTTATGAGGACTTTCTGGGGACCAACAATTGATTCCCATTCAAAATCCTATTTTCCATAACCTCTTATCCTAAACCTAACCCTAACCACTAACACGTAACTTTAACCCTAATTCTAACCCTAACTCCTAAGCCTAAAATAGCCTTTTACAAGTGAGGATCGGCAGAATGTGCTTACTTCTCTGAATTTTTGTTGGTTTATTATTCTTGTGTGGACTTCTGGTACTCACAAGTATAGTAAACTGTGTATACACACACACACACACACACACACACACACACACACACACACACACACACACACACACACACACACACACACACACACACACACACACACACACACACACACACACACACACACACACACACACACACACACACACACACACACACACACACACACACACACTCACACACACACACACACACAGCAGACACAGACACAGACACAGACACACAGACACAGACACACACACACACACACACACACAGTTTGATGAGTTCTGGCTACCTTCCTGGAGAGGTCACACAGCTTAGCTTAGAATTCTGTCGTGGCTAAAATGATGACATAACACAGCCTGCCCCCATGACCCCAACACAGCACAGAGGGCAGAGGTCACAAAATGAAGGTTAGAGCATGGTGGGAAAATATATGCTCTCTCTCTCACTCTCTCTCTCAGTGCGTTTCTTCCCTCAGCTCTCTCTCTCTCTATCTACTTTCCTTATTTCTGTAGACAACAAACACTGGATTTACCACAGATTATTGAGTGGTAAGATTGTAGGAACACTGTAGCAACAATACATAAAACAACTGAAACAATTTTTAATTAGGATGCAATAAATCACCGTGGGCTGAATATGGGAGGTAGAGACAGGGCTGAGTTACACCTCACATCGTAATGTATCCCTTCCTATTTCCTCTTTATGGTGTACGCATTCCAAATCACACGCCTGAATTATCCCCACGGTGGGGAGATGGAGGTCCAATACACCGCTAAATGCATGAGGAATGGCTATTATCATAACTCACATTCTCTGGTGTCCGATCGCCAGGGAGGGCTCGCCGCACAACTAAATCTTACATTAAGTAATAGCGTTTGTTCTCCCCTCACCACCACCACCTCCTCCCTGATTTATGCATGTTCCGCACAGTTTAATTCAGTTAAGGATGTGTCTGCCCTGTTCCCAGGCGGTTATTACAAGAGGAGAGGGCTGTAAAGACGGACGGCAGGCAGCAGGCAGGAAGGTGGGGCTGGAGCAGGGCTGGAGTGGTTTAGTAGGCTTCTCCATTGATTCTGACGACAGGTTTCATAAAGCCTGGCTGTACCGTGCGCTCCCTAATGTGACCCACATAATGGTGGTGCCCAGGGAACAGACAGAGAATAAAAATGGAAATGACAATCTGAAAAGAAAAGGAGGAGAGGTGGAGGGAGAAAGAGAGAACAAAAGAGAGTGAGAAAGGGAAATAGATGGAGATTGAGAGAAATAATAAAAAAAGAGTGAAAGAACAGGAAGGAGTGGTGAGAGGAGGAAGAATGGCTGAGACAAGAGAGGCTGCGGTACATGGGGAGATTAGATTCTGTTAATGATGGGCAGCCCTCAAAGAAAATAACCACCACATCTCTCCTCTGTTCTCTCCTCCGCTGTCCCTTGTTCTCCCTCCCTCTATCAGCAGGCAGGAATCCCTCCCTCCCGCTCCTCATTAAATCTCAGACCCCAATCGGAACACAATGGCAGGATAGTGAAAGAGCTGTGGGTGTTTCAAATGCCAGCGCTGCTGCTGTTAAATGGCTGGGGGCGGCTCTGATCCTTCCATTGGTGTTTCATAATGCTAGTTCCAAGGTCAAACTACCAACAGTGTCACTACAGCAGGTCTCCACACGCAGTCTAATACGCAGCCAATTTATCATCATTTTTCAGTCTACCTCACCAGTTTCTACATTGTCACTGTGTGTGGTAGAGTAATTTGGGTTGTGTTAATGTAGTCTCACTCATTCACTCACTGTCTTGAACATGTGCATGTGTGAGTGTGATAAAAACTGACCAGTTTGTTTTGGCTGTCGGTGATGTGTGTCTCCTCGTAGGACTCATCGTGTTTGGTCCAGCTGTAAGAGATGAGGAAGGAGATGATTGGCGGGTGGTAGGTGAACTCTGGCCGGGTCCATCGCACCACCAGGGCCGTGCGGTTCAGATGCTGCACCTTCATGTTGATGGGAGCACTGCTGCACACTGAGAGAGAGAGAGAGGAGGGAGAGAGAAAAAGAGAGAGAGAGAGAGAGAGAGAGAGAGAGAGAGAGAGAGAGAGAGAGAGAGAGAGAGAGAGAGAGAGGTGGGAAAGAGAGGTATAGGGAGGGAGTAGGGGAGATGTGGGAGAGAAAAGAGAAGGAAAAAAGAAAGAGGTTCTTACACTGTGGTCCCACAACGATCTGTAATGTCAGACAAAGGACTGCCGGAGGATAGGAGAACCCACCACACACGCATGGACACACACATGTATGTATATTCGCCACACACACATACAGTACATGTAGACACATGAGATCGATGAAAGTGACAAAGATGCAATGAACAGAGAGCGAGAGAGATGAGAGATGTGTGTGGATGTGTGCTATCTGGGCTTTGAGGCTTCTGTGACTTATGGAGCTGTTCCACCAGACAGCAGCATCCGTCTTAGGGCTAAAACAATACAGACTCATATATACGTGCCTCCAGGCCTTCCATCTAGGTTTTATATCTCCCTATTCCCTATATATATGCATGCCTCCATAAATCATACTGTGGGTCAGTTCAGAAGCAGTGTTGTTCCCTCATATGGCCACTAGATGTCTCTGTTTGACCAGAATGAGCAGAGTGCCGAGTCCTCAGCTCTGCAAGATGTTGCATGGCGTCAAAGGCAGCCAGGCAGCTCCATGGCTCTGTAGTCTCCACAGCAGAGGGATTAATTCCTCAGCATGTCAGGAAGCTGAAAATATCACTTCAATAATCAAACCCTGTTTTATTCACAGGGAAATCTTCCAGAGATCTGCTTTATTTCTCTCAGAACTCCCTCACCTGAACAGACGTCATTCCACCCAGTGAAGACAGACAGACTAGACTAAAGAACCAAATGCTGCCTACATTTTTATCATCAGCTTTATTATTACTAATAGCCCAAGGATGAATACAACACACGGTCTAAACAAACAGCGTTGATATGTGTGAGTACACTCACTGTTATTGTGGAATGATAAAGCAGGCTCATACCTAAGAATAGCCTATTATGAGTTGTGTGTGACTAATTAATTAGTCATAAATAGTAGCAATGCGGTCATCCAATAATATCCTGATGAATAGCAGTTGTGGTTTGGCATTATCAAAGTGATTAGTCACTCCCCTCTACCCCTGTACTGCTGCCTGCCACCTGGCTGGCTTAGCCAATGGAACCTGTTCGACCTCCACACACACAGGGTGTCCTCTAGATAACACCTAGCTGGGGTGGGTCAGCCTGCACTGTCACTCTCAGAGAGAGTCTCTCAGCACATGTGTGTGAGAGAGAGATAGAGAGAGATAGAGAAATAGAAAGACAAGAGAGAGAGGTGAGAGAGGTGAATAGGGGACAGTAGGTAAGGTGGCATTGCTGTGATGAAAGGCATAAGAGGATCTCTCCTTCCTCCCTCCCAGGCCCCATAGCCCCTCATGACTCCACTCTGATAGCAACAAGATCTCACTGTCTCACTTCAGTATTCAATGTTTGTCCAGAGGGGGGGATAAACATAAAAACTTGACGATTAAATGTAGGGATTAATTCCGACTGGTTAATGTAAGGGTTAAGGTTTGGGATAAGTTTAAGGTTAAAACGGAAAAAATTCAAATGAGTACCTAGCACTGGGATTGAACCTGCGATCCTCAGAGATGTAGCTCGCGGTTCAAGCACTACCTCAATACCCATCCACAACACCCTAGCAAGCCGTGAGCCTACTAGATGGTCATAGGCGCTCACGTTGACCCTAGCATCTCTTGAAGTCCTGGGGACCTGGACAAACGTCTAATACTGCAGTGGATCTGGTGTGACCTGACTGCGGATAGATGGGGGCTTGCAGCAATAGTACAGCAGAGTGCACAGACAGTTATTTCAGAGCACCTACATTTGAAATTTGTGATAATTACTGAGATATTGGGCTCTCCAGAACCAGGTAATGTTTTCTGATTTCCTTTTTTCATTAGCAGCCATTCTACAGGATACAGGTGACAGAATATAATAGCTCCTTGACCAGAGACTTCTAAGTTGTCACTCAGTCCTTCACTGTAGCAGTTCATAGCATACCATTCCCCTTTGTGTTTCAAGGGCAGAGGGGATGGAGTAACGGACTTCCGACACACACAAATGCATGTACACACACACACACACACACACACACACACACACACACACACACACACACACACACACACACACACACACACACACACACACACACACACACACACACACACACACACACACACACACAGGGGAAAGGTAGTGATGGCAAGGGGGACATCATTCTTTCATACTGGCCACCAAAGAGGAGAGGAT